>NC_137965.1:17177504-17492504 GCF_963924665.1 Micromys minutus | reverse complement strand
AGGCGAAACAGAGAACTGTCTGGGTCCGGGTGAGCATGTTCTGAGCATGCTCAGTTTGAGACTTCTTAGCACCACCCATGTGGGGGGAATGTTGTATCAGGCCTAGTTGAGTTCTACAAGACTATATACTGCCTGACCCTTGTACCCACAACATTGTGTATTGTTCAAGGATATCAGAATTTAGAATTCGAAACAAGATGGACCCAGGTTTTCTGTTGTTTCTCCACAATAGTTCCAGAGTAAATATTGTTTCCACAAACACTCCGAGTGAAACCCACGATGACTGGAGTCTTGACCCCTCCCTTCTTTCCCCAGGTAAATATTCTCAACACACTGTTAAAGTTACTGGAATAAGAGGGCAAGATCTCACGGAATGTCAGATGTCTCAGCAACTCTAAGGCAAGTGGGGCAGTGTTTACTAAGAATGCAGGTGAATGATATCCCACCAGAATGACATTTCACAGATAGTTTTTTCCAGAACATACCAGAAAACAACTACAGTCCAAATCTCAGCTTATTTTAAAATCTAAGCCCAGCAAGTCCTAGATACAACTTGATTACCACCACCACTAATATATTTTGATATATGTTTGTGTAGGTTTGCATACATTTGGAGGTCAGAAGTCAACCACAGTATGGTTTCTCAGGTTCTTTCACAAGCCTGGAACTCAGTGATTAAGCTAGGTAGGTTACCCAGTGACGGTCCCTCAACCCCACAGAAGTGCTATGGTTACAAGGGTATACCACTCTGCCTGGCTTTTTAATGTAAATGCTGGGGCTTGAACTTGGGTCTTCATACTTTACCAACCCACTCTCTAGCCCTCAGTTGCTTTTTGGATGTGAGCTTCAGGAGAATACACCCCACTCTGGCAGCTTCCATCTGCAGAAGGTCGGACATGCTGAATATGGAGGACTTAGCCAGGCTGTGGCAAAGGTGGGCTCTGAGGTCACAGAATCAGGACTGGAGTCCCGGCTGAGGCGTCTCAGCTGAGCGTCTTTAAAACCTGGTTCCTTCACGGAGCATGCGCAAAGCAAAAGGATGTAATGGGTAAGAAGTTTGCAGAGAATCATCACTGTCTTAGTAACAGGCACCGGACAGAGCCAAGAGCAGGTTTTGTTAATAAAATTCCGGAGATATAAGGCTAACCCCAAGTTCCCTTCAGCCGACCTTTGTTAGGAACCATGGTCTTCTGTGAATATCTACCGCAGAGAACTTCGAAGGGCATGTGGCCACCGTGTCCTTCTTTGAGTGCTCAGGTCAGATCCTGGTCCAATTAGAACTCCCGGGGAAGTGAAATATAAAAGCTAAAGGATTTTGGCTTGTCTGCCCCATGTCTGTGTAAGTGTACAAATGCCACACATCTTAGCCGGCTCTTCCGGGTTTGGTTCATGCCCTAGTTTGAGCCCCAGGTTTGGGGATCACAAGGTGTTTGGGGGGTGGTGGTGGATTGGATGTTCTGTCCAAGAAAGGTGCACCTGTCCATGCTGGCAAGTAGAGGTGTATTAGCAGAGGTCCCCACACAAGGCAGGGAAGGGGACTGTGGATGTGAACAGGAAGAGCTGACTGAATGACTCCTTACCCTACGTCGTGTGGAGAAGCCCAGAGTCTACAGCTGAAGGGCAAGGACCAGGGCAGCCTCTCCGGTTTGCTTTCTGCATTCTTCTGGCTACCAGCTGCAAGAAGGAATGTTCTAGAATGGTGCTCACCCACGAAAGGAATGAAGTTCGGACACCTTGCTACAGCGCGCCTGCACCTTTAAAAACAGCTTCATAAATGACGATGCCGCTCACAAAGGGACCCAGAGGGACCGGTATGGTACTATTCTACTTCTGGGAGGGACTAGGGTAGGCACGCTGGGACAGAGTGAGACAGAGTTCACCAGGAGCATTCTCCGCTGGTTTCAGCATGAGCTGATAGTGAAGTTCTGGTGATGGGTGGTGGGTAACGGTTGCACGTACTTAAAACCACTAGGGTTAAAATGGTGCATATTATGTTACACAGACGATAAGACACATTCCCCCAAAAGATATGGTATAAATGGGCTATAATATGGAATTCTCTTGGCTAGTTTTCAGACAGTGGGAGCCAAGTTGTATACCTGCTGGAGCTGGTGCCTTCTGGCTTGGCAGGTACCGGGGTAGGGCTCAAGTAGTCAGAGGCCTACCCTTGCCTGGGCATCGAACTCCTTCCAGTTAACACGGTGTGTAGGGTTCCTCCCATTCAGCCTCTAACCCCCTCCCCCACCCCATAGCATTTAAGCACCCGGGTTCTACTAGTTTTTTAAACCGAATTCCATTCTAAGTGCCATCTTTGTTTACTTTTGTAAACAACGGGAGCAGATCCTATTTGGTTATCACTTAAAAAGGAAAAGCAAAAACAAAACAAAAACCACCAATAAGAGGGGAAAACGTGGAAGGAAAAAACCACCTCTGCGTGCGCAGGTTTTGAAAAAACCACCCTTCTTGACAATAAACAGCCCGGCTGGGAGGGCGCGGCTGGGAGTCTTCGGAGGGGGCGGGCACGCCGCTCTGCGGCGCCCTCTGGTGGCCGCATCCCGGCACGGTCACGCTCCATTGAGGCTTCTCCCGGGGTTGGCACTTGGGGGCCTTGGAGAAGGGCAGTTCTCAAAAGGAGATTTACAATCACACATGCACCTCGTGGTGCTTCAGGGGGAGGCATGGGAAACGGCACATCCATTCTGGAAGGCCCTCTCTCTGATAGAGGCCAGTGATGAAGATACCAAAAAAAAAAAAAAAAAAAAAAAAAAAAAAAAGAAAAGAAAAGAAAAAAAGAAAAAGAAAAAGAAAAACGTGTGGCCCATTCATTATATTTATGTTGTGTGATATTGTCCCTCAGAGGGTAAAGCCAATGAGAAGAATAAGTGATTGAAACAAGCATTTCATTCCCTTGACAGGAATTCAGTCATTAGCGATATACCTATTTTACAAAGGGAGATTAGATAAATTAGAGATTGAAGAAAGTGGAGCAGATGTTCTCCCTCTGATAAGCAGCATTCTATTAAAAAAAAAAAAAACAAAAAACAAACAAAAAACAAAAACCAAAACCCACAACTCTAGAGGGTTGCAATTTGCCAAGGAAACAGGAATACATGGGTTTTAGGTCCTCTGACATTTTGAAAATTCAAAGAAGTGGGATCGCTGGCCAGCATGGGGACTTACATGGGACAGCCGTGGTGGCTTAAGCCATGAGGTCTCCCCCGGGTGTGTGTGGGGAGTGAGAGGTGCCCCACATGCTTTCAAGTTCTTCAGCAGCTTCTTGTGAACTCTGTACGTACTGACGTGGTCTTTGTCACCGCTTTATAGTCCAGGGAGAAGGTGGGGCTCCAGAGCTGGTGATGTTCAGGTACAGCCCCCGAGTCTTCGTGAGAAGCACGTCACCTGGGAGTTAGTGCTGGATGCAGATTTTTGTCCCCCGCATCTGGCTTTCTGGGAGACAGCAGGTTGAGCCTTAAGGTACCTGGGGAAAGCTGAAAGCTGCTAGGGTTTGAGAATCATGGATTGTATCAGACTCCTCTGGAGTGCTCAGAGACCTGAAAAGCTCGCCCCTACCTAATTCCTAAAGATGGTGTAAGACGAGAATTGATCTCTGGACGGGGTCCGGCTAGTTCTGCCACGTGGCTCTGCTTCTACGACACTGGTGCTGGTGGGACTTGAACTTGGGTCTGTCTTTTCTCACCTGCAGACCTCTGCTCGGAATCCCCTGCCTGGGCTATCGGATATTCCCTCTGCTTGGGTAGATGCCCACCTGCTGTCCAAGAGACATCAGTGATTCAGCTCACAAGTCCTAAATGGACCTAGGATCATGGGAGGGGCCTGTCACCTAGTTTTGGATGAATGGTTTAACCATAAACTGGCTGCTTTCTTCTGGGGAGATTTTATTTTTCCTCTGAGAGAGCCACAGGGAGAAGCCACATATTAAACACAGGGTATTTAGTGTGTGTTAGACCCTGGCTTTCCTTTGAATGTGGTGTTTTGAGGGAGGCTTGACAAGGCCGTGTTCAGCGCTGACTGAAAAGACATTCCTGATTGCTAAGCATCAGGAACAGGGTGGAGTCAGGCCAGTCTTGGGAAAGGTTACCAAGCAACAGGTCAGGAAATAGAGGTCTTAAATGGAGGGACTCACGGTGCTAGTAAGTGCCAGGCATTGGAGAACCGATTTTTTTGGGTCAGGATTCCCATGAGCAGACCAGGCTCCTCTCTCCTGTGACCTGTTGAATTAATGGCATTTTTGTTGCCGTCGCTGTGATAAAACACCGGACAGAAACCACGTTAAGAAAGGAAGGGTTTCTTCCAGCGCCCAGTTTCAGGTATAATCCACTATCACGGAGAGGGTGTGTCTGTGGCATGAGGCAGCTCCTGGTCACGTGGCAGGTGTCTAGAGTCGGGAAGGAGGGGGTGAAGGCCAGGGATCAGCTCGGTTTTTCCTTTTGATTCAGTCCGGGACCCTTGAGCAGTCAGCTGCTCACCATCGACCAGGAGACCATCTCTCCCTTCTCGGACCTCCCTGGAGACACGCGCACTGCCATCCATCAAGTTGATAGTTCAGAGCAACCACACGCTGTTTGTTTAGGTTTGAGCTTTTCTGAGATCAGCACTGTTGGTTCAACTCAGTGTGTCAACAACTTTGACCCAGGAAGGTAGTTCAAACATGGTACCTTTTGATGTGTGTGAGCATGTCTCTGTGTGTGTGTGTATGTGTGTATGTGTGTGTGTATCTGTGTGTGTCTGTGTGTATGTGAGAGAGAGAGAAATAGAGGGAGAAAATGTAAGTATGTGTGAGAGTGTGTGTGTTGTGAGAATGTGTGTGTGTGTGTGTGATGTAAGAATGTGTGTGTCTGTGTATGTCTGTGTATATACATGTGTGAAAGTTTGTGTGAGACTATGTGTATGAGAGAGAGAGAGAGAGAGAGAGAGAGAGAGAGAGAGAGAAGAGGGAGAAAATGTAAGTATGTGTGAGAGTGTGTGTGTTGTGAGAACATATGTGTGTGTGATGTAAGAATGTGTGTGTGTCTAGGTGTATATCAGTGTATATACATGTGTGAAAGTTTGTGTGAGACTATGTGTACGTGTGTGTGAGGGTGTGTGTACATGGGTGTGTGTGTGCAGGGGTGAGTTTGTGTGTTTGTGTGTGTGTGAAAGTTTATATGAGACTGTGTATATGTGTGTGTATGTGTGTGTGAGTGTGTGAGGGTGAGTGTCTGTGTGTGTGAGGGTGAGTATGTGTGTGTGTGAGTGTGTGTCTGTGTGTATATGTGTGTATGAGTGTGTGAGGGTGTGTGTGTGTGTGTGTGTGTACAGGGATATGAGGCCAGAGATCAACATCAGGCATTGTTCTCCATCCTTCTCTACCTTCATTTTCATTTTGGATGAAATGGATAATGAATAAACCTGGAGCGTAAGGCTGCAGCCTGTCTGGCGGACGAGCCTCAGCACCCTCCCGTCTCTGCTTCCCTACTGCTGGGGATTATGTCATGACTGGGGAATGGTGCCACACACAACTTTTGTGTGAGTACTAACAACTGAAATCACATGGCCACGAGTGTGTGACAAGCGCTCACACTGGACCCTTTCACAGATGTTTGGAGCCTGTCTCCCAGGTAGGGATAAATCCTTTGTCATGGTGTCTGTGCAGATGCAAAGCCATTAGCAGGGAGAATGATTAGTAATAAGGACAGGAGGGACATTTCAGCTCTTGGTTAACCACTTATTTCTTTATCTTTTGGAAGATTTTGTTTTTTATTGCTGTGTCTGTTTGCATGTATGTCTGTGTATGTGCATATATGTGTGTGTACACCCACAGAGGCCAGAAGAAGGAGTCTGGTTCCCTGGAGTTTGAGTGACAGGTGGTAGTCCTAGGGACTGAATATGAGTTCTGTGCAAGAGCAGTGTGCACCACTGAGGGCTGAGCCATCTCTGCGGCTCTGTGCCATTCATTTCTTAGTCTGACAAATATTTATTAACAATCTACAGTGTACGGCCCCATGCATGCAGAAGAGCAGTTCAGGTGAACAGGGGAGGGTGTTGGAAAGCCACCCTGCAAGGGAGAGAGGTGTGAGGGTACGCTGTAGGAATGAGTGGAGAGTGTGGTGCCTCTCAGGCAAGAAGCAAACCATGTCTCCATTTAACATTCATCCGAGAGCAAAGGACCCATGAAGGACTTTGAGGGATGAGAGCTGTAGACACGAGATTGAGGGACAGTTCAAGCCACTAGAGACCCGCGGCCCAGCTGTCCCAGTGAGCACAGGACCAAGTTTGTACCATTTCTTCTCTGCTTGCCACTTCTCTCTCCCTACTTAGATGTCAGGCTCTCCTTGATTTGCAGTGGGGTTATGACCCCATAGGCCATCTGTGTTGCTGGATCTTTGTTAGCCTGACATGAACCTAGACATATATGGGTAGAGGGACTCTTTTTTTCTTTTCCTTTTCTTTTTTTGGATATTTTTTAATTTACATTTCAAATGTTATCCCCTTTCCCAGTTTCCCCTCCAGAAACCCCCTATCCCATTCCACTCCCCCTGCTTCTATGAGGGTGCTACCCCACCCACCCACCTACCCACCCATTCCCTTCCACCTTCCCACTCTTGCATTCCCCTACTCGGGGCATCGAGACTTTCCAGAACCAAGGGCCTCTCCTCCCACTGACGCTTGGCCATCCATCCTCTGCTACATATGCGGCTGGAGCCATGGGTCACTCCATGTGTAGGGTAGAGGAAATCGTGATTAAGAAAATGTCTCCATAAAATTGGCCTATAGGCAGGTCAGTGGGATGGTATCTTGATTAATGACTGATGTTGATTGATCCAAACTGGGAGCAATGGGTGGGAGTGGTGTCAGCCCCATGCATGTGGTCCTGAATCAGATAGGAGAGCAAGCTAACAAAGCCATGGAGAGCAAGCCAGTAAGCAGCACTCCTCCATGGCCTCTGCTTCAGTTCCTGCCTTGAGTCCCTGCCCTGACTTCTGTAAGTGAAGGAGTGTGACCTCAGAGCTATCAGCGGAAACAAATCCTTCCTCCCCAGATTTCTTTTGGTCAAGGTATTTACCACTGCAATAGAAATCCTAACTAAGATACCAATGTGAGCTAAAAATTTGTGAAGAGGATTTCTTATAAGCAACAGCTGTCAATAAAAAAAAAAAAAAAAAAAAAAAAAAAAAAAAAAAAAAAAACAAAACAAAAACAAAAAGTCTATGACCCATAAAGAACAGAGGCAGGAAATAGGAGGTGGGACACTAGGAGGAAGAGAGGATTCTGGGAAATAGTGAGAGGACAAAAGGAGAGATGCTGGGAGAGAGAGACACTGAGGAAGAAGCAGGCCGGACTGAGGAGAGGTAACTAAGTGGTAGACATAGATTAGTTTGGATGATTGAGTAAGTTACAAGCTAGTAGGGAATGAGCCAAAGCTTATGGTTTAAGTATTTAATAATGAATAATTAGTCTCAGAGACGTCATTCTGGGAGTCAGAGGTGAGAAAGGAAAATTTAGAATTATTATTATTATTATTATTAATTACAAAAACCTACCTCCAAATACCTGTAATACAGCGGACGCAGTGAGCATCGCAGGGAGCCTAGACTACACAAAATGTACTCAGGACACTTGCAGCAGCCCATACTCTGGAAATCATCCAACATATGCCTGCCTTATGGTCAACTATCCAGCATCTCATGCAAATGGTCAACTATTTCGAGTGAAGAAGTCAGGGGCTTTTCCAGGTGTGTCTTCGTGTCAGACAGCTGGGTTATCCTCAGCGAAACCATCTGTGTTTTTGAAACAAGTCCCCGGTACTATTTTTTCCCTCTACACAATTGGGTGTGTGTTTCAGAGAGAAGAATACAATGTTACCACCATATCACAGAACCTCCTAAAGAAAAACAGAATCCAGTCAGTTCTTCTGTTCTCCAGATGTTCCTCTGGCTTGGCGCAGGCTGGGCTGACTCAGGGTCTGATTGGTCCCTGGATGGTAGAGCTAATATAATTCGTAACCCACCCATCCCTCTCTCCTTCCTTTCTTTCTCTGTGCTTCACCTGAGGACCAGGCTTTCCTGGTCCCATGTCATGTCCCACAGTTTAGAAATTGCTGATGTTTTAGCATGTTTATCTCTTTGGCTTCTGTGGATTTGGGAGTAGCTGGGATTCCAGCTTGACTTTTTGGGGAAATCAGCCTCTTGTGTGTTGGTTCACGGCACTCTCGGGCTAGGGATGCTTGAGAGGTGTTATTAGGGTCAAAGAATGCAAAGAAAATTAGTGGGTTAAGTAATTGTCTTTAAACTGCCTAATAAGTATTTATCTTCTAAACATTTATTGGCCTTTTGAAAACTCATATATGTAAACCATATGAAACAATGTTTCCATTGCATTCTTTTACTTTTTTTTCTTTACTTAAAATGCTTAGATTTACTTATTATGCATGAGTGTATATGAGCGTGCATGTGCCACATGTGGAGGGCAGAAAACAATTTGTGGAAATTGATTTTCTACCTCGTGATTGCTGGGGACTGAACTCATGTCATCAGGCTTGGTGGCAAGCTCCTTTACCTGTGGAGCCTTCTCATAGGCCCTTCATTTCATTCTTAAATAACCACGATTACTAGCGGACACTAAACGGCCTCTCACATTCCATAATCAAATTGAAAGGGACTACCCACATTTCCTCTTTCATCTGAGTTTTCCAAGTTATCAGGACACAGACCGAAGCCTCCCGCTGTTTTAGATGCTTGCTTGTGGTATTAGGATCACCACTGGACATTTAGTATAGTTCCAGACGGACATTTTACACCTTACACAGAGATTCCCTGTTTCCCTCATTGCCCTGGGAAATCACCATTTCTTTTTTTCTTTTTGATTCAAAAAAATTTGATGTTCTCATCACCTCATGCAAGAATGATCTCTCTTTCTCTCTGTCTCTACCTCTCTGTCTGTCTTTCTGTCTCTACCTCTCTTTCTTTCTGTCTTTGTCTCTCTGTCTCTACTTCTCTGTGTCTCTGTCTCTCTGTTTCTGTCTCCTTTTTTTTCTACTTGGAGGGATGTCACTGTTAGATTGGATTGTAGCATGAGTTAATTCTTCATTACTTTTCTTTTAAAAGATTGATTGATATAAGTATTCTGTAGCTGTCATCAGACACATCAGAAGAAGACATCAGATCCCATTACAGATGGTTGTGAGTCACCATGTGGTTGTTGGGATTTGAACTCAGGACCTCTGGAAGAGCAGTCAGTGCTCTTAACCACTGAGCCATCTCTTCAGCCTTCTTCATTACTTCTTACGGCTTAACAGTAGTAGTCTGTGTGCACTTACTACAGTTTATGTATTCATTCAGCTGTTAATGAGGGAGACTGAGCCATTTCTATTACATGGTTGCTGTGAGTTCAGCATCATGAACATTGCTGTCCAAGCATTTTTTTGGGGGGGGGAAGGGAGTGTCTGTGCTTAGAATTTTTTAGTATGTAAGAAGTACTTCAGTACCCCCAGTCTGGGAACCTGAACTTTAAAGACAATAAGACATTATTGAAAGGCATGGTACTTCATCAGAGCTCCCAGCTGGGCCGGGGCTTTTCCTTCGACAGCTTCTCCTGTGTAGCCCTGAGAGCTCCTGGCTGGCCATAGTCACCGAGCACCTGGGACAACATGGTTAGATTTAAAAATCTCTGACTGGGTGAGAGATGGGGCCTTGGGACCTTGCGGATGTCCACAAGAGACATGAAGTATCTGAGGCACCCAAAGGGACAGAGGGACTGGGTTGAAAGGGTGCCGGGACTGTGGAGACAGCTAGTGAAGTCAGGGTTTTGTTGCCAGGGAAACCCTCTTCGGGGTGTTAATGTCTTTTATTGACAGGGAGGTAGAGTGTGTTAGCTTAGACGGAGACACAGCAGCGGTCCACAGCACTGAGTGGACCTCTGTCTGCACTGAGTGACTGTGCACAATTTAAATTCTGATGGTCATTCCAAGGTACGAGACAAACAATGTTCATGGCCAATGAACCCACTCCTGTTTCCAGTTGGTTTTCCTCTAGTTCTTTTGCTTAGGGAAGCCAGGGAGACAAGGTCCATCTGTTGCCACCAGAGACAGACTCCAGTCCTGCTTGGCTTCTGTGTAATACTCATGTGTGCTAGATGGGAAGAGAGTTGCTGAAAATACCAAGTAATTTGTTTAACTTCCAAAGGATAGTTGAAAAATCCTTCATAGCACCAGGTTCTAAGATGTTGCCGCTTTCTTTTCAAGCCATGGTCAAAAGTGGTCATTTGACTGAGTAGGGAGAGAATCTGGGTGGTAATTCCAAGTGAATGACAAAATCAAGTCCCTGCTAAAGGAACATGACTTCATCCCTTAATCGGGTTTTGAATTCAGCATGGTTTCCTGTGGTGTTGTGAGGCTTCTGCCTCCAAGGGGAGCTGGCCCAGTGGTCAGTCATGGGAACTTGCACTCAGGACCCTGCTGGTGAACAGAGCGTGCTGATGCTTTTGTGGCCCCTCTCACTTTGATGCTGGGTTTAGTAAATCCTCTCAGAAGCAGCAAAGTCGTTTCAAAGCCTCAGGAGCCATTATGCAATATCCTGAACCAGGAATTCATGGCCGGCCTCTGCCTGTAAGCTATAGAAAAATAGAAGACATATTCAGATGAATAGCATGAACTCTGTAGGTGGCAGTCAGTGACGGGGGCTTTTTCTCACAGTACTGAGCTTGCTTGTCCCTATTGGTAGGAAATGACCGAGAGCCCAGCCCAGGCTAATAGTGTTTATTTTAGAGCCAACACATCCCTATACTTCACCAGGCCATAAAGAGAGGCATTGAGGTTGGATCATTCCACTAATATTTACAGAGCACCTCCTAGGAGTTACACATTGTTCTGCTCTCTGCCAAGACCAGGAGAACAAATCGATATTGTTCCTGCTCCGATGGGGCTCTATGGCGAGCAAAAGAAAGGCATAAAAGAGCAACAGCAAATAACCCCACACTAATAAATACGCGACTCAGAGCTATGGCGGAAAATGGCGAACCAGTCTCTGAGGAAGGGGCTCTTGGGATGAGGCCTCTGAGAAGAGAAAGGTCCTGTAAAATCTGTGCTGCAGGCTAGAGTGGCCCGAGACGAAGCCAGAAAGGACAGCAGGGGCTGTGCCATGTGGGGCTCCATAGGCCTCACCCAGATTTGGACTTCCTTAGCTAGGTAATGGAAGCCCCAGTGGGCCAAAAAGCTGGACATTGGTACGGTTCCAAGGGGAAAGGGATCATTCTGTTATGGGTTAGACCCGAGTGGCAAAGGACATATAGGGCTTATGTGGGGACAGGGAGAAGAGGCTGTGAATAGAGGGGCAGGACTGAGAGGGTCTGGCCAGGAGGAGAAACAACTAGGGAAGACACTGCCTAATTTGCTTTCATACTCAGTGGCCCCAGAAGGTCCCAATGTCTGATAAGACACCAGGGGCCAGGGCTAGGCATTGTCTTTCCCAGGTCTGTTATGTTTCATAGTCCTACCAACCAGGTGGCACAGACCATTCTAGAAACAACATATTTAAGGGCCAGATGTGACATCATCACTCCAGTGTCTACCTCCATCGTCTTTAGAAAAAAAAAGTTTTTATTTTTTTATTTTATTTTTTTTATTTTTGAGACAGGATTTCACTGTGTAGCCCTGGCTATCCTGGAACCTGCTCTGTAGACCAGGCTGGCCTTGACGTCCTGCAAAGATCCATCTGTGTCTGCCTTTTGGGGGATGGGTCTTTTAGTGTTCTCTGGCTCTGGGTCTTCACCCGGTTGGCTTCTCAGAGAGACCATGTGAGGCCACCTCTCTCCCCACATTGTGACTCTACATGAGCCAATTTTATCTGCAATGACGTTGTTTCCAAATAATGTCCCTCTGGGGTTCTGTGGGATAGCACTTTAGTAGACTCAGTTCAACTCAAGCGACATTTGGAAGTCCACGTGGACCTTTAGCTCAAGGCCAGCTCTGAGTTCTTAAGGGAGGTCCAGTAGCTATGAGAGGCATTAGCGTGGCCAGTTTAGTCTCTAGGTCCCACGGGAGCCATAAAACTTGCACAGGAAACAGAAAGGAGGCATGGCTCATGTTTTCTAAAACCTAGTTTCTGCAAACTACAATGTTTCTAGTCCGACAGGCATAGAGTATGCTAGATAGTTTTATGTAAACTTGACACAGCTAGAGAGGAGGGAACCTTAATTCAGAAAAAGTCTCCATAAGATCAGGCTGCAGGAAAGCCTGTAGGGCATTTTCTTAATGATTGACACGGGAGGGCCCAACCCATTGTGGGCGGGGCCACCACTGAGGCAGCAGCGGTCCTGGGTTTTATAAGAAAGCAGACTGAGTAAGCCATGAGGAGTAAGCCGTAAGCAGCATCCCTTCAGGGCCTCTGTATCAGTTCCTGCCTGCAGATTCCAGTCCTGCTTGAGTTCCTGTCCTGACTTCCTTCAATGAGGAACAGCGATGTGGAGGAATTAGACAAATAGACCCTTTCCTCCCCAAGTTGCTTTTGGTCGTGGCTTTTGGTTCAGAATAGCAACAGAAACTTTAACAAAGACACTGAGACTTAAACATTCTGGACTTCAGAGGATGAGTATATATCATTATCTATTCATAATTAACGAGGTGGGTAAGCTCAGGTTCTTAGTTTTTTAAAGATCTATTTCTGTTGTATGGCAAATGCCCCCTTTCCAATGAGAAGAACCAGCACTTTCCAGGTTATCTGCGGGGTAGATGACTTCATTTATCAGTGGTGCCCATTAGCATCATCTCACTGTAGAAGATGATGGAGGGCAATCGTAGCCTAAAGCCAAGGATCAAAATGCACAGGGACGCAGACGGGCCAGGGCATGTTTCCATGACAGCAGCTTCTTGGCAGGATCAATCTTTTCCCCTTCCTCTTCCTCCCATACCATCGGTCTGTCTTGTGGAGGTCAGAAGGCAACCTCTGCTGTTCTGTTCCTCAAGTGCCTTCGACTTCCCATTTTCCTCCAGTCTGGGTATCTCACTGGCCTGGAACTCACCAAGTAGTCCTTAGGGACTCATCTGACTCCACCTCCCCAGTCCTGGGATTATAAGTGTGTGGAACCACAGTGGGTGGTTTTTGTTGTGCCTTTGAGGGACTGAACTCTAGTCTTCATATTTTCAAGCCAAGGGATTTGTTTACGCACTCGGCCACCATCCCAGCCCTGGAGCCACCTTTAAAGCAGACTTGTACCAACGGTTGCAGGATGTTGGCCATGGTTGTGTACGACACCAAGGGAAAAGGCCTAGGAGCCCTCAACTCCTATTCTGGGCCAAGCCTTAGTGTGAGCCTCGTGCTGAGAATCAGGTCATGGAAGTGTAGGGCCACCCAAGTGACATAGGACAGCTAGCATTTCCCCCCTCTAATCTTTGCCTTCAGTGCGGTCTGTTGATTTACCAGTCACGCTTACAAGGCACAGTGGCTAACTAGGCTATGGGATAAAGCCAGGTTTTAGCCCGGAGCAGAATGAGACAAGGGTCCAGGCTTTGTGACCTTTCTGGGGGACTTTGAGATCTTTATCTGAAAACACCAGGAACGTGCGGAGCCTATTCAGTAACTATCTCCTGCTATGGGTAGGATATATTTTATTTTGGAAAGCACCCACTAGTAATTTTAGCATACACCCCATTTTTCACTTTTGACTGTCTATTTGTCTGTTCCCCTCTCTCACTTTCATGGTTTCAAGGGCACCCAACAGTTGCTTTAGAGAAAATGTAAGGTGGAAATTATCTGAAATAAAGAATCTGTGAGCTTCTGTGTGTATATGTGTGCGTGCGTGCGCGCGCGCGTGTGTGTGTGTGTGTGTGTGTGTGTGTGTGTATGTGTGAATGTGTGTGTGTGTCTGTGTGTATGTCTGTGTATATATGTGTGTATATGTGTGAATGTGTGAGTCTCTGTGTGTGTGTCTGGTTGTATATGTGTATGTGTGTGTTTCTGTGTATATGTGTATGTCTGTGTGAATGTGTGTGTATATGTGTATCTCTGTGTGTGTGCATGTGTGTCTGTGTGTATGTTTGTGTATGTCTGTATCTCTGTGTGTGTGCATGTGTGTCTGTGTGTATGTTTGTGTATGTCTGTGTATATGTGTCTGTGTGTATATATGTATGTGTGCATGTGTGTCTCTGTGTATATGTCTGTATATATGTACATCTCTCTGTGTGTGCATGTATGTATGTGTCTGTGTGTGTGCATGTATGTGTGTGTGTCTGTGTGTATATATATGTGTATGCTTCTGTGTGTGTCAGTGTGTGTGTTTGACCTCCCAGAACTGCAAAATATAAAAACAAAAGCCCACACCTTAAGTTTTACACTGTGTGCTGTTCTGAGTCTGGTGACAATCTCCCCAGTGCCTCTCAGTTTTACCTGGGACCTGTTCCACCAGGGCTGGACTGCCCAAATGATTCTTGATCCTTTGAATAACAACTCCAGTGCTAATTTAATGATGGCGGTTATTTGAAAATACCCAAGAGACTCTGGAAAGCGATTCCTTCAGTGACAAAGCGGAGAGTTCACGACTTACTTATTCAGGAATGAAAAAAATAAAACTGTATGCTGAGGTGGCCGAGGTCTTCAATAAGAGCGATGCTGGCTGAGGCTGTGAGGAGGAAAGGGGCGCTTGTGCTGGTTTTACACTCCTTACCCTGCAGAGAGAGGTTAAGGTCGCTGGTGCGCCAAGCACTTAGGTAAGACGGGACAGTATGGCATGATAGAACTCAGTCCTTACAGTGTGTTAGCGCGTGACCTGACCTGAGCTGTGACCTCTGGATGACCTTTGTGTCTTAGGTGAGATTCTCACCAGCATCGGTGGGGAAACTGAGAGAGACTGGGTGGGATGTCATCACTGGCCTGGCCCTGCTCACAGGTCTGGTTACTTCTCTGCCGCTGTGACTTCCCAGGTGGGCAGAGAGTATGTACCAGTCCCGTCGCTGTAGCTGTTGGCTATGGCTGAAGCAGCTGCTGGAGTGGACTTGTGCTCAGGCGTAGAATAAGGGGTGGAAACAGAGGTGTCTGGAGGATCTGAGATGGTGCCAGGCTCCTCACAGAAGCTGTGAACTCGAGCAGAGTGTTTGTTTTGAGACTCAGTTTGGGTATCTAAAAGAGAGGTGTATCTTCCTCTCGGGTTGAGAGATCATGAGACCCTGGCAAGCATGTAGACTTGCCAGCTCATTCGGTGACATGCTGGGGAATCTTCCGGTTTCTAAGTCTGTGTCCTGGGAAATCCCATGGTCCCAGCCAAACTTGGGTGGCTTGTCACTCTCTTAATGGTAAAAATGAAAAACTGTCTGAGATTACCTGTCTCACAAATCACATGGCATGTGTCCAATGTTAACATGCAGAAGGTGAGCTCCTTCTCAGTTTATCACTGGATTGAGCAGGGTTCAGGAATTCCAAAACCCTTATCTTCCCTGCAGCTGAAATGGGCTGATGGTGCGCAGTAGTCAGAACTCCCCATTCTAGTCAGGGAGACGCTGAGCCATTTATGTACAGAGCTAAACTCCCCAAATTGTGCTAAATCATGTGGTTTAAATACTGCTCTACCTAGGACCAAGACAATGCACAGTCCCATTAATAATGAATGGTTTGCCGGATTCTAATCCTGTTAAGCACACAGTTGCCCTGCAAATGTATTAGAGATGATGTGTATTTGTGAATTAAGCCCTCAGTGCATCAGGTTTATGAGCCTAATTGTCTATTCAAAAGGCTATCACTTCATCACCTCATGAAAATTAAAAAGGTCCTTTTTGTGGGAGCGTGTGTTAATCCCCCAGTGATATTTCCTTCTTTCTTTTCCATTTCCTCTTTATCGAGCATTATTGTAATTTCAATGCAACTGAAGCAAATCCTGCCATTATACTGAAATTGATTATTAAAATAACATTGATAATTATAGCCGGGTACTAGAAAATAACGCATACGCAGTGCCTGCAGAGAGATGGAACACGCCCTCCCCCCCCCCCCAGAGACGTGGGTCACTAAAAATAGGAGAACGGGCCAATGCATCTCCAAAATGGGCTGAAGATTTAGTGGTTGTTCTACCTCATGGAAGTTTGAGTGATTTCCTCTAAAATTATCATCTGAATCCATGGCTGAGGAGATGGTATGAACGGTTTATTTGAGAATGTCTTAGTACAGGAGGCTCTGAGGGGACTTTTCTTTATCCACTTTTTTTTTTTTGAATTAAAAAAAATCTTTTCAGATGAAAAAAAAATCATATCCAGTGCCTGGTCTCTATTGTCAAATAGCACTCAGGGGAATTTTTTTTTTTTTTTTTTTTTTTTAGTGAAATTCTGTTTTGAACACCAAAAGAATTTGTCTGTTTTTATTTTTTATTTTTTTAAGCAAAAAAAAAAAAAAAAAAAATCCTTTCTTTTAGAACGTGTTTAGAAAACTCAAAGGTATCTTTGTCTTTAAACTTCAACCGACTCAGGACTTGTGACTGCTCTGTTTGAAGAATTTTCTTTTGAAAAGCAAAGTTTGGGGGGGGGGATGAGAAAGTCCATGCAGCACCACCTGATACTGGTGCCTCTGGCCTCCTCTCCTTTAGGGGATTTAGAGAATTTACAGCTCAGTATCTGAAGCAGTGGGCAGAGGGACAGGTGACCACCGAGCCATAGAGCAAGCATGCAAAGAGGTGGGTGACCTTTGAGGCACCACTAGGAAGAGGGAGCAGGCAGGGGACATTCGTCCTTTCAAAAGCAGTTTCAAAGATGCTGAGGCCCAGAGAGTACACATGTGCTCCGGCCTGGCCCCAGCCACAGGGTTCGACTTCACAGATGGGGACCATCCACACTCAGTTCAGATACGCACCCTGCTTGCTTTCTTTGGAAAACCCACCATTTCTTACATTGCTGGTAGTATGTGGAGCCAAACTGGTAAACTGGCCTGTAGAAATGAGGGTGAGGTCCCCCCAAACTGGAGCAGGGACTGTCCCTAAAGCTGTTTGCCTGTCTGGCCTCAGTGGGAGAGGATGTGCCTAACCCTACAGAGACTTGAGTCAGGGTTGGGGTGGGGGTGATGGGGGGGCCACCATCTCAGAAGAGGAAGGGAGGGGACTGGGGGAGGGACCCTGTGAGGGGGAAATTGGGAGGGTGGAGCATCAATTGGGATATAAAAAAGCAAATTGGAAAAACAAAACAAACAAACAAACAAACTAAACACTGGCTCCTCCTCTTCAGACACCCCAGACTTTACAAGTTCAGTGCCCCAGTCCATACAGGTTGCTTCAGACTGTTGCACTCCATGCGTGGCTTTGGGCGTCTGCCCCAGTCAAGACCCTCACAGGAAACTATCATTTCCTATGCCCTGCTTGTTCAGCAGTGGCCGTATCCCAATAAGCTGATGACAGTCGGAGGACTTGTTTTTAAGGTGGAGCAGAGCAGAAACTTGGATGCTGGCTGCCATCTTGCCATGGAAGAAGAGAGCCAATGGGCAAACGAAGCCAACAGAGGAGGGCACAGGCGAGGGCAGCAAGTGGGCAGAGCCACCGGCCCCGCCTGCCATGAGCTGGTCCATCCTTTTCCATCTGTTTATTCATTTGATTGCTTTGTTAAGCCTGTCAGAGTTGGGATGTCTGTCTCTTGTACACAAAAGGATTCTGTGTGATACTGTCTTTAACCCAGTAATGAAGGCTATTCTGTATGAGTTGAGTTTATGTTCTCATGACACATGTCCCTATAGCATGGGATAGCTACGCCAGGGGGAGCAAAGGAGCTTCTGACTTAAGAGACACAATCTCAAATACTATTGCAGCAGGACATTCTTTTTTTTTTTTTTCATTCACCAGTCAAACTAAGCTAGTCCTTATCATAGACTCTTGCAGATTACCCAGCAGCCTCTGCTTTCCCAACCCTGACTCACACATCAGCATAAGAGTTGGGATGATGTGGCCAAGAGGAAGCATGTGTGGCAGTTACAACAAGGTATATATTAGTCACAGATAGCTCCTTCCGAAGAAGCTATAAACTTGGTGGCTTCAAACAACCTTTAAAACATTTAACACAACACTTAACATCTTACAGCACCCTCCCATCAGGATTATACTGGGACAGTGAAGGCTCTGGACAGGATGTATCCTGCCTGCTATTCAGGAGTGTTTATCATTAATTAGCTCCACTGGACCTATAATCACCTGGGACTAAAGGGCCTCAGTGGGAGATTGTTGGTCAGTGGGCGTGTCTGTGGGGGGTTGTCTTGACAGCCCTGGTTGACATTTGAAAGCTCATTGTACATGTGTAGGAAGGATAACTTGATTACTCAGTCTTCATCCACCCTGGCTGCTGCTGCTGCTATCGGAGAAGCTTCTTCAGGCTTCCAGTGTAGATGAAACTCAGTTCTTTTAGGGGTTCTCCAGGCTTCAGTGTCAGATGGGTGTGCTGAGACACACCTAGTCCCAGGGACTGACCACCCACTGGGTTCTCAGCCTGTCCAGGACTACTCTAACCGTGGTGTGTAAGCCAGTTGAATAAACCCACTTATACATATTCAGTCTATTGATTCAGCTCCCCTAGAGAGTCCTAGGGAGTTCCTCTTTGCAGCAGATGTGGTGTGGTTGGCAGGTAGGATTGGGTAGCTGTGACCGTAGGCTTCTTTGCTCAGCTTCTTGTTTTCACGACACAACAGTCTACTTCGAGGTTAGTGGATCAGTTTCTTATTTCCAGTACAACAAATGACCAAGGAGTTAGTAGAATAAAACACACACACACACACACACACACACACACACACACACACACACACACACACCCAAAATGTTCTTTCACACTGGCCTGGGTCAGAAGTGTGTGCACAGTGTGACTCACCTGGTTATTCTGCTGCTGGCCCTATAGGTGTCAGTAGGGCTGGGGTTCCTTCATGGAGGTTGTAGTACCTAATGTCTGCTCTCCCTCTGTATTTTATAGCCCACTGAATCTAATTAGTACTGTCTATACATGCATGGGAGTAGGGTCATCCACTGTAGCATGGCCAACCTATCAGCGACCACACCCACAAAGGAAATATGTTACTTTCCTAGTGGCCATTAACTGTCAATAGCTTCTCGGCTAGGGGTGGGATGGCAACTGGCTGGATCTTGTGCAGATTTTGTGCGGTCAACCACGGCTGCTGTGCGCTGGTGGGTGACACTGGCAGTCCTTTTTGTCATGTGACGTCACACCACAGTGTTCCGAAATGTATGAGTATGTGGATATCTTTCTGAGCGAGGAAACATCTTTGAATGTAGCAGAGCTAGCAACACAGGCTCTCACTCCCAACTGCTAAAATGGAGTCCCAGGGAAGGGGATGACCATGGAACAGGCCTGCCAGCAGAGTTGGTCATTCTTCTATCGGGCTAGAAGCAAACAACCGTTTCCACCCAGATTCAGGGAAAGGAGTCAGACCCAGCAGGGTCACCTAGGGCATGGCCAACACAGGCAGCTGGGTGGGACAGGCTTTGAGTTGCATTATGGTTGTTAGACTGGGTGCCTGTTTTTATTGGTGGTGAATCAAAGAGGGGGAGATTCATAAACGTTCTGGAACATTCTTCTCCATGCCCACCATTCTCAGGTAGCCTTTTTCATACCTGATTTCCTGTTGTCTTTCGTTACTATTTCTTCTCTACTGTATGTAAGATCTTCTGGGAAAGTTGGGCGTTCCTTAGTAAGTGGTGTAACCTGTTTCAGAATTTGTTATTTTAGGATGAGAACACAAGCCCATGTTGGTTCTATTGTTGTTGTGTATATGTGTGTATATGTATGTATGTGTGTGTTGTGTGTGTATGTGTATATATATGTATATATGTACATGTATATGTATGTGTGTATGTGTGTTTGCATGTCTGTATGTGTGTATGTGTATATGTATGTGTACATGTATGTGTATATCTATGTGTATATGTATGTGTGTGTTGTGTGTGTATGTGTATATGTATGTGCACATGTATGTGTATATCTATGTGTATATGTATGTATGTGTGTGTGTTTGCATGTCTGTATGGGTGTGTACATCTATATGTGTGTATGTATGTGTGTCTATGTATATGTGAATATGTGTGTATGTGTGTATATCTGTGTGTATATGTATATGTGTGTCTGCATTTCTGTCTGTGTGTATATTTGCATCTATGTGCATTAATTCCCTGAGCATGGGGATTAAAGGTGTGTGCCACTGTAATGGCCAGTCTCTGTTTTCAGTAGGGAGTGACTGAGTGTCTGAAGGTCACGCTGGAATGTGTGCATTTCTGTTTGGTTTGAATACAGGGCACACTCTTGGCCTCTTTCCTGGTCTGGGGTGGCCTCAGGAGGAGAACAGGAACAATGGGGATGCAAAGAGGCGGTGTGGTCCTTCCTAAAGACACGTACCAGGGCAGGCTTTAAAGCTTTCTAGAGAGCCTGCACAGTCTTGCTAGCCTGCTTGCTGTCTGCTACACTACTCAACTCTTCTGTCTCCATTTCTCCAAAGGCCGTTTGCAAAGAAGGCATTTCTCACACATAGTCTAACTGCACACGAGGTGGAATGAACTGGGCTCACTACTGAAAATATGTCTTTTTGTTAAGGGGAGCCTTATCAATACCCTAGTAAGATGGAGCACAGAACGCCATTACTGTCAGCTTACGAACCTGTTTCCTGGATTTATATTCACCAACAAATCATGATTATGTGGCTCCCCAAAATAGTGCTACTTATTTTGCATCTTTTCTGAAATGGGCTCTTTTGCATTTTGTCTTACATACAAAACAACCCGCTGAGCAAAACAGTGCTCAGTGTAAGTGTTCTGTCTACTGTCTGTGCTTTACCTAATCAAAACCATCCTCTCTGTTCAGCTCTCTGTTGGTGTTCTGAATTGTGTGTGTGTGTGTGTGTGTGTGTGTGTGTGTGTGTGTGTGTTTTACAGGTACTTTATCTGTGATAGGTAGGAGAGCAGAAATAGACCCCAAGTGAATTTAAAATGCTACCCTTTGCCATTGCAAGTTGTGTGTGGAGCGAGGGATATTCTGGAGTGGTGGCTATCATTTTGGATTTCAATTTAAAATTCAATTCAGCTCACATACTTGTAATTTAACAGTGCAGCAAACATCTCCCCATCTTTAATAAGACGCCATTCCACATTCCTCCCGTGTGTGGAGGAGAGATGGGGACCCTCCACCCACTCCATGCACATACGCTTACCAGTTGTGGATGTGAGCTCTGTCAGTACCATGCAGCTGCTGGGAGCCAATCTCTCATATCTAATTTAGGCTGAAACTCAAGATGCGACTTGAAAGATCTATTGTGGCTTGTCTTGCCTGATGACTTGGGAGAGGGGATTAATTCTGAGATGTATTCAACCAGCTTGAAATGTCAGAGAGTTTGATAGATAAAAATAAGAATAAAGGGGACCCTTTAATAAGTGAAGTCTTACTCTGGTGTCTTATTTTGGTCCTGTGACAGGCTGCTTCACCCACATGTCTAGTCTGTCACCTTTATTATGGTATCTTTTTTTTTTTTTGAGAGATTGTCTTATGTAATTTTGGTAGTCCTCTGTGCTAGGATTCCATAGACTGTCTTCTCCCTGTGACCTGATTTTCCCTGAAGCTGCACCTACAGGCTTCTTATTCTCACTTTAAAGACTGGTATGTGGATGGAAAACTCAACTAGGCCCATGGTGACTTTGGCACAAAGTCCCAGATGTCCCTGCATAGAATACAGAGAATGCTAAGTGCAAGGGACACATTTGCTCTTCAGCATCAATTTAGAGGCACATCTGACTTATTGGTAAATAGCCAGGTGCCCACATATCTGGGTGGAGTGCATCTGGGGGAGTGGACTCCCTGGAGTGCCCAGATGCCCCACGCACATTGCCTAATGTCCTGGGCTCTGCAAAACTTTCACAAAATTAACATGCTCACCAAATATGTATTTCTTGCTCATTAACTCGATAAAGCCCACTGGTTTTTGAGAAATCACAGCAGCAAGTTGTAAATGATGTATGAAATGAAAAATCTTTTCTCACCCAGTGAGCAGGGAGAGATCGCTGACGGTGCCTGGCACTGTTGCTGTGGTTGCAATAATGTCTAGACGTGAGTTGTTCTGTGGCAGTGGTGACCCTCAGAGGCAGACCAGTATGGTCCAATGGTTCCCTCCTCTTCCACCTATTGTATAGGGGGCATCAAAGACAACATGGTTGGAGGAATCTCACAAGGAGGCTGGGGGCTGTTCTCTGGGTACGGCATGACCTGTATTCTATATGGGGAGTTGATTCATCCCTGTTGGGTCCACAGAGGCTTTGACCTTTGGCATTTAGCCTTGTTCTGCATCAGAAAGTTTTCTTTGATTTCACTTCCACATACATGACAGATACATGAATAGTTGCATGCCCATATACCTGGAAATAGGTCAGGGGTCAATGAGGACTTACACAAGGTCAAACAGGGACTTGGACTCAGTCAAAATGATAACATTTTCACCCAAATGGAAGAATTTTGGTGTGTGTGTGTAACTTTCTGTTTATATATGTATTCATGTGCTTGTGCTGGCAAGCCTGTTTGTATGGATATACAATGTATACATGTGCATACTGAGGCCAGAGAACATCCACCTTATCTTTGGAGATAGGGTCTCTCATTGGCCTGAAACTGACCAAGTAGGCTGTGCTGACTGGCTAGCAAGCCCAAGGGACCTTCCTGCCTCCCCAGTGCTGGGATTATAAGTTCATACAACACTCTGTTTTTATTTTCTAGAGAAATTCAATCTTAGGCTTGAACTCAGGTCTTTGTACTTGCAAGACAAACACTTTGCTGGCTGAGCTGTCATCCCAGCCTCTCCTCATCCTATTGCTGCCTTGTGTCGTTACTGTGTTTCATGCTTCACGGTTGAACATTACATGATCACCATAAAATGTTTTCTTTTTTTCTTTTTCTTTTTTATGGTCTCCCTGCATGGAACTTGCTATGTGGACTAGGCTAGCCTTGAACTCTACTTACCTCTGCCTCTGTTGGATTAAAGGTGGGTGTCACTGGTTTTGTAAACTTTGTATGTTTACTGCTCACAAAGGGAAGATGACCAATTAAGGAAGGCCATTCTCACTGGGTCAGTCATATGGGGATGGACTAGCATTGAAATGCATGCTGAGTGCTAAGTTAGATTCTGAAAAGCCCATATCAGCAGGGAGGTTGTCCTGTAATGGGAGATGATGTGTGGCCATGCACTTCTGACCAGGGGCCTGGTAAAAGAGCCTGAATGCTTGCTGACATCAGGTTTTCAGAGGCAATGCTGTTGCTTTCTTCACAGAAGACACCACAAGGAGCATAGGCGTGGACCGCAACAGCAGGGGAGTCTAGATTTGATGTAGTGAGTGGAAGACAAAGGTGATGTGTGTGCTATAGAAGACTCTCAGCTCAGAGCACAGCATCACTGCTGAGAATGTCTGCCATGTTTAGCTGCCTCCTGTCACCCAGAGTGGCTGCACTTTCGATGTTGTCTTTCCCTTTAGAGAAATTCTGAAAGGAGATGGCTTGGATGTCACCCTTTGCCATACTTCACCTGGTCCAGGAAGCACGTGGGCTTTGCAGTTTACATATCGAGATAAACTGAGCCTTTGAAGCAAGGCACAGAGAACCAGCTAGAAAGACGTGGAAATAAAATGCCCGCATCCTGCTTAGTGCAAACCTTACTTCAAGGCAAACTTTCTGCTTGGCCTGAGTTGAAAAGATGTTGCCTGCGTGCACACAGGACTTGGTTTGAAAGCTGTTCTCTGCAGAATGCTCTGCAATCAAAGGGGACATCGCCCCTTACATTTTGAGCATGTCAGACATGCAATCCACCCAGTAGGGCACTAATGCTAACAGAGGATAAAGATACACATGCATATTTATGATACTCACCTCATGTTTCTGGAGTCTCACTTGCAAGAACTTTGCAGATGTGACCTCAGGGATGCTGTATGCTACAGGGGAATCCCCAAGTTCATGGACTGCACATGCCCCCTGGGCAGGCTGTATGGAGCCCGCTTGAGGTTGTCATCCTGTTCCTCTAGTCCCCAAGTGTTGTGCGCCCCACTTCCCGCCAGCAGGAAAAGGCGTGCAACAACAGGATTCTTCTGCGAACAACCTTTATTGTACAATACTCTGAGCAGGGGATCTCCTGAGCAGGGGACTACTCTTTTGAGCAGGGGACTTCTCCTTTGAGCAGGGGACTTCTCCACGTGGGAGAGAAAAGCATTGCTTATATATGCCCAGGAGACTCGTGTCACTACCTGATTGGTGCGCCCTCCAGTAACTCAATAGTATGCCCCGAGAGCAGGCTCTGACGTATATGGCGCATGCGCATTAAGTCTCTTGGCTGGGCAACAGCTCTGTTTGCTGAGTTCTTGGCGGGAAGCTGGCACCATGTTTGGGTGTGGCACAAACGGCTCCCTACACCCAAGGACATGACAACACTCACACCCTGGTGACAAACCATTCAATCACAGAATTCTTTCCGCTTCTACAGAATCCGGTCTTTTCATCTTTAAAGAAGCTTTAATAGTCTAAGCACATCAGATGCTCCAGAATGGCTTCACAGTCTTTTCCTTGGTTCTCTTCTGCAGTCACGATGAAGATTTTGCTCAGTCCATCTTTGGGGGAGAAAGGGATGATTGATTGACTTACTTTACCCTCTGTGGTAGAGATGGAGGGAGGCAGCATTTGGGAATCTAATAACTCCCAATGTGTTCAGATCTCTTCCCCAGTATATGCTGGCCATGACTCGGGGCCCAAGACCGGGCCTCAGTAAGCTTCTTGTCTTATCTTTAAAGTGGGAATCATGTAGGTCCCCATCCTTGAGTTGTCATGGCAATTTGGTGAGACAAAAAGGAGTCTTGCTCCAATTCTGAAACATAACTACTCCCCCTCCATGCCTTACCAGACTGTGTTCTCTGTATTCTGAAACAGATGTGCCTGTGAGAGGCTGTGCATGGGTCTCGGCCCCGAGCAGGCAGTGCTGGAGCGTGTTTCTTTGCACGCTGGTGTTTTTCTGCTCAGTCCCAACTTCCTTCCTCATGATCAACGGTCACCACTGAGTACTGAGAAATAAGTGAACTTAGCTGGGCATGATGGTGTGGACCAGTGAGGAGGGCTGAAACTGGAGGATTGTCTTCAAAGAGACAGCTTTGGGCATATTGTGCCAAGTGACATAAACCCACTTCAGGGGGTTGAACGTTGTACAAATCCACTCTCAGAGGGACCTGGAATCACAGGCAGAAGTTTTCCAGGGCCTGGAGAAGGGACTTGTGGGTTTAGCTACATAGGGACATAGTTCCCATGTAGGATGAAGCTGGGGATGGGTGATGGGGACTTTGCTTACACCATGAAAGTGTGCATGTTCCAAAATGGCCCATATGGTGGTTTCATGCTGTGCGTATCTTACCACGGTGGGAGAAGAATATCTAATGAATAATGTTGCAAAGAGAAACTTCTTTGGTGCTGTGAACAACTGGGCTTTTAGTTTGGCTGAGGCATATTCTCTGTCTATCAGGTGTTCCGTCTTTCCATTTACCATCTATCCATATGTCATAGACAAATGCTATACTTGGCCCATATTGGACATTATCTCATAAGGAAAGAGAAAGGCACAGAACTCCTGGTGACCTATGTATGGGGATCCTGAAATCCATAGAATAGATGGTCTATAAACAATAGATCCTTTGCTTCTCTTGACACCCTATACAGGCAGGGAAGAGAGCGCAAGTTGGAATGGGAAGACCAGGCAAGAATGGGAGGCTGTCTATCACGAGACAAATGATTGGAGCCATGACTTGGCTGAGCTGCCACAAGGTGCGATAAGCTACTTTTCCTATGGCTATAGCAGAGTATTGATAAAGGCCGAATGAAGGTAACAGGATTTAAACATGGTACTGTAGGGGGAAGTCACTGCAGTGGGAGTGGCTTGTGGTGACGTCCGTGTGAGTGTGAGGTGATTGGGTACATCTCACTGGCAGTCAGCAAAGGACTCTGGGTAGAACCAAGGCTGAGATATGACCCCCAAGGCCTTCCCTAGTGACCCTCTGTCTGTCAGTTCAGCCCTATCTTCTCAAGGTCCCATAAGCTCCCCAAACTAATTTGTAAGGATTGCCCCAGGGTTGTCCTGCCTTCAGATGGAGGCAGGGGGTTGAAGTAGATGCTTCATATCATAATGGATATTGTGCCAAACATTGCCTGCAGAGTGACTAAACGTTTCTTACAACCACACATTTTTCAGTTGTCTAGTAATATTTCAAGTAATCAAATATAAATTTGTCTTAAAGTATAACTGATTCCATAGCTTTTTCTTTATAAAAGACTGTAGCATACTTTCAAAAAAGGTGGCAGCTATTGTAACTGCCAAGTAAGTGTACTCAGATTTCAGTGAGTTTAGGTTTCAATCCCATGTCAGCATTGTGTGAGACATTTAAACCACCATGTGTCTCTTTCTTTACCTGTAGGGTGGGGTTTATAATAACGGAACCATCATCACAATGATCATGGGCATGGCACCCGTGACATGTTAAGAATATGCTTCTTAGTACTTCCGGGGAAGATGTGAGGCTTTTCTTAAATAAGGTCAGACTCCTCCCAGAAGGCATACCGTTCACCAATCTGGCAATGGGGCAGGGGGTTGGCTTTGGTGGTACATCTGTTGTGTCATATAACCACTGACTCGGAGGGAATGGTTTTGACACAGATGTTGGTAGACACCTTCATTTGCATTAATGAGTCATAGAAAAGTGTAACATGAGAACTGGATCACAGAACTTCATTAGATGGAAACATCTTTGCTCCCGAATGGTGGTGACCTTGATGATGAGCACGGTACAGGTCACAGATAAAACACACTTTGTAGTTTATCTTGCATTTCTGCACCATTTCATTTCTTTTTTGCCTTGTTTGTAATTTTAATTATGCGTCTTCATAAGGAACAATGCCACAAGTTAACACCTTCACACATGTATAATTATCAAATCGGGGTAGTGATCATTCTCTTCTCCTTAAATGTTTGTGTGTGCATTTGAGTGTCTATATACATGTGTGTGCCTATCCATGTAGCGGTCGGGAGTTGATGCTGAATGTCTTCCTAGTTTGCTCTACTTTATTAGCTCAGGGTCTTTACTGAATCCAGAGCGTGCCAGTTTCAACTAGTCTAGCTAACAAGCTTGCCTCAGGGAGGCCCTGTCTCTTTCTCCCTAGATCTGAGATTAAAGCTGGCTGCCCATGCCTGCCAAACTTTTACTTGGGTTCTGGGGATCTTAACTCTGGTCCTTGTGTTTCCATGGCAAGTGCCTTATCCCCTGGAATGCTCTCCCCAGCCCGTGCCTGGCTTTTCACGTAAGTGCTGGTGGAACCCAAACTTAGGTCTTTATGTGTACACAGCAGGCACCTTTACAGACTAACCATGTCCCCAGCCTGCTGAAACATTGCTTATTAACACGCAATAACTGAACACTTTTATTGGGTATGTTCTTTGCTTAAGAAAATCTGGATCAAGGATGGGCGCAAGAACCTTTGTGAAAGGGCCCGGTGAGGACAACACTTGGGCCTTTTGGGCTAAAAAGCTTTGATGATTGTAGAGGAAGCCTCGAAAGCAGTCAGGTACCACTTGCAAATGAGTGGGTACCAATGTGCTCAAGGATAACTTTATTCACAGAAACAGGTAGTGAGGGCTGGCGGGATGGCTCAGTTGGGTATGGGTGCTTGCGTCCAAGCCTGGAGAGCTGAGCTCAAGAACTGACTCTTTCAAGTTGTCCTCTTACCCCCACACATGTACCATGGCACATGCATACCCCCACGCATACACCATGGTTCGTGCACACCCCCACGCATACACCATGGTTCGTGCACATCCCAACCATGCACCATAGCACTTGCATAGCCCCATACATGCTATGTGTGGCACGTGCGTACCCCCAACACATGCACCATAGCACATGCACATCTCCATACATGCACCATGGCACATGCATACCTCCACACATGCAAATGCACACAACTACCCCCAGACTAAATATTAAAAAAAAATGAATATATGGTGACATCTCTAGACACTGAGGTGGCTAGGTGTGTGGTGGCTCTGGTATAGGAAAGGTCCTTTATGTATTTCTACTTTGGGCTTCTCTTCTGACCAGATGTATGGGATTGATCTCTCCAGCCCATGCCTGGCTTTTGACATGATTGCTGTCAGGACCCAAACTCAGATGCTCATGTGTACACACCAGGAAGTTCTCCACCTCGTTGGGTATCCTACCATCAAATCCAATTCTGACACTCTCTCTAGAGGTGGCTACCAATCTAGACTGTCACCTAGGCTTCTGGTTCTAAATTGGAGTTCCCCCACTACCACCTCCTCAAATAAAGCCATAGATAAACAGCAGTACTCCTGTTACCTGGTCTGTGGGGTCCCTGCCAAATTGGAGGTCTGATGGGGGTTCCCCAAGCAAACAGCCTTGAGGATGGCTACACAGAGGAAGGTGTTAGATGAAGCCGTATTCTGTATTTAATTTTAATATTAGTCTATGAGATTAGCCGAGATGGAATTTACTTTGGAAAGGAGAACTGACAAAGGTCACAGGGGAAAATATTATTGATTTCTAGTTTGTATAAGAATGAATTCCACCTTTCCTGTTTTCTCTTCCTTCTTGTTGGTGACCCAAAGCCCTTCTCTCTCTTAAGCTCTGAAGGGGCTGAGAATTGGGGCCTATGATGGTACCCAAAGGATGTCACCTCGAGTGGACAACTTTCTGGCTGGTTAAGTCATAGTTCTGGGTTGATCTTATTGAAGGTGCAGAGCTGGTGTGTGGAGTCCAACATGCCTGCCGGTGACCATGTCACTCGGAAACATGCTTTGATTTCTGCAGACTTGGTACTATTCATGTGGGTCTTTATTTACATGGAATTTTAATAGAACGTATTGTGTGTTTGGTGGGCATCCTAGCAGACATCAGGAAAGCTTTTACAAATGGCACAATGGGGAGCTGGATCATGCCAGGCCGGTTCCCTTTTATGCATTTATTTGTAAACGTTGATTGATTTATGTAGCATCATTAGGGTGAATGTGTTACTGAAGACTCTTGAGTGCTCCCCCTGATGAGCCAGGCTCTGGGAATCTTCTGGAATGCAGCAGCAAGCCATCACTATCAATCCATCTATAGGGGGCAAAGTGCAAGGACTAGTCTTAGAGGTCACAACTCTTTGGGTTCTGTTTATTTTTTTTTCTCTTGCCACACCAGAGTGTGGAGTTTCTGCTTTGGGTTACAGCTTGAGATACATTTATGCGACAGGGCCCATCACCAAACCCTTCCATAGCCCTGGTTTCTGTGTGAGGTGCTTTGGCAGGTCTGACGAGAAAGTGCTAGACTGGTAAGTTGGTACTCATCGGGCCTATTTACAGCTCACAAATCATCCCCTGCACCTAGAAACGCAAGAGGGCTCATTCTGTTTTTTATTAAGCAAAACAAAACAACGGTGCCAGGAGATATCCAACTGCGATGAGTATAAAAATAATGTGCTTCTTCCCACATAGCACCAAATACCCATCCCATTTACACCCCGAAGTCAAAGAACACTTACAGGCCCCGTGGCACTGTTTTGATGCTCATGTCCTTAGTGTATGTCTACAGTGCCACAGGGATGGATGATTAGATTTGAATGTAGCGGAGTGGCAGACATGTGCCAGCCTCTGAACTGCATTTGACTGTCACTTTATTTAACAAATATTACTCAATATTACTTATTAAATTATTAAATGACTTATTAAAATTATAACTTAATAGTAGCAATGTCAATGACTAGATGTCTGATATGAACGATACAAGGACTATTTATTGTGGCTCACTGTTTCATATCTATCAGTCTATATCATGAAGGGGAGGACACAGCAGAACCTTTACACCATAGCTTTGAAGCAGAAAAAGAAGGGGATTATGGGCAGGGGTTGGAACAAGATAGGTCAGTCAAGGACATGCTTCCAGCAAGAAAACCCCCCTAAGGACACACCTTCAGTGACCTTCTTCTTCCACCAGGCCCCATCTGCAACCCTTCCTCACCTCAAAATGATATCATTGTCCTATAATTCTTGAGGGATGAGGGACTAGTACAGTGATTAGAACTGAGCCTTCATGCTCTGACTGTCTGCAGAAATATGTTCCCTGACACACCCAATGCTGTGCTTCACTAATCTAGATGGTTATCAATGCCATCAAGTTGACAATAAAGATCAGCAGTTATAGCAATGGTGAAGTGCCAAGATCAGCTAAACTACCTGAGCGCTGCCTAGAAGCAGGCAGTTGATGGAGGGAGCCTGGGTGAAAATAAGAGCAACTCAACTTCAGTCTGGTCACTATCCTTGTCCCTTTCTGTCTCGGACACTTGGCTCACACCAGGAGGCTGGGCTTATTACTGACCTTGGAAACTATGCTGGAATGGGTCACATGTTTGTGTACCCTCAGGGACTTTGTCCCCAAAGGCAGTGGCATTTGAATGGGAAGTTTTGGATGGGTATTTGAGCACAAAGCAGGGATAGTAATCTTAGAAGAAGAAACATGGGTGCTGAGGGTTTCTTCTTCTTGAAGATACAAGAAGGTACCCATCCATAAGCCTGGAAACCAGTCCACACCTGAATGAGATCTGATTTTACTTGAAGTACTTAGACCATCAAGAGACAAATATTTGTCCCGTCTATGGACACTCTATGGTGTTTTGTAATGGTAACTCAAGGTAACTAAAACCCATGCCTAGTGGCTGTTTGGAGCCTGGTAGAGGTATTCAGATTACCCAACAGCAGATCAAGTTGTAGTTCCCACTAGTTATTTTACAGTTCAATATAGTCCTAAGTTGTATCACAAAACCAAGATGGCAGGCTTAGTGCTAAGAACTGGACCATTGCTATGGCTGTGCTCTGTGTGGCTATACTTTAAGCCAGGACCTTGGATCCACTTGTAGATCTGGCCCCTGTGAACTCTCCTCTTCCCCCAGCAAAGGACCTTTACCCTCAGCTACTCATTGGCTTCCTCTTAGTCTGCTAGGTGATGATAGGCAGGGGTAATTGCCAAAAAATATCACTTTTTGTCAAATACCTGTTTGCTTGCCTGAGTTGAAACACTGGCTTACCAGACCCAGAGAAGCTTTGCTTCTATGCATACTTCCTTCACCGGACTGTGAGATACTAGAGGAAAATTTCTGGATTAGTTTTCCATCCATCTGTTCGTCCATTTGTTCATCCACCCATCCATCCATCCTTTATGGAATATTTTCTATATGTGAGGTACTAAGTTTCTTCTAGGAACTGAGAGATGAGGAAGAGAATTTTCCCCCTCCTTTTTTTCTGTAGCACCAACACCTAGCACATGCCTCCTGACTGGTGGTTAACTCAGTGAATACTGGTTAAATGAATGTGCTAAAGATTGGTACAGTTAACTCTGGGACTTGGAATGGATACCTTCTAGTTATCTACAGAAGTTAGCTCTTTGAAGCTGACTGCTGCTCACATCCAGTCTTTTGCCCCTGTCTCTTATGTTCTGCTGTCTGTCTGTCAGTCTGAGGGTAACAGAGGTCAGAACTATATTATGTCTGAGTCAGCTTTCTAGTTGTAGTTTAAGCCATGTTGGCTGTCATGGTGGAAGATGTCTTGTCCCAGAATAAGGCCTTGTTGGGGACTATGATCTTTCCCCTTCCCCTTATGTACTGTTGAGCTGAGCCATTGAGGATCTGAGTTTTGAAGAGTTTATTGTACAGTGAATAGTGCTGAGTAGTGCAGACTATTGATCTCAGTGGGTCTAGGAATCTAGAATCCCGAGTTGGCTGGGATCATAAGGCCTAAGCATCATCATAGCAATGCCAGGGAGGGGGTGATCTCTGTTTTCTCCTCTGTGGTCTGTCATGAATCTATGGGAAAGTTTCCCAGTGGCTACATAGGATGTAATATGTTAATGAACTAAGTACAGAAGCAGATGACTATTCTGATAATTTGACATTAAAGAGTTTACAAAAGTGTAAAATATTAATTTTCATTTTATACTTTGTTTTGAAAATGTACATTTTAAATGGTAAGATGTAGTAGGATTATCATAATTGCTTTTCTTTCTGTACACACTTTTAATTGTGGTTTTTAAAAAACAAATTAAATGTGTCTCAGTTTTAAATATGTCTTTTTAAAAAATCTAATGGCATTTAAAAATACATTTTAATGTATTTATCTGTTTATTTATTTGGTGTGTGTGCCACTTATGATGGAGGTTAGAGAACCATTTGCATGAGGCTTTTCTATCACATAGGTCCTAGGATGAACCTTGGACCATCTTTAAGATTGGTAGCAGGCACCTTTGCCCACTGAGCTAGCTTACCAGCCCATTTTTAAATACTTCAAACATAGTATCTTAGTTAGGGTTTTACTGCTGTGAACAGACACCATGACCAAGACAAGTCTTGTAAGAAGAATAGTTAATTGGAGCTGGCTTACAGGTTCAGAGGTTCAGTCCATTATCATCATGTATCCAGCAGTGTCCAGTCAGGCATGGAGCTGGAGGAGCTGTGAGTTCTAAATCTTTATCCAAAGGCTACTTCCAAACTGACTTCCAGGTCACTAGAATGAGGGTCTTAAAGCCCACGCCCACAGTGACACACTTCCTTCAGCAAGGTCGAACCTCATAATAGTGCCACTCCGTGGGCCAAGCATCTTCAAACCACCACACTCCCCTTCCCTCTGAAAAAGCATTTTATGGCTTTTCTACGGCCTATCTAAATATCCAAGACTCTTGAATGCAAAGAATACAATGTCTAATAACCCAGACAGATGCTCAATAATTAATTAATGGGTATGCTCAATAATGAACACATTCAGTATGGATAAGGTAAACAAAGAGACACTTAAGACCATGTGTGGGACAGTACATGATTTCATCATGCAATTCAGAATGACACACAGCTTAAAACTTATAAATTGATTTTTTTCTAGATATTTTAATTTAACCTTCCAGACTAAATTTGACTGCAGATTAGGAAAATAACAGAAAAACCAAACCATAGATAAAGGGCAATTCCTGAATACTTGTTCTAGTAAAATTTAGAAAAGACAGAAGTCTATTAAGAAAACTATATTGAAGTCACCTGTGATCCAACTACTCAGGAATGGCTTAGGGACTGATCATTGGGGGCATTTTGTTCTAGCCTGTGTACCTGTCTATTTGGTCTTTGTATAAATGTTGTGACAGACATGGTGTGGTGGATGCCGAGCCTCCCATTCTGTGCTATGAAGCGTATTTTTGCTGTTGAACTGCATGTTTCCTTTTTCATGGTACCGTCCATATCAACCTCAATAAATAGAGCCTTTCCCCTCAGAGAGTGACTCTTATTTTTGCCACTATAAATCATGTACAATTAACATTTTTGTGTATTAATCTTGGTCTATGGTTCACAGTACTTTCATAATATAAATCTGTGACTGAATTAGCAGGATGAAGAGCTTCTCGTGGGTATTTGCTGGTTGCCGTTGGTAATGTTTTATCTACTATATTGTCTTCAGAGATATTCAAAAGTATCTGTAGGATGGCATGCATGCTTGTCAGTGTTTGAAGTTGTTGCCTTATTTGAAAATTAATTGTTTTTTTTTTTAACTAACTTCCTAGGGTGAGTGGCACACAATTTGAAAAGCTGTGGATAGTTACTCACTATAGATGACCATAGTTGCTGAAGAACTGAGTTTTTGCTCTATGAATTATTATTCAGTTACTTTAAAAATTTAGAAGTAGGGGTGCTAGGTTAATAATTTATAAGAGGTCTGTCATGTTTGTCTGTCAGACTTGTGGAAAAAAATTTTTTTTCCAAGTTTGGTGGTTGACAGTTTCCCTTTCTCTTAGAATATGCTACACATATAGATATTCTGATGTAGCAGATCTGTTCATCCATCCAATGCCATTCCATTCTGCTGCTCTTATGCTCACATCAAGTTTAACCACATCTGTGACCTTTCCTAGTTCTCTCCAACTCTCTTTTCCCTCTCCTTTCTTTGTCTCTTTTTGTACTCTTTTTTAAAACATCGCAACCCTGTACACACCTGAACCTGATATCGGTGCACAGTTACACTACAGCATAGACTTACGTTTGCAAAAATGACTGACCCTTTACGTCGAGTGACTGAGTGATCCATCCTCTTCTCATTTCTTTATTATAACAAACCCTCACAGATTACTGAGGGCTCCTGGTGGGGCTCCCAACTTTTTTATTTTAATGTCATGTGTTTTAGTAATAGCCTTTCTGTATGTACTGTCTTTGTGTTTTCTGGGTACAATATAGATTTTGAGACATATCTATTTGGGTTTTTTATTTGTTCTGAAGTTTATAGAATCCCCTCATCTTATGAAGAGGAAGATGACAAAGAAGATGACTATGTATGTAGTTATTTGCAGTAAACTAAACAACTTCTTCAGAGATCCAATTATTTGAGCTTGGAAATACAGCTTAGTGGTAGATCACTTGTCTAGCATGAGAGAGGTCTTGGGTTTAAATTCCAGTTTTGAAGAAAAAGAAAAAGTGAAAGAGGAAGAGAAAGAAGAAGAAGAGGAGGAAGAGGAAGAGAAAGAAGAAGAAGAGGAAGAGGAGGAAGAGGAAGAAAAAGAAGAAAAGAGACAGGTGTAGTATGGTGGTGCACAACTTTAATCCCAGCACTCAGAAAGCAAAGGCAAGTGGACCTCTTTGAGTTTGAGGTCCTGGACACAGCCTGGTTTGTGAAGAGAAACCCTGCTTCTAATGCCCTAGTTCCCACTGCAGGAAGTTATCTGTAACTATTCATTTTCTGAGTTCAATTGTAGAATTAACTTCAGAAACAATTTTTTAAGCTTGAATGTTTTAGAATATAATCTTTTATTCAGTGCAAAAATAGTGCTGTCTAAACAACACTTCTTAATGAAGAGATACCCTTCTGTTCTGTTCTTTTTAGTATGGCCCAGACCTTAAATGATGCCATTATTTCTGAGGGTTAGGCTTAGAATCCAAATCTAGTTAGGAAAAATGGTTTTACCAAATTAAAAATAAACAGCCTGTTATGATTTTGTTTTTCTTATTTATGCTACCCTTATGGGAGTAACATAAGGGTCATCTACAAGGCAGACAAAGAATAAATGAAAGTGACTATTTAATAATAATAATAATAATAATAATAAAATATAATTATTAAAGATGAACATGTTTCCAGTGTATCAGAATGTAAAATGATATATTTAACACTATTGAACATGGTATTCATATCTCAACAAATAAAAAGGATTATAGAGGCTTACCTGCCAAGGATTTGTTAGTCCTATTTCATTTTAGGACGTGGCTTTCCTTAATCTACTTGGTCATCAGGATGAAGCCAAATCATGCCGACTTCTAGTGATGAAGAACAAGAGGATGACTCAGTTCACTTATAGGGAAGAGCGTGGTGGAGGTAACTTCCTGGTCTCTGTAGCTCTACATCAAAAAATACCCAAGCAGTTGCTGTGTACATCAAAACCCCTCGAAGTCTCTCTGTCAGTAATGTGGGTTTTGAAGGCTGAGAATGAATGTTTTCTTTCTCTATGCTTCCCCACAAGCATGAAGGAATCTACATGCCTGTGTCTCATGCTATGTTCTGGTGACCCCTCAGCTCCATCCTCTAAGCCTGGTCAAGGGTACCACTCACCTGACAGGCTTTGGGGAGACTTTTGAAAGCAGCTTCCCAGCGCAAACCTGCTTGTTCATCTGAACTCTAGAGGAAACTGCAACGTGTGTTTGTCTCCATGTTCTGTTTTAAGTAGAGGGAGTAACTGAACGAGTGTGCCCTTGTGGTATTCCTCTGTCTTGTACCGAATTTATAGCCCAGTAGTGAACCCTAATCACAGGCTCTGTACTTAAGCTTTGTGGCTCAAATCCTCAGGGTGACCCTTGCCTAAAGCATCTGAAATGTCACTTTTCAAGCCAGCGTCTGTGGAGTGTCATTTGTTCAGAAAACCTGGAGGTAGGCTGGCAGTCAGTAAGCCCCAGCAGTTCTGTTTCTTCTGTCCCCCATAGTGCTGGGAGTTAGAGATGCATGCAGCCATACCTAGCTTTTGGTAGGTGGGGACTTGGATTTGAACTCAGTTTCTCATGGCTGGGCTGCAAGCACTCTTAACCACTGAGCCACCTCTCCACCTAGTAGTTATCATTTTCATCTTCTCAAGTGCTTGCCACTTCTAGGTGCAGGTGGCTCTTCTAGTTATTTTGAAATAGAAAATATAATACATGTCTATAAATGATAGTCATCCTTCAACCCTGTAGAGCTCTAGAACAAATTCCTCTGATCTTACCATATTTGGTACCATTATTTAGCCCTCTTATCACCCCTCGAAGAACATGTATCATTTGTCTTTTTCTGTCTGGATTATGTCACTTAACATAATGTCCTCTAGATCCATGCATGTTGTATGTATATGTATGTATGTGTATATGTATGTATTATGTATGATCTATCATCTATCTAACTGCCTATATACCTACATATATTATCTGTCTGTCTGTCTGTCTATCTATCTATCTATCTATCTATCTATCTATCTATCTATCTATCTACCTATCTACCTACCTACCTGTCTACCTGTCTATATCTATCTATCTATCTATCTATCTATCTATCTATCTATCTATCTATCTAACTATCATCTATCTATCTATCTATCTATCTATCTATCTATCTATCTATCTATCTATCTATCATCTATCTCTCTATCATCTATCTGTTTAGAGGCACCTCAACTGAGAGAATGCCTCCAGAAGACTGATCTGTAGGGAAGTATCTTAAGTACTTTTCTGCTGTTGTGAAGGACACATGATCAAGTCAAATGAGAGAAGAAACAGTTTACTGGGGTTTTAAAGTTTCTGAGGGTCACTGTGTGGTCACCATGGCAGGAAGCATGGAAGCCAGCAAGCAGGCCTATTTAGCATTAGAGGGTAGCTGAGAGCTCATATCTGAGATAAACAGGAGGCAGAGAATGCTAACTGGAAATGGTGTGGGCTTTTAAAACCTCCAATCCAGTATCATACCTCCTCTAACAAGGCCATGTCTCCTAATTTTCGCCAAATAGTTTCATAAATAGGGTGGAAGATAGGGGTATGGTGGGGTGGGGGACCAAGCATTGAAATATTTGAGCCTATGTTGGCCATTCTCATCCAAATCACCAAAGCAAATCTAAAGGGAACTTTCTTGATCAATGATTGATGTGGGTGGGCCCAGCCCATGGTGGGCACTCATGGGCAGGTAGTCCTAAGTTGTATAGGACTCTAGGCCAAGTAAGCCATGTGTAGAGGAAGCCAGTAGCAGTGTTCCTTCATGGCTTCTGCTTCAGTCGCCCTCCCCCCCCCCACAGGTTCCTTCCTTCAATGATAGAGTGACCTGGAGGTTAGAAGCTGAACTCCACCATATCCCCCCAAAGTTGCCTCTGCTCATGTTGTTTAATCCTAGGAAGAACAATCCTAAGGCACCACCCATCTGTTGATGGAAACCTTGGCTAATTCCATGTCTTGGCTATTGTGAATATTGCTATGATTAAACATGGGTGTGCAGGTGTCTCTGAAGGAAACTGCTCTGATTCTTGCTAGTCTTACCAAAGGGAGGGGTATTTCTTGGCGAGATAGTAAAGCCTGGCTGAACACTTAGCATCCCGTAGACATGGCCATTAGAAGTCAGTGCCATCAGAGATAGGATGGTTGTGTGATCGTGGTTCTAAGATGGTATAATGGCACAATGAATATCACAGGTTCACTTCCTTGGGCAGAATGAGAGTAAAAATTAACTTCCAGTCAGCTGAGCACTCTGGTTCAGCAAAGTAATATGCTTGGCTCTGAAATTAATATTGCAGAAAACATCAAAGTGGGCGATTATTTATACTAATTGTTCAAAGCTATTAACCTTAAAAATTTAGGTTTTTTTTTCTTGCTTTTATTATGGCAAAGCAAGAGCATCAACATTGGAAGAAGAGCCTACAGGCTTTAAAAACCACACAGGGAAGCGGCTATTTTTAGATTGCTAATGAATATATTTGGTTTTGAATTTTCAATTGGACACACCTCATTAATATATAGTATAGACATGTCAGGGAGCAGGGAGAATTACACTGTAATTCAACCTCTCGTTGGCTAGTTTTAAAGACCATTTGCAAGCAGCATTCGTAGTGTTAATCACAGGCAGAGGCAGAGTTTTGGGGGACATCTAACAGCAAACCTTGAAAGAGTGTGAGCTCTTTGGGATGCTTAGTTTGGGATTCCCAAAGCTGATGTGTAGACAAGGTAGCTCTGAATGGGCCTTTCCTAGGATCTAACTGGAAAATGCCAATGTCAGCAGTGTAGGCAGGATGGCAGGAGACATTCAGGCTGGAGACACCACAAGTGGGCACGCAAGCATGCACACATTCATGCATGCACACCCACCCACACAAACACACATGCACGCACACATGCACGCACAACATGCACGCACACACACAAAGCCAAGAACTACCAGGAATTCTGGTTTTGGGGGTTCACTAGAAGAGAGGAGAGCAGGAGCCCCACCCTGCTCAAGTGTATTTATCTGTGCACAGTTGATTAGATCATAGAAGGTGGCAATGGATCCCTTTTTAGACCCCATGATAAGTTGCTGCTCTGTAGGAGGGCTTATCGCTTTCAGGGTTGGCCGTAGTGGTGCTTCTTTGGGGTTCATGTGTCTGTCAATTCTTAGAGGGAATTCTTTATGGTGTGTGGTATGACCAGACCTTCCCCAAATTGAACATATTCAAGATTGGCCCACAAGGCCCAAGAAGCAGATCTCTACTTTCTGCCAGGCCAGTGATGAGTACAGTCATACACACTGACCAGTCAGGGCTGCTTTGAGGTGACATTTGTGAGAAACAGTTACATTCAGGACACAACTCTGGATGTTTGGAAAAGGTCGGAAAATGACAAAGAGACACACAGAGAGAAGGTAGAGAAGGGAAGGTTCCCATTCAGAATCTCCCAGTGGCCACTGTGTAGAAGTGAAATCTAGGTGGGTAAAGTTGCAATAATAGATTTCTGGCAAAATGGTCTCTAAGCAAATATCTAGAGAGAAAACACATGATTAAAAAGTAGCCTCATTTAGGTTAATGTACACAAACGGATAGCCGGGGGAATTACATAAGAGCTGGGGAAATTCTTTTCTCAGTTAAATCTATGTGGGAATTATGTGTCACTATGTAAATATTTTTCTTAATCGATTAATTTATATATATATATATATATATGTTTATGTTCATGAGTATGAAGACACACATGTATATGTGTGCATGTAGAAGCCAGAGAAGTCTTGGGTGTCATTACCTCAGATGCTATTCATCCTTCTGTCTTTCTTTCCTTCCTTCCTTTCTTCTTCTTTTCTTTGCCAGGCCTCTCATTGGCCTGTAACTCATTAGTCAGGATAGGTTGGCTGCCCACGTAGCTTCAGGAACTACCCTGTCTCTACCTTTCTTGTGCTGGGATTATGTATGTACACCTGTGTGCTGCCAGGCCTAGAATATTTTGTGTGGGTTCTGGGGACATGAAACATGGATGTGGGAAATCGCATCCTCAGCCCCAAGATGAAGACCTGTAGGCAGTTAATGACCATTGAGCGAGGGAGTATTAGTCTTCCGTAGGTTTGAGCTTCTAATTTATTGTCCAATACCAAGTAAGTGGTCAGCCCTAGAAACATGCACATGAGCAACACTAAATAGTTCCAGCAGATTGTGTGTGTGTGTGTGTGTGTGTGTGTGTGTGTGTGAGCACGTGTGCATGTGTGTGTACACACATATGTGCATATATGTTATGTAACAATAAAATTAAAAAAATAAAAAGGCCAAGAACTTGAGAAGGAGTGGAGGGAATGTGGGAGACCCTGGAGGGAGGAGGGGAAAGGGGAAGCAATAATATAACACACATAAATACAATTAAAAAGCAAATTTAAATTAAAAATAGAAAAAAATTACCCTGTAGTCTTTATGAAAGTTGGGATAAAAGACCCCGTTCTTTGTCTACAATGGGTTTGCATGTCACTTAGCACCCAGGAATGGGGTCCAGGCCTTGGCAGTCTTCCCAGGGCTTCTGGCGGATGCACATAACTCCAGCCTGGGTTTCCTCTGAGTTTGGAAAGAAGGAGGGAAGGAAGGAGGGAAGAAAGGATGAGTTCGAGTTTTCCTTTGAAGTCGATAAGCACCTTCAAAGTCTTTGGGGAACACAGGCACCATATACAGCATTTAGCTCTTTCTTTGTTTCCCCCAGAATGCTGCTGACATCTGAGGACTCCGGTCCTGGAGAGGTGGGTACTATCAGCCAGCCACCAGGGATGTGAGGCAGCTGGGCACCCTGGCAGGGCTGGGCAGGACTGTGCTTCTGAACCCCAGCTGCTCCTCCTCTCCAGCTGTGCACAACAAAGGGACAAGCTGGTACTGCTCCCCTAAACCCTTTCTCCTGGGTGAGAAGGAAAGGGACCTTAGGGACACATCTTAGAGACCGTTGCCTTTCTCTTTTGCCTTCCACAGGAGCAGGGAGCAGGCAGGAGACTCTTTTTGAACTAGCCAGTTTTCTTTTTCAAAGGGACAGCCTCCAGACTGCATTTGTGTCTGTGACATTCTGAGCCTTCTCTTGGCTGCTCTTATCTGGGGACCGATGCTCACATAGGACACATTCTCGATAGGACGCATTCTCAGATTTAGGACCAGATTTTCAAATGCTGTGGGGAACATCAGTCTCCAGCTTTTCTTTCCTTGTTGTGTCTTAATCTGGTTTGGGTATTAGGGCATTGCTGGATTTATGATGATACTGGCAGAGAAAAAGTGAACGCTAAGTCCTGGGCCTCACAAAAGGACAGTTGTGTCACCTGTCACCCACCTTTAGGCCCAGGGACATTGTGAAAGAGGCATCGAAAAGACTACAGGAGCTGAAGGGTGGTGCTGGGAGGTTGGCCACTGTCTTCTGCGTATGACATGGCTAATGCAATCATCACACACAGTAGCTGTGACTACAAGCATGCAACCTGCACAAAGAGCAAACACACACAAACAATCACATCACACACGGATACACACACTACACACAGATACACCCCGGCTTCCCACAGATACATTTACCACACACACACACACACACACACACACACACACACACACAGATACATCCCTAACCCCCCAGATACACACACTACACACAAACACATACCACACACACAAATATACCACACACATACCATATATACACTATACACACACCAAACATATATATATATATGTATGTATATATATACACCATACCACACACATATACACACCACACACACACACGTAAAGCCACGGATCTTGAAATGAGTGTTGGGTTTCAGCCAGGGCCACGCATGTCTTCTGAGGATCACAGCCTGGTGACTACTTGCTCTCAGCCATATCAAATGCAGTAGCCGGTCTCTTTTCTTCATGTTTCTAGCTCCACCTATGTCGCCAAGGCATGCTGCTTTTAAAAATGCTTATTTCACTTGAATTTATGTACCTGTCTGTGTGAGAGAATACCACATGTGTGTTTATGACTGCAGAGGACAGAAGAAGGTGGCAGGCTCTCTGGAACTGGAGTTCCAAGTAGTCATGAGCCATTTGATGTGGGTACTGGGCACCGAACTCTGGTCCTAAAAGAGCAGCAAGCCCCCTCAACTTCTAACCCATCTCTCCAGCCCTTTACCTTTGGAGAAAAAAATCTGCTTTTTAAAATTCACTCTGTCCCTTTTCTGTGAGAAGATTTCATGTGTGTGTATGTGTGTATCTGTGTGTATGTGGTGTATGTGTGTGTCTCTCTCTGTTTAGTGTGTGTGTAGTGTGTTTATGTGTATCTTTGTGTGCAATGTGTGTGAATGTTTTATGTGTGTGTGTCTGTATGTGTGTTGTATATATGTGTGTGGTGTATGTGATGTGTGTGTGTCTATGTGTGCTAGTGTGTTTGTGTATATGTCTATGTGTATGATTTGCGTGTGCCTGTGTATGTATGTGTGTGTTATGTGTGAATATAGTATGTGTGAGGTATGTGTGAGTGTTGTGTGTGTCTATACGTGTCTGGTGTATATCTCTGCATGTGTCTGTGTGTGTGTTGTATGTGGTGTGTGTGTATCTGTACATGCGAGTATGTGTGTTGGTGAATGTGTATGTGTGATGTGTATGAGTGTCAGTGTATGCAGGTATGTGCAGTGTGTGTGTGTGTATGGTATATGTATATAAGTGTGGTGTGGTATGTTTGGTATGTGTGTATGTACGTGCACATGCATAGGCACATGCATGCCGTGACAAGCAGGTGGAGGTGAGAGGACAATTTTTGGCGGTTGGTCCTATTTTCTATCCACATAGCATATCCCAGGGTACCCATGTTTCATATGGCACCACTAATTTAAATTAAGGACTACAGGGCTTTTATCTAAGTCTCTGTATTTCATCTGCCTATTTCTTCTTCCATATCAAGAAAGACACAGAGGATGACAAATTTGAAGTAGCCTACTGCCCATCTGCTTTGTGTGTGAGTGTCGTATGTGTGTGTGTGCATGTGTATGTGTGACTGTACATTTGACTATATGACTGTGCATATACATGTGTGACTGTGTGTGTATGTGTGACTTGTGCATGTGAATGTGTGACTGTGCATGTGTATATGTGACTATGCATGTGAATGAGTGAATCAGGCACAGTAGGACTAGCAACACAGAGCCACCAATGGTCATGATTACTGAAGGCAGTTTAGTCAAATTACTAGAAATAGTTAAGTAAAATGTTGATAAAAAACTGAAAACCAGACATGATGTCCCTATGACTACAGCTTTCCTCAAGTGACTGCATTTGTTGGAGCAGGTCTTTGAGCCCAAAGACTTGTAAACTTTTCCCATTATGTGAAATGCTTTCCTCATTGTTGACCTAAAGCTGTGTCTGCACTATATACTGGCAGACTTTTTAGCTATTGTATACCCACTTTCATCTATTATTTTTATTCTTCTTTGTACATAGTAACATAAACTTAATGATTAAATTTGATCATTAAAAACACTAGTAAGTTTCTTCTCCACAATGCATCATTAGAATTTGTTGACCGAAGGTTATTATTTATAGTTACTTAATGGTTACTTTTATTTGCTTACTCAGTGTCAGCATTGTACATCTAAGGTGTTAAGCTTGTACAAAACTATTATGTTCTTCATTATTTTAAACATTTTAATGGTTTCCTGTTTCTAAAGCATCCATTTTAATAATTATTCTTTTCCTTAATAATTCTTCAAAATACAATTACATCATATTCTCCATTTCCTCCTCCTACCCTTCCCATGTCCTCCCCTTCCAACTCTCTCATATCTCTCCTTACTCTTTGTAAAGTTTATATCTTCTTTATTCATTACTGTTATGCACACACACATACAATTATATAAATAAATGCAATCTGCTGAATCCATTTAATATTGCTCATATGGACATGGTTTCAGAGCTGACCACTTAGACAACTAATTAGACTCATTCTTGAGGAAGACTGATTCTCTCTGCAGCAGGACTTAAGCTTCATGTAGTTCTTTGTCTGGGTTGGGGCCCTTTGAAATGTTCTTATTTTCTCTTAGCTTGTCTGCTAGTGTTGTCTTCGTCTCGGTCTTGTTTAAGTAGCCATATTGTTCAATAGTCTTCTCAGCATAGCTTCCCTGTCAACTTACAGCAAATTTATTTGTCCCATGGTTCTTTCAAGTTCTCTGAAAAAAAATTAAAAAAAAAATTTTGGTGATGTTCTTTGACCTTAAGTTGTGTTGTAGTTGACGGTAGTTGTGCAGGAGTTGTGTGTTGCATCCATTGGGCTGAACAACCCATGATCCATTGATCTCTATATTTTGATGGTGTTATGAGATGGTCTCCATCCAAGATGCTTTGATGAGGGAATGGGAGCTACACTCACCTATGGCATAAGTATTTAGAATGCAGTTAGGGATTAATCTAGTCTTTATTATTAGTCTAGTAAAGTGGCATCAGGAGGTTCTCCTCTAAGATCCGTCTATGAACCTACTGGCTCTGGCTTGCAGTATCAGGCATGACCTTCCTTTGTTTCATGAGCCGTATGTACAATTGTACAGCTGTTGGTTGTCACTAAGATGTAAGTGCTGCTGTCACAGAAAGATCTTGCCATGCTGATGGTTGCTGTGGGTTGGAGACATCATAGCTGGGTAGGGCTATTGATTGCATCTCTCCTTTGACAGTTTGCATAACACCTTCTGACACCAGCAAAGCTATCTAAAGAAAAGGCTTTCAGGTCAAATCCAGCATGAATCTTGTGGGTTCAATGTCTGAAGCACATAGTATCTTCAGCATAGGAACTTACCTTTAAATTACACGAGACAACTAGAGAGCAATAGCAATAACCTATATTATCTTCAGTTTTTCTTGCACTTCCCTGACAAACAACTTGAACACACACACACACAAACACACACATCCCACATGTACATAACACAATCCATAAATGTAACTCTCATTTGTCTACTACAAATAATTACACATTTAATATACATTTGAATTCTGTCTTTTGATATCTCTGTCATTTATTTTGCTTGAATCTTCTTTTCTGATAGATTCTTCAGGAGGGATTCATGGAAACAAGACTTTGTTGGTTTTCTTGTAAACAGTAATTTATACATTTTAACCCGAGAGTTAGACTTACTGGGTATAAAATCATAGCTTTCTATTTTCTTTCTTAAGTATCCTAAAGAAGTTTATCTCCCTTATAAGAGTTAATATGTAGTACTTTGATGTAACTTTAATTTCATTTTATTTGTGCTCTTTTTTTCCATCTGCTATCAAAAACACTTTTTCTTTAAAACACATCATCATATTTATCAACAAATGACTCGTGGTTGATCATTCTGGTTTGATATTCTTGAGAATCATGGAATCCTCTCACTGTGTGATTGAACATTTTTCTTAAAAATTATTTTGAATTACAAAAAAAAGAAAGGTTAATTTTAAATCTATGTTCATGGAGTGTTTTACCTGAATGCCTATCTGTACACCACATACACGTTTGGTACCTACAGAAGTCAGAAGAAGGCATCTGATCCCCTGGAACTGGAGTTACACGCAGTTGTGAGGTTGCTGGGAATCAAATCCGGTCTTCTGAAAGCATCAAGCGTTTTGAACTGTGGAGCCACCTCTTCAGCCCCATTAAGTTATAGTTTAATTGTGTCTTCTCCTTTGCTTTGGTTTTCAGGGACTGCTAAGATTCATATTTTGGATTATTTCTGGTTGTCTGCACTGTTTCTCATCTTCTTTAACATCCGCTTTTTACACTTTCTTGTTAAAATATTTTGATGTGCAGAAAGCATTTCTAATTGTATTTATTCTTGTGTTTCTTGTAATTTAATTTATAAAGCAATTAAATTTTATATGTAATTTAAAAAAAAAGTTTGTTCCTTTATTTCTAGTTTTTTCCCCCAAATCTGACTTTTGTTATTCTTGCGTGCCTTGTATTTTTTTTTTTTAATATCTCACAACTTGTTTTGAAAGACCCCATTACAGTGCTGGCATACTGTCATTAGGGACATTACCCTGGGAGATTTTTCTTACCTTGTCACTTTGTGAGGGATTTGGCCTGCATACGTCTCTATTACTAATTTTCATGTGGATTCCAATTTTCTCATCTTTAGGGGAAGGGGGATGAGTTAGAGGGTTAAGGAAGCTAGATGGTATTAGCCTTTGGGATCTCATCACAGGACCTTTATTTGTGCCCCGCTTCTCATAGAGGGGAACCCCCTTTGTGTACCAAAGTTATGAACCAGCTCAGTACTGGCTGGTGAATTCCTGCTGGTTGTGTGGGCTTTTGCCTTCAGACTCCCACTTCTATTAGTCCTTGTCAAGTGACAGCAATACGCAGATTTGGACAACAGAGGTGTGGAACCCTTGCTTGTATTTGGGGTTCTGTAGAGAAACTTTGTCACTCAGCTTTGTGACAAATCTTGCCCTCATATCATGCTTTTTTTTCTTTCTTTCTGTATTCAGTCAAGGTTCTGGCAGGTCTGTGTGTGTAGATGCCGATGTCTCTTCCAGTTGGCTCCTCAGAGAGTCTTATGTCCCTGTCTAGTCTATGTGGTCAGCTGGGTTCTCTGGATTTTCCCAGGAGGCTGAGGGCCATGGTGGCCAGGAACTATGCTTGGGCGAGGCTTGCCTCATAACTACATCGGGTGTGGGAAATCACAGCTGTGTCTAACTGTGAGGCTCAGCATTATCCTCTGAGCCAAACAACTGCTGTTTGCAGTTCAGCTGTGCCTGCATGCAAAAACTCAGCACAGCTGGGCTTGTTGACGGCTGATGCTCTTTCACAGAAGGAGGACCAGAAAGGGTCATCCAGTTACCCCTCCCAACCAGTTTGCAGTCGGGGCCTTAACTTCAGGAGGCCTTGGAGTCTTGGCAAGAGTATATAGGCTGGGAAGGACACACAGAAGGGTCTTCATCTAGGTTCTTATGAGAAAACCACCATCCATCATGGTGGGGGAAGACTTTGCAGTGTGGCTGCCTTGGGGTCCCCCACAGTCCCATCAGTGAAACCTCACCCATGTTTTGTAAAGAAGCTCATTGAACTCATCGGTTTTCTGTGGGGAACCTCGGTGGATTTGAACTTTAGTTTGTCACTGAGACCTTAGAAGGAGTGGGGGAAGTTGTTGCTTCATCACCAGGGAGACATTTTGGCAAAACAATTTTTTGTTAAAATTTAAGTATAAAACTTTTATATTTAAATTCAGAAGGCCGTTGGCCTCAGTCTTTTAATTTTCCCTAGAATATCTCTGAAATTAGCAGCAGTATCTGCAACCAGATAGGCAGGATGTGCCTTAACACATCCGTTCTTCTCACCCCGGGCCCCTGAGGACCAAATGCGAGCCAAGACTGATACTTAGCTGTGCTCCCCCACCCTTCTCTGCCTATAAAACATTTGTTTGGTCTCTGTGCAATGTGAGCTGTTATAAAAACACAAGGGCAAACGTGTCTAAAATAACCTGATGTGAAAATAACTAAATTAATTAGCATCCAATAGATTCTTATTGGTAAGTGGGAATGCTGCCCATCCTGTGGGGATTGGCGTTAAGCAAGATGATTGATAAATTGCTCTATCCGCACAATGTCATCCAGTGATATAATCATTCCTTTTGTAAATATTTAGTCAAGAGAGCGTTCCAGCTGTTCTCGGTTTGGTTTCTTCCACACAGCCAACTCTCTGATTTATCTCCTGTGCTGTTTAAGCATTAAGGGAGCTCTAAATACCCATAATAATAAACGGTGACAATGACGGCCATGGTAGCAATAGCCCAGGTAATTATAAGGAAGGATATCATCGATGGTGAGAAATAAGAATAAGGAAATGGCTTTTATGTTTCTTTCTTTAGGTAGAAATAGATGTCACCACCTTTAAAACACAAGCAACTCCAAGGAATCTTTGCCCCTCATCCCCACAAAAGATGCACAGATGGGAAGAGAGGCTGGATGAGCAGGACCTCTGACCTTTGACCATGGGTTGATCCAAGAGCGAATTTCCCACAACCTAGTGCTGCACTTCTTTTGTTTTTACATCTGGCTGTTCCAGGTAAATGCTTCATGGGGATGTTTATAGAGTTAGGAGCATCTGAAGGCAGGGTTGTTTTCCGAATGCTGTTGTCTGTTCTGCAAAGATAGGGACAGGATGGGAAGATGCTCCACGTGCAGTAGGAAGGGGGGGACATGTGAAGTTCCTTTTTCCCTAAGAGAGAACAGAGAACTAAGGTGAAAGGAGAGAGAGAGAGAGAGAGAGAGAGAGAGAGAGAGAGAGAGAGAGAGAGAGAGAGAGACAGAGTTATTCTTGTCTGTCTGTAGAGCTCAGATTGATGACCACCCAGATAGATGTAAGACTCAGAGATCAGGAGCCATATTTGGAGGCCAGCAGTGCTGCTGTTCGAGTGGACATCAGAGAACAGGAAGCAGACAATAGCCTGTGGTGTTCTTCTTGTTTTCTGCTCCATTGAGTTGGTGAAATTTGCCCTCATCCTTAAATACCTGGACCAGGAAAGCCAGGAAGCCTGATGTTGAGGGTGTCCCCACATCACCCAGCTGTTGGTGTAGACTGGAGTTAAGTGTTAAGGTAAGATGCTTGGAGTAAACAGTACACAAAACAAAATACAAGTTGAGGTTGTTTTAAATTAAAAATTGGTCTGGTACCTGTTAGGAAGCATCCCTCCCTGTCCTCCCAAAATATTTTAAGACCGGGAAATACTAAGTCCTGTGATTGGATTATAGATTGTAGACATGTGTTGAACACACTGTACCTCATGAATATGCACTTAAGGATATTAATAACTATTGTAAGCTTCTGTATCAGCCCGAGCTTCAGTTGAAGGCTTTGTAGTCAATCATTACTTAGCAGTTTGTGCTGTTTCCATTTGTGTAATGAAACACTGGGCTTAATAAATATATATGCATTTTTTTCATGTCAAGAAGCAGACTGCTTCAAGAGACACAGATGGTAAATTTGGTGAGGACATTGGCTCGCTCAGTGGGCTCCTGGAAAGGCATATAGAACACCAATAACAATCTCCATTCAGATAAATGGTATTAAAGCCTGTGCTGCCAACAGCTGACCACTTCAGAGGGAAATGAAAGTATGGGCCAAAGTGAATGAGAAATTGAGTCTCAGACAGACAGCTCAGTAGAGAGAGCTGGTCAGCTGTGCAGCCATATTTTATAGGCACTGGTACAATGGGTGGAGGGTGAACATCTTAGCTAAACCCATAAGTATCTTACAGAAATCATTAGGGCTCCTTGAAGATGGTGTGATACTTTAAAGCAGTATCCTTAGGCCCTCCCTAGATGCGGACAAGCTCTTCCTTTCCTAATGACTACCTCAGCTTCATAAGGAACTAGAAACTGCAGGGGGAAAAAACCCTATTATTTACATGATTCCAATAGATATTTCCTCAGAAATTACACTTTTGTTTTCCAGACCCATTACATTTCCTGTGTGGCTAATTAGGTTAGGCAGTTCCTTTAATTTATACACAGTTTCCTGCAATTTACACTCATTTCTCAGAAAAAAAAAATGCTTGCTAAGCATTCCCATCCTTTACTCTTAAAGAGCAGACTAAGGTTACCGCCAGCAGCCAAGTGTTTGGCCGTTTCTTTAAGGATTGAACTGTCAGATGGTGACTTTGATCCGAGATGCTAATAATAGGAAGTGGGGCCATGAGGGAAGAATGACAACCTGAAGGGACAAATTGGGGAACTGGCGTGAGGAGCAGACAGGAAGAGAGGGTTAGCATGAGAGATGGGCAGAGCAACCTATGACCTCATAGATTACTTACCTTGAACAGTCTGCTCCAAAAGAGAGCTGAATTTCACATGTGGATTATGGTTTTCCAGGGATACTCCAACTTGATGGCCGGATCTACTTGATCTGTACCTGAATTGATTTGCTAAGAATGTAGATGTGAGTGCTGTGGGCTCTGAGGTCGGCTAGAGCCGCACATCTCTGTAGTTCAACAGTGAAAACTGTGTGTGTGTGAGAGAGAGAGAGACACAGAGAGAGAGACAGAGAGAGACAGAGACAGAGAGACAGAGAGAGACACAGAGAGAGACAGAGAGAGAGAGAGAAGGGAAGAGGGAGGGAGGGGGAGGAGGGAGGAAGGGGGAGAGAGAGTTTATGTTCCTGCCTATGTGTATATGTGTGCTGTGATTGTATATGTGTGTGTGTGCTATGACTGTACATGTGTGTGCTGTGACTGTATGTGTGTGTGCCTATGTGTATTTGCATACCTTTGTGTGTATGTGCCTATTTGTATATGTGTGTACTGTATATATGTGTGTATGCCTTTGTACAAATGTGAGCCTGTGTGTGTGCCTCTGTGTGTATAGGTGTATGTGCTTCCGTGTGTATGTGTGTGTGTGTGTGTGTGTGTGTGTGTGTGTGTGTATGTGTTTGTGCGCGCCTTTGTTTGAATGAGTGACTATGTGTGTAGGGCAAAGGTCAACCTCAGCTGTCTTCCTAGTCACTCTCATCTCTGTTTTTGAGACAGCATCTCTCACTGACCTGGGGCTCCCTGACTCTTGCTGGCCTGGCTGCTCCAGGGTTCCTCCTGTCTGATTCCAGTGCTGGGATCAGAAGCACATCACAGTGGGTTTTTATATATGGCTCCTGGGGAAGGAACCGAAACCTGTATGCTTATGCTACGAGCACTTTACTGCCTCATCATCTTCCCAGCCTCTGAGACTCTTTAAAGGGTCCCAAGCAGAATCCCAAATGGATTGCACTGAAGCCTGGGAAATACTGCTTCCTTTGTTTGCCTTCTCCTCTGGTCCTGGTTGTTTTAAGTCACTGATTTACTACTGATAAACATTTATTGTGTCCCGACCATGGCTATCTGTGTGAGTGTGCAACCACACAGGGGCCCCATTCCTAACGTAATGCTCAGCCCACGTTGTCTTGAGAGTCTTAATGATATTTAAGCAGGGGCCCTACATTTATTTCCATACTGGGGAGCCTCTGAGAATTGCGTAGCAGGTTTGGATTGTAAACAGACTAGAGAGGAAAATAAGAAACCAAACAGGGATCAGGCTCCTGAGAAATTCACACTATGCATTTGTTCTAGTGACTGGTGCCCTGTAGCTCTCTCATCAGGCTTACCTTCTAGAAAATGTCAGAGGAACTGCTGTAGCCCCTGAGTCTGATCTTCAGTGTGCTGATGTTGCCTAGCAATGCAGAGTCCACCTGGAGGGAGGGTTTTGTCTTCTTGAACTAGAGGAGAGCGGCTCCCAGGTGACACTGAGGTTCCAAGAGCAGATCCTGATGCGATGTGCTGACCCGAGTGGATGGAGTCTGTCTATATTTAGCTGCCGTGCCTGTGTTTGTGAATCAGACTGATTTAGGGCTGTGGAGAGTCCATTCATTTCCCCCTTCTCTTTCAGAAGCCGTTTTGATTTAAGTGGGAAGTGTAATAAACAGGGGACCAGCTCAGGCGAGTGTCATGGGACCCTGCGTGTGCGGAGAACAGAGGGTCATGCAGGCTTGTAGTCTGCTTAGCCTGGCTGTTGAGCCGGAAATCCCCTTACCTCTTCAGCCTAGCAAATAGAATCAGCAAGACACTCAGCTGCCTTTTCCTGTGTTACCTGGAAGATTCTAAGCTTTGGGCTGCGGCCTGGCAGGTGGGCTTTCTTCTGTTGTGACCTGAAGGCTGGTAAGCAATGATTCTGAATACAATGGCAATCCTAGCACCTTGGGAAGCTGAGGCAGGAGGATTGTTGTGAGGCCAATCCAGAATGAGTTTTAGGTCAGCCTGTGTTCCAAAGTGAGAACTTGCTTTAAAACAAACGAGCCAACAAAAAACCTCAAACCAACAACCAAAATGGTGGTGGTAGAGAGACTTATGTCACATGGGTTTTTGCCTAGCTACTGTTATGGCCTTACACTTCTTTATCTTCCCCTGCCTTCGGGTTCCATGGCTCTGGGTAGGATTCAGTGTGTTTGTGCATTTCCTCTGGTAAAGTCCTGAGAGTCTGGGGTTCACGGGCTCTGGGGTGGAGCTCCTGCTTGTCAAGACATCATTTAGGACTGGGTAGCAATAACTGAAAACCAACTCAAACCAGCTCAGACCAAAGTGGCTACTGCTTCTTAAGGACTTTTGGTGACTCTGGGCACCCAGGAAGAATGTGGCTCATCTTGGGAAGCAGAGACAGGCTCTCCTGAGCTCCTAGAGTCTTCTTAGTTTGATGTTCCCCCAGACAGTCCAGTCCTTTCTTTTGTCTTATCCCCCTTGCCCAGTAGAGGGGCTTCTTCCTCGATCAAGAGCCGTACCTTAGGGCTGGTCACTGAGGAGCCATTAGCTGCTTCAGGTCTCTATTCTAGTGTTAGTTCCCGTGGGAGAAATGTGATTGGCTTCGGTCACAGCAGTTGGCCACTCGGACCAATCAGCTGAAGCCAGAAGTGGGACTCACAGTCCTGTTTGAAAACCACGCAGCCCAGTTTATTAGAGGCAGTGTCGGCAAATGGACTGGCCACCAGGCAGAAGAACTGGTAAGGCTGAACAGGCTCAGACTTGAGGGAATCTCAGAATTGAGAACAGCAGGAGCAGAGCCAGCTCCCCATAACTACAGGATCTGGAACCCATATCCATGACACCCCACTGAGAGGACCGTGGCAGTCAGTCATGTAGCACAAAAACCTGGAGTTCTTTTTGCCTACGAGGTATCTACATGGGCCCCAGTATTCAGCCAATGAGCTTCCTCCCTTCCTGGGCATTCCTCCCCACAAAATGTATTTCACCTCTGGTTCACCCTGAGTCAGGTGTATATATTTACAACCACTATGGAATAAAACAAGTTTTGGGCAAGTAAGGACCATCCCCTTCATTAAAGACCACCAGAGGGGTGTGGTGGGGGAGGCCTTTGTGGTAAAGAACTTCACGTAAATCTCTGGGAGGAGGCCTTCTGTCTTCCAGCCCCTCTGCACTCTCAGCATTCATTCGGAACCAAACTGGGTTCTGCCCCAATCTGTATTCAACCTTCCCCTTCCTTCCAAGAGCGGAGGTGTTCCAGGAGAAAGTGTGGATTGCAGGCCCCTGGTCCAATTCCCAGCTCTACCCCAGCCACATCTAGGTAAACAGGAGACGGAAAACCATAGCATCTCTGTCCCAGACTGCTGTTTCCCACTAGAGAAAACAGTGACCGAGGACCACCATTACAGACTGTATTCTGCCTCCTCCAAGCAGCTTACTGGTAGTGCTCAGGCACCCCAGTGGCAAGGCAGATTTGATCTTGGGGCAGGGCAGGGCCCAAATCCACACTATATTCTAACAACCCACAGAGAAGTAAATGTATTTGTAATAAGGTTAACAATAGACAAAAGAATGCTGCTCTGTTTCTGGATTTAATCTAACAAAATTTCTCACACCTTTCCCTCCATTTTCTCACATGTTCATATGTGTGTGAATATAAGTGTGCATGTGTACATGTGTGGTTGACAGAGGGAATCATCCACTTGATGCTCTGAAGCCAGTCGAACCTATAGTTCACAGATATTAAGAATCTCCATAGCCAGCTTATTCTGGGGGCCCTGGACCTCAACCTTTGGAGGCTAGAATTACAGGTGACTTCCAATCCTACCTGGCATTTATGTGAGTTCTGGAGATCTGGACACCATCAGAGATGATGTCATTGTCTTATGGGCGCTGGGCACCAAAGCCAGCTGGTTTTGAGGAAGATTTTCAAATCAAAGCCGAATCTTACACAGGGTAAGTTGTGTTGCTGGGATGGACAAACAGCACCATCAAAGCTCCAAAGAAAGTGGCTGTAAGAGTTTAAGGCTTTAGGGGAAGTCGAAGTAGCAGACGGGACCCTGGATTACTCTGAGCTCCATCACTGTAACAAAATCCCAGAGATGATCAGTTGAAAAAGAGGGAAGTTATGGTGTTGGAAGTTTCAGCCCTTGATTGATGTGTCCTGTTGATCTGGGCCTGTCACAGGGTGGCTCATCATAACAGGAGAGTGTGGTAGTGTGATTCTTCACCTGATGGCTGGGAGATGAGAGAATGTGAAGGTGACATATCTTCCAGTGACCTGGAGAATCCACTAGAGACCTAATGTCTTCAAGGTTCCACTACTTTCCCATAGCTACAACTTGGGTACAAACTTTTAACACCTATATCTTTGGGTGATATTTAAAATCCAAATGGCAGCAGGGCACAGCATGATCCAGCCAGCAGAGTCATGTACAACAATCAGAAAAGGCAGCAAGACCTTAGGTTTGGGGATCATTTACTTATATTCTTCTGAGCAGCTGATCCGAGAGCTGTGCTGAAGGGAAGAGAATGCCACCAGCTGATAAATTCAGAATTAGCATGGAGGCATGCACGGGGGCCAAGCTCCCCAGGAATCCATTGTTACCTGCTGAGGGCTCTGCTCTAGGCTCTTTTCAACCAGATTGGTTCATTCCAGGATTAAATAAAGATGTCTAGGGGGTCTGGCCCACAAATCTGTTGCAGGATAGAAGAGAGATGTGCAGACACACCAAAAGATGGGATCAAGACTCTCAAAATCTCAAGTGAAATGGGCTATGATTAAGAGGAGAGGATTTAAATCTTAGTCCTGGTGTTTATAGCTGACAGCAGGGTACAGAGACGGGGTTGATGGTGGGAAAAGACCTCATGTGTGACTAGCAAGTCTAGAGTTGTCTAGAAAGCTAGAGGGAATAGCCTTACTACCATGACGCCAGGTGATATTTGAAATTTTTAATGAGTCATTAGCATGATATTTTAATACGAAATAAAGACAAATTGGAACTATTTGAGATCCACAATACAACCATAATACAAGACCAATTCTCCCTCTCTTTTTCTCTCTCTGTCTCTCTCTCTCTCTCTCTCTCCCCCACCCCGTGTGTGTGTGTGTGTATGTGTGTGTGTGTGTGTGTGTGTGTGTGTGTGTGTGTATGTGTGTTTAGAAGTCAGGAAACAAACTTGGTGTTCTTCCGGAACCATCTATCTTGTGCTTATCAGACAGGGTCTCTTATTGACCTGAAATTTGCTAAGTAGGCTAGACTGGCTGGCTAGTGAACTGTGGGCCCCACCCCTTCAGTGCTGCCATTTTGTGAGTACAACTATGATCATGTTTGTTTGTTTGTTTATAAATACATGAGTTCTTGGGATAGAATAGAGCAGAGGCAGAGGCAGAGAGGCAGAGGCAGAGGCAGGGGCAGGGGCAGGGGCAGGGGCAGGGGCAGAGGCAGAGGCAGAGGGGCAGAGGCAGAGGCAGAGGGCGTTCACTTGGGGAGGTTTGAAAGGTTTTGTCCCTCTCTGGTTCCTGCTGTCTTCTCTGCTTGATGACTTGCCGTGATGTGAGCAGCCTCTGTTACATTCTGCTGTCCTTATGGGCTGAGAGGATTACTATGCCTTTCCCTCCATGATGAACTGAAACTCTCTGAAACCAGGAGCCAAGAAAAAGCTGTGTTGTTTGTCAAGCATCGTTCCAGCATTAGCAAAGTAATGGCTCAGCCTCCCTCTCAGGGATGGGGAAAGGCATTTTTGGGGCAGAAAGTCCCAAACTTAGTCCATTCTCTTTCTTCTGACTCTAAGAGGCTAGGATTTATTTCTCAAAAAGAAATAAAGCTAGGTGGTTTTGGGCTGGTCATGTGCATGTAACAAGCCTGGGCACATTGGGTGAGTATTTCTTCTTCTCTTTTCTCAAATAATTATTATAAAGTTCAGGTGGAAGCAGAAAGCTTTGTTTCACTCTGCCCCCACAAAATTTCCTTTTGACAATTCCCCACGTCGATTTCTTAGACAGCTGCTGCCCTCGGCGGCCCCAACGCTCCTGCCTCACACCTCCAATGATCCCTCCCCTGGAAAGTTTTGTTCAGCTGTGGCTTTGAAGCCATCCATCAAAACGCTCTGCCAAGAACTGCATTAAGATGTTGGCAGCAGGTGGCTGCTTTTCCCCAACTGCACTGCTTGTTCCAACCAAGGAACACTGGAGAGAGATGGAGAGATACTCTCTGTTTTTCATTTAGCCAAATAACATGGATTATGATGCCATCCTCCTTGGGAACTTTCCACAAGATGAGGGTGTACTGACCTTGCACAGTACCAGTGACTCCTTTCTGTTACAAACAAACAAACATGTAAACTCTGGCTTTAAATATCCATCCTACAAAGGCCTGGAAGTTCATGCATTGGCTGCTTCGAGCAAGAACCGTAAAAGAACAGGACAAAGCCATCTGTACGCAGAAAGGGATGAAAGCAGTTTGTAATCCTATAAAACACTTTGAGGCTTTCAGAAGGTGCTATATACATCAATAAATAATAATAATTTTCACTCTTTCTTCTTTGTAATGCTCCCTCAGAAGGCTGAAAATAAAATTTCTTTCATTATTGATTTTATCCTTCTACATTTGACAAACATTGATTTCCCCCTCCTTTCTTAATGGAGCAGAAGCCAACATAGGTGTATTTCATTTACTTTGCTCTCTAACCCCAGAGCAGTCGCATTAGCAGGAGGACCCCAGGCACCCGCAAAGCTGCCCACGGTGGTTGTTTAACTGTAGGGCACTGGATCTTAACAAGAATTGGCTCCACACAGCAAGTACATATAAGCTTCCTGCTCCGGTAACAGCCAGTCTGAAGACTTCAGACAGTAAATGAGCTCAGATAGGGGGTTTAGTGTGTGGGACTCTTACTAACACCTAGACGAAGTATGAGGTTTAGGAGGGGCAAGAGTGGAGATTTATCATAACCTCCAGGGCCACCATGAGAGATTCCACAAGCTGGGTGGCTTCTGTACAGAAACGGATTTTTTTTTTTTTCCAGTTTTGTGGACGGGAAGTCTAAGATCCGGGTGCCAGGTGGGAGCTGGAGAAAGAGTCTGTATTTATTTTTTACATGGGTGTATATATATATGTGTGTACATGTATGTGCATGTCAGTACACATGTACACGTAGAAGTCAAATTTCTATCTTTCTTGTTCCTCAGGTGCTGTGTAATCTTTAATTTGTATCCAGGCCCTCTTGCTGGCCTGGAGCTCACCAAGTAGGCTTGGCTAACTGGCATGCAAGCCATGGTGGCCTTCCTGTATCTGTCTCTCTAACCCCAGAATGATATATATGTGCATCGCCATACTTGGGTTCTGGGGATCAAATTCAGGTCATATTATGTTCATGCAGCAAGTACTGACTAAGCCATCTCTGCACATCACGTGGGTATTTTACCTGTCCGTGCTGGGCTGTGCAAGACGGATGGAGGACACCCCCTCACTAGCTCAGGGTCACCAGTGCTTCCTAGAAATGGGCCTTTGTTTCTGAGAAGACTGAGGATGCTGTATGGTCAGGGCAGATCAAGCCCTGGGGAACATGATGAGATCCTAGGCAGGGCTGAGGGGCAGGGGAAGGTATGCATGTTAAAGTCACACTCCTAAGTCACTTACTACAGATGCTTGTGTAGTCATGCTGGTGACTGTGATGACAACAGAGGTGTCATACTTCTGTGTACAGGACTTTGATTCCCATAGCCACAGCCAGAGGAACATGGGTTCTTGGAGATGCACAGAAGCACGTCTGGGACTGCAATGATGGAATCCCAATGTCACATAAATACACACGTGCTACAAGCCCTGAAAGAGAAAAGGACATAATACACATAGGCCGGTGACTAACATGTGCCGACCCCATTACTAACACATGCAGATTCCATGTCTAACACATACACACCCATGACTAGCACATGCAGACTACATGACTAACACATTCTGATTTCATATCTAACACATGCAGACCCCAAAATGAACATATGCAGACTACATGGTACATGCAGACCCACATCTAACACACACAGACCACATGGAGACCCTATATTTAAGACATGCAGACCCCATGTCTAACACATGTGGATCTCATGACTAACACATGCAGACTCCATGTCTAATACATGCAGGCCAAATGATCAACTCATTCAGACCCCACATCTAATACATACGGACCTTGTCTGACATATGCAGATATTATGTCTAACATGCAGATCCTATGACTAACACATAAAGACACCATGTCTAACACATAGACCTTGCATCTAACATACACAGGCTCCATGTCTAACACATGTAGACCCCATGTCTAACACTGTAAACCCCACCTCTCATACACACAGACCCCACATTTTACATGCACAGGCTCCATGTCTAAAACACACAGACGTCATGTCTAACACTGTAGATCCAACCTCTTACACACACAGACCCCAGGTCTAACATACACAGGTTCTATGTCTAACACATGCAGACCCCATGTCTAACACTGCAGACCCCATGTCTAACACTGTAGACCCCACCTCTCACACACACAGACCCCACATCTAACATGCACAGACTTCATGTCTAACACTGCAGAGCTGATGTCATTATTTTCAAATCATCCCACCTTTTAACAGTCTTCTCTCTAGTCAGTGAGCACAGTTAGGGTTAGAAAACTCATCAAGCAAACATTCTGCTTGGGAGACACACGGTAGACCTTGGGGAAAGCTTTCGTGGAGAGAAAGCAGTGGCCCTGGGCTCCCTGAAGTTGACCTTCACTGCTTTCAACACAGTTCAAGGATGGAAATCGTGGGCAGTTTGCACAACCTTCTGTGGTGGACACCTATGAAGCATGTCACACATTTCTGCCACATGCTCTTTCCCTGCATGTGGTGTGTCTTATCTCCATGGCTTCCATGCATGTCTGAAAAAGTTTGAGGTGACTATTACAAAGGAGTAAAACTTTTCAGGTTTTGACTGCGTGGACAAAAGGTGAGAGTTGAGGTAATTATCCCGATAATGAAGGTTAAAAGGCTTCCTCCTGAAAACGCAGGTAATTGAAACTAATGTCTATTTTGGCTTCAGTCAGCGAGATAATAGCGTCAGCTCTGCCCTTCCCTTTGCACACCCAGCCTTTCCTGGCTTAAATTTATGTCGTTTGCATGTTGGGGCCTCGGTAAATCTCCGCTGTGCATTAACAACAGCCGAGCCAGGCAGCTGGTTTGCCAACTGAGAGGAGAGCGAAACACGGATCAGCTGTCTGGTCCTTTCCTTTCAAGCCATTTTAGCCCACACACTCGGCGAGCACAGGGATGCATTTCTGCAGAATTCCTGGAACTCGGGGGCTTTTAGAGGTGTTTAACTTACATATCCACTCTCATGGAGACAGTTGGGGAGGGTGGTTGAAAAAAGGCAAAAACTGCTGTGCTCTCTAAACACAGAGTGGGTATGGGGGTGCGTCATTCCCTTGTGCTAAATATACAGTTCTCTGCCAGAGACACGGGTAAGAATGCTGTCTAAGTAGGTCAGGCTGAGCTTGGACTTTTCAGAAGGCTTGAAAGCTGCACCATGAATATCTACTTCAAAGCCCAGATTCAGTGTGTGTGTGTGTGTGTGTGTGTGTGTGTGTATCTGTGTGTGTTTGTGTGTGTTTATGTGTGCTTGTATGTCTATGTGTATGTGTATGTGTGTGTCATATCTGTATGAGTTTATAAGTCTGTTCAAATGGCTGTGTGTTTTTGTGTGTATCTGTGTGTATGTCTGTGTGTTTTTATGTGTATGTTTGTATGTCTGTGTGTAGGTTTGTATGTGTGTCTGTGTGTGTCTGTATCTGTTTGTGTGTATTTATATCTCTCTCTGTGTGTGTCTGTATATGTGGGCATGTTTGTATATGTATGTGTGTTGTGTCTAAGTGTGTATGTTTTTTGTTTGTGTCTAGGTGTTTGTGTATGCATTTGTGTATATGTGCATGTGTGTGTATTTGTGTCTATGTGTGTCTATATGTACATATGTGTGCATCTATGTATATGTATGAATGCATGTGTGTCTATATATGTTTGTTCGTATGTGTTTATGTGCATCTGTGCACATGTATGTTTGCACGTGTGTGTATGTGTGTTTTTGTTCTCAGGAGATTTTCCATCACTCTCATGGCCCCTGTGTTTGCATGCTTGCAGACTCTGAATTCCTACCTTCTGCTGTGGCAGGTAGAAGGGATAACTGAGAGGTGGTCACAGTGTGCTGAGACTGAGAAAGGATAAAGGACATTGCAGAGGACAAATGGGAGCTCAGGAGGCTCACAGCCCATGGCACTGTCCAGGTCTGCCTTTTGGCTGTAGGAAGTTAAAAGGGAAGAAGTCCCTCTGGGGCTTTGCCTCAGATGAAAGTCCTGCAAGGACAGAGGTTAGTGGGGTTTCCCTTCCTCCTCCTCCTTGCCAGGGCTGCTCTGAATTCAGGATTCTGGCAGACTGAAACCCTTTTCATCAGCAACTCTGCTGTCCAACCTACCTGTCATTTCCCCAGTGACGTCTCTCTGACTCCTTTTCTTTTTCTTTTTCTTTTTCTTTATTTCTTTCTTTCTTTCTTTTTTTTTTTTTTTTTTGAGGGAGGAAAATTTCTCAGCAGCTCGTCATCCACGTCACCCACCCAGACACCTGCTGCTCAACCAGCCTGGCACAAAGAGATGGAAAAGAAAAATCTAGATTTTATACAGATTTGAGAAAAACGCTCCAAGCTTTCTTCTAGGGTGTGATTTATGGGATGTCACATAACTCTGTCGTATTCTCATCAAAAAGCCTCAGGCTTCAGGTGAGGCAGGCCATCAACGTGCTCTGTTATTTTTGAAAGTTAGAGAGTTCCCCAATGAGAGGCTGTACATTTTCCTGTGCTTGCATCGGTTGGCACGACTGGCATTCTGGTGGTACCACTAGGAACCATGAGAAAGAGTTGTGGGATTTTGAGATGAAGCCATGCTTGGTCCTGAAGAGTGTTTCTTATCTACTGCATGTTTGCTGTAGCCGTTGTTTGCTGACTACTGGTGCTTGCTGGTACAGCACCCAGTGTGTCAGGGGAGGCACCTATTCTTTCTTACAGTGTTGCAGGGCAAGTCTTATCGCTTTCCAAGTCAGGAGATCTCAGTAGTGAATGCCCAGGGAGAAGAGGGCTCCTGATGAAGGTGTTAGAACCACTGTGTGAAGCTCAGTTCAGGCACCAACTGATCTCCTGCTTGAAGTCAGAGGACATAGGTTGTAATCCCAGCCCTAGACTCTGGCCCTGAACAGGTGTTTCTCTAGCCCATCCGTTTCTCCACCTGTAATTGTGATGATGGAGTTGATCTCTCATGTATCCCAAATGCCTAAAATTCTTTCCTTCGGATTTGGAGACACTTGGTATTTCTATTACCCTCTGCCTTACATCCCACACTTGAAACGCCTTAGCTCTTTTCATTCCGGAATCACTTGGGGCTTATGAACAAGGACCAGGTTCAAGGGTTGACTTTAAGTGACAAACGAAGGCTCTTAACTATGTACCTGACTTTGGTCCTTTCGGACTGCTGTCTTCTGAGCATAGGATGGCCACTGTCATCTTTATGAGGGCAGCAGTGATTTGGCTTGACCCACATATGACTTGGCTCATCCAATCAGGCCTGGCCACACTCCCTCATAGAAAAAGGGGTAGAGGAAGCTGTTAGACCCTGACCTGGGATTACATGCCTTCTCTCCCTCAGGCCCCCTTCCTGCCCTGCTTCCACCCTAGTCTTGGGAGGTGCCTGACTAGAGTGTAGAGAGGAGAGAAAATGAACTGACAGGCAGAGGTGTTTATATAGCCTTGGGACGCAGTCACCCATGCTAGCCTGAGACTTTTAAGCAAATCAGCTGCTGTGATGTCATCCGTATTCCTGTACATGACCTCTCATCTTGCTTCTGTGATGAAGCCACATAAATTCACTGGCTCACCAAGTTGGACTTTGTTGGACTTTGGTGTGTCCTCAGTGCCCTGTCTGGGGTGAATAGGCATAGTCAACACTGACTCTCATGTCTCCCCACAAAAAGCTAACTTGATAGTGCACTTCTTTTGGGAGAGTCCCCCCTAGAGTGCACCAGCCTCTTCAAAGGAACCCTAACACTGGAGAAAGAAAGGTCCATCTCTCTGGTCCCAGTTCCCTGTATTCTACTGAGGATCAAGTGGATGAGTGGCCCATCCAAGCCAACTGGTCCCAGAGGGAAGAGATCATAACCAGCTTACTGGTGTCAGCCCCTGTCACCTGGCTCTGGAGACAAGTGGAAACTTCTAGAACGACTTAATCTCCTGAAAACATGACTGGGTATCCTTGAAAAGAGATCAAGACTGTACCTATTGCATCCTGTACACCTGGGACAGATGTGACACTCCACTTTGTCCCATAGGTGGGTTGTTGTCCCCCACAGAGGACGAGAGCTTGCTTCCCCTAACCACCAGCCTAGCCCATTTCTGGCTGAAGTAGCTCAGTTATCAGAGGGTGGGGTATGCATGTCATTGCTGGATTGTCTGGAAGCAGGCATATTTTCTGACATTCTGCCTATGAGTTGGATAGCTCTACCTAGCGACAGACCTTCATAGCAGGAGCACACTGCTTCCACCCCAGGGCATGCAGAAGGTGGGAATAGCTAGTCCATGCTCCTAGATGTTTGTCACCTCATGCCTGAAATCTAGCTTTGAGATGAACCATTGAGACCCATAATTTATAGAACTGGAAGACACATGGAAGTTGTCAGGCATTGAACCTGTGATCGGATTGTGGTTTAATGGCAGCTTGAGAACTACATGACAGCTGAAGTCACAAGGCACAACACTGAAGATGTTTCCAGATATAAGGAAGAAACAGATGGGTAGGAGGAGCAGCAGAGATGGGATGCTGGTAACTTTCGACTTCATGAAATGAGTGCAATCCCTAGAGAGTCCATTCTCCTAATAAATTACCCTTTAATTAAGCTATCTTGAAAAGCTCTCAAGTCTGCCCAAACTCTCTTACTCAGACATTATGTGACCCTAGTCCAACCACTATGCTTCTCTGGTCTCAGTTTTGTCTTGTGTAAAATGAGGCCATTAAATTAGATAATCTTTCAGAGTCCCTTTAGGTTTCAGGAATCCGTACTTTTAATTATCAGTGGTGGTCATTGATGAAGCCCTATAAGCCAGGCATGCTTGCCAATCCTGCTCTTCTTTTGGTCTTGCCTACAGAGGCTGAGTCTGATAGCATGGCTAGCAAGGAGAGCCACTGCCTGCCAATCAAGGTTGTGTCTGGGGGAGAGGCACTTCTGACAAACTGCTATGTGTAGGCTGGATGAAAGACCTCCACAGGTCTGTCCTGTCCTGAGTCTCCAGTAGGCTTTGCTAATAAAGAGAGAGCTGTGGGCAGACCTGAAGCATTCTCCCTCTAAAGGAGCGCTATGGAGTAAGTACAGCCTTGTTGACTGTATATCAATTTGATGGACTAACTATGGAACAGTAATAAAGCCAAAGCGAACATTCAGAAGTACTTATTGCTCTTCGCTGTCTGCTCAGTCCCCAGAGTCCTACAATAAATAGAACCATGAGTTTAATTAATACCTGCAGGTCTGATTACCCATTTACACCAGGCCATAGTAGACCAGAGGTTAAACTTTCAAAGACATTCAGCTGTGAGTGATGTTGAAAATGTCTGCATTAGCCTGTAGCCAGAGTCTGCAACCTTCGTCCTGATGAGTCCTTGGGGGGTCCAGTGTCGGGACCTATAAATCAAGATTTGGGTATTGTGATAAGGAAGCTCAGGCTAGTAGCATTGCTCGGCTGTACACTCATTACATGTGTATTCTCTTTGCTGTGCAGGCTCAGAGACCTTGGGGGTCTTCCCGGGGTATTCCTAATGTGAGTGTTATTTCTACTGGTAAAGACAAGACTGATAGTCTGTTGCATCTCAAATTTAGTTTCTACATGTCTGAAACAAGTAGAGGAAACTGCCCAGGAGGTGAGCTATCCTCTGGGATGCAGAAATAGAAGCCATAAGGCTTACCAGGCTCTCTACCACTGTGCCTGGTTATAGAACCGCTACTTCCCAGAGCCAATGATTACGGCTATGTTCATCTTTGAGATTTTCACTGGAGGTGTCTGTCTGATGAGATGGCTCACTCAGGATAATGCTTGCCACGCAAGGATGAGAACCTGAGCACAGATCTCCAGTACTCATAGAAAAAGCTGGAGGTGGGGCTGGAGAGATGGCTCAGTGGTTTAGAGGATTGACTGCACTTCCAGAGGTCCCAGCAAACACATGTTGGCTCACAAGCATCTGTAATGGGATCCAATACCCTCTTCTGGTGTGTCTGAAGACAGCTACATTGTACTCCTATACAGAAAAAACTGGGGGTAGTGAGGAGGGCCTATAGTCTTACTGTAGGGGGGCAAGGGTAGAAGGTCCCTAGGGCTTTCTGGCCATCCATCTTGCAGAACTTGTAAGCTCTGGGTTCTGTGAGAGACTCTGTCTCAAAACAGTAAGAAGAAAAGCAACCGAGGAAGGCAAACATTGATCTTGACCTTTGGCCTCTATACCTAGGCTTACATATGTTTATTTATTGCTGTATATACACTTATTTGTCCCCCCAAGGGGACACATCACATCAGAGGTACCCCCCCCCAAGGTTTGCTATAAGATGATGTCACTGGAATGCTCTGCTTGGTTCACTGATGTACTTGTGAAGGTTGGTCTCCAAACTGGAGCTGTTACGTGTTTGTCAGGATCATACCACGGGCTTCCCACCCACTGCTTCACCTCATCTTTCCAACACAATGATTCCTATCACACCCCTCCCCCCACTTTCCAGGGACTGAAACTGAGGTCCTGGGAGTTGATGCAGCTTGCCAGGTGGCTGTGATAGTTGGCAATTAGACTGAACTTGAAGTCCCCAGAAGACTGGTGAGGCACATCTTTGGGTGTGTCTGGGATGGAGTTTTCAGGGTTGGAGTTACCAAGCAGGGACGAACAGAAGGAAGCCGGCCAGATGCTGGCATCCCGCTCCTTGCTTCCTGTCTGCTGCAATGGAATTCTTTACTGCGTGTTCCCAGTACCATTACGCTCTGTTCAAGTGTGCAGGGCCAAGCAGCCATGGGTCTCTAAGGCTGTGTCTCCTCGGCTATCTTGTTGCAGTGACGAAAAAGCTGTTAACGGACAGTCTGGCAGGGGAGGTTCCTAAGCCGATTAGGGTTAGGGTTAGGGTCAGCCTGATCCTAGAGTCCTGACAACTAGATAACCTGAGAATCTTCAAGACCACTTCCTAGGACAGCTGAACTTGGCGGCAGATGGGGGAGAGTGGCAGGATCCCATTTTTATAGAGCACGTCCTGCTGGGCTAGCCATGATAGCAGTTTTCATCCAAGGATCCAGCCTTTCTTAATAGCAAGGGAAGGGACACTCTGAGTGTATGGCAGAAAATGTTTACTCTGTCAGGAGCTGCAGATGTGTCATTCAGAGGAAGTGCTGGTTGTAGTACAATGTAGTGACTGACCACTTCTGAATGCTTAATGCCCTAGGAATTGAGACAGAAGCCTTTCCATGACACAAGAGTCCAAAGATAGACAGAAGGGTAACCACATCAAGCATGTGGAAGTATTTTGAGATAACAAGAAATGATCTCAGGCAACCTAAACAGGAAACTGTATGTTTGTGAGACTTGGCTTAATAAAAGTCATTGGTACCTCTATGCAAGCTAAGCTCACTAACTTAAGAAAAGCATCAAATAAAAAAGAAATTTCTACATTCAAAACCAAAGTTCTAAAACAGAATATTCAACTGATTTTGAGATGATTGCTTTTGAAAATCAATATGATTGCATAAGAAATATCTAGGGCATTCCTAAGGTACATGTTAGGGTATGTCTGCGGACATTCCAGAGTACATTCTGGAGGGAAGGCTGTGGTTTTAGACTAAGTAAGAAGAGAAAAAGAAGAAAGCTGGCAGAATGTCACCCTCACCCCTTTTCCGACTCTTGGCCCACTAAGACGTGAGCAAGCATCTTATGTTCCTGTTACCATGGCCGCAAGCCATTCGCAACAACGAGCCTTCCTCCCCATAATGAAATGAACCTTCAAACTGAGGGCAACAAGACTCTGTGCTCCCTTAGGTTGTTTCTTGTCAGGTATTTGATTTTAGCAATGAGATAGAATATAAGGTTATGCTACTCTATATTCTACTGATTTTTAATCTTTTTTTAAAAAATTAAATTTCTTTATTTATTCTGGTTACAACCCAACACCAGGCCTTTCTCTTCTCCCAGTACTCCCTCATGCAAACCCTACACCCCCATTTCCCTTAGAAGGGGAAACCCTCCTCTGGATGTCAACCCCTATGCTCTTCCCATATCCCCACACCCATCTCCCCATCCCCCATCCACCTACCCTGCACATGAAGTTGCTTCAGGACTAGGGGTATCCTCTCTTACAGAAACCACCGGCAGGTAGGTAAGCAACAGGCTCAGAGACAACCCCTGTTCCAGTTGTTGGGGGACCCACATAAAGACCAAAGCTGCTCATCTGCCACATACATTCAGGGGGCCTAAGTCCAGTTTTTGTTGGTTCTTTGGTTGGTGATTCAGTCTCTGGGAGCCCCCAAGGGTCCAGGTTAGTTGACTTGATTTCTCTTTTTGACACAATATCTTTGTATGCAGTTCAGACTAACCTTGAATTCACAATCTCCTCCCTCTACCTTCCAGAGTGTTTAGCTAACAAGCATGAAGTACCACCACATCCAGGACTATGGCATTTTCAAAGATGCTTGTTAATATGCCCATATCAATTCCTATCTATTTTCACCAGGATTAAATGAAGGTCCCGTATGAATAAGACAACCTTGTAATTGTATAGCTGTAGAGAATTTTGTAATCTTGAGTCACCTGACTTGAGTAGCAAGAACCCAGAGAGGAAGGAGAAAGACCAGACAAGACCAGGAGGGGTTAGGTTAGCTATTTTTTTTTCTCCTCTTAAGAAATCAAATCAATATATGGTTGATACAGTCAAGCATCACACAATCAATTGAATAATTAAGACCAAAGAAAAGAGATACCTTGTTGTTCGAATATGGAAAGAGAGGCATCATTATGTAGACGTGGCCCAAGCCTACCCGAGTAAATGCAGTAAAAAAACGAATAGAAAATTGAGGCAATTTCCTGAATTATTCAAGGAAAAAAAATTCCCCTCTGCTTCAATTATTCATACAGTACTTTTCTTTGAAATGAGGAGAGTAGGAAGAAGGGGGGGAGGGAAGAAAGCAAGCTTGATTGCATTAATTCTCCGCTTCATTTTGTAGATTAAGGCACCTCTGTAGACATTATTCCTAAGCCCTGTTTACTTCTTGACAAACTATCTCTTTCCCATTGTGAGTATGCAGATCGTACCCACCCTACGATTTTCTCTAGTTAAACCATGGGAATTTGAACTGCCACTGTTCCTCTCCCCCCCATAAGTAGGATGCATATAAAAAGGCAAATTTCTCAGTAATCCAACTTCCTTAAAAACATTCCACCCACAAGGCATCCAGGGAAAATAGAATTCTTCCTAAAGATGTAAATCATAATCATCTTTAGAATAGTTAACTCCCTTCCCCGGTGCCTGGAACTATCAATGTTTGGACCCAGAGTGGAAAGGATTGACCATATAGCACAAATGTCCCCAAAACTTTTCTTCCAGTTACTAGCAGAGGTGACAAACAGGCAGAATCTGGAGCTGACTCTAGCTGTGTGTTAACCTAGGACCACATTCTGGAGGAGATCAGTGCTAATAAAAAATGTGAACCCATTTTCATGCACGAGAAGGAAAGTGTTTTGTGAAAGGAATGCACTTTGTAAACATATATAGGATTGCTGGGTGGGTAAATAACAGCTTGGTGTGCAGATCATCTCTTCTTTTAAAGATATATATGGGTGATTTGCCTGTATGTAGTATGTACTATATATCACACACATCTATAATATATTATACATATGTAATATATATTATACATTACAAATTATATAAGTAATACTATGGGTGGTTTGCCTATATGTAATATACATGTAATATGTGTATGTGTATATGCACCTCTGTGTAAGCTAAGCTCACCATGTTGAGAAAAGCATCAAATGGCAATGTAATGGCATCTCTACACTCAAAACCAATGTTCTGAAGCAGGATCTATAACACGTTTGTGATGATTATTTTTGAACATCAATGTGACTGAATAAAAACTACCAAGCCATTAATAAGGTACATGTTAGGGTATGTCTGTGGACATTCTGGAGTGTATTCTATAAGAAATGTGGTTCATCCTACGGGCTGTGGTTTTAGACTGAGTAAGAAGAGAAAAATAAGAAATGCAAGTAGGAACCCATCATACATTTATACATATATACATTTATATATACACACATACATAGCACATACATACACATATGCATATACACATACATATACATACATACATACATACATACATACATACATACATACATACATACATATGTACCTGTATATGTATCTGTTTAATTTGCCTGTATGTGTATGTTTATGTTCCATGTGTGTGCAGTGCTCACAGAGGCCAGAAGAAGGCACCTGGAATTGTAATTGCAGATGGTAGGGAGCTGCCCTATGGGTGCTGGGAACTAAACCCAGGACCTCTGCAGCAATTTCTCCTAACTGCTGGGCCATCTTTCCAGTCCCAGCGTGCCCGTTATTTTAAGAACCGCTCATGTGGTCCAGTTAGAGAGGAGCAGTAGAAAGGATTACTCTGGGAGACAGAACTTTGCAGGAGATCATAAGAGCAGTTACATAGGCAGAAGAAAGATGTTAAGCAGATCATTAATTCTGCTCTTCCAGAACAGGAAGGCACAAGGCTTTGTTCAGTGGTTGCTCTTAGTATTCCCAAGGGAGACTATGAAACAGATTGAACAGAAATCAACTGAACTCAAAGTTCATCCAACTCGAGTCAGATAAGGCTTCTTTCTTGGATCATTGCTAGGTTTAGGCCCTTATAGGACACGAGTCTCTTGGTTACATAGATAGTCCTTAGAGGAGAGACTGGTGGTACCTCAGACCTAGGCTTAGCTTGCTGGAGGTGGAGCATCTCAGCGAAAAGCTCAGAGTACTAATTGCAGTGTGTTTCTGGCTGACAGTGTGCAGAAGCTGTCCTAAGTTGCTGTTGCTTCTGGATGGTTATAACTCTGGGCAATGCTGCTTCTTCCTCAGTCAGGCTGAACCGGAACCTCTGGTGGGAGGTCCCTGGGTGCTAATGTTTCCCCTTCACTTTGTTTGAAAACTCCTAAATTATACTATTGAATTAACCTATGAGATACTCGAATCAGATACTATTCAGTTTTATATGCACATAATTTTGTGTATCGGGCTTTCGAAAAAGCACATGTGAAATGAATCTCTTAATTATCCCCGCTCCGTGCTAATAATGAGGTAAATGATAGGTTATGCTTTTTAAATAATTTTATGGTAGCAACTATGGTTTTGTGTGAGTTTTAGGATTATTATATAACTACCACTTGTGGAGTTTTGAAAAATTGGAAGATCATGAAGCGTTTTAATAAAAAAATAAAAACCCTACCATCCTGATAACTGTTAACACAGTTTCTTTGTCAAGTGTGAAAGTCTTCTATTCGGGAACACTTGCCTCCAAGTGTTTTTGGGGAGTTGTGGGGGAGGGGGAGTGACAACAGCATTTTCTACACCTCAAGAGCAGGAGGAAATCAAGAGACTTATTTGTCAGTGAGGACACATACCAAGTCCTAGGAAACAGCGCATAACTGATTAAAAAAAAAACAAAACAAAACAAAAAAAAAAAAAACCTGGACTTTGTATTTGTGTCTGTATTTAAAGTGTAGGATAAATAATGTTTCGGTGGGGCATAAATAGAACCCCTCACAATCTGAATGAAAGCCCTGCCTCCTGCGCTTTGGGGCACAAATTCCTTCCTTCCTTCCTTTTATAGGAGGATGCTAACCTGGAAACGAGTGAATTCCACTAGGACTACCAATCTGTAGGCAATTCCTGTAAGCTGAAGAAGAGAAGATGCTTCTCAACAAAATCAACCTTAGAATGTGTCTGGTGGGATTTCTGGGGCTATGAAACCTTGGACTCAGTGTTCATCTTTGGCTGAGTTCCTCCCCATGAATCCACGTAGAACAGCCACTACATTGCCCCTCTCTGTCTGACCTGCTTTAGTCTTGAAATAGAGCTTTTACTTTATTTTTTTTTTAAGACTTATTTTATGTATATGAGAACACTGCAGCTGTCTTCAGACACACCAGATCCCACTGTGAATGGTTGTGAGCCGCCATGTGGTTGCTAGGAATTGAACTCAGGACCTCTGGAAGAGCAGTCAGTGTTCTTAACCACTGAGCCATTGCTCTAGCACCTGCAGCTTTAGCTTTGAAATGTGTGTAGATGATGATGTCAATCACCTGTTACAGCTCTGCATGTGGAGTTGGCCTGGCTTGCATGGTTAACGAACTCTGACATGTACCCCAACACGTTGTCCAGTTTGATGTTTTATCTAACCAAGAGTTTCTACACAAACCAGTCCTATAGTCTTTTTAAATTTATTGTTTGGCTTCCTTTCCTTTACTGCTGGCTACCACCTCCTGAGAGAGCAAGGGGATGGAATAGCCAGAAAGGAAAAGAATGAGAAAGGAAAGAATAGAAAGAACTTGCCCAGCATCCAGGAACAAAGAGCCCTCCCCCTCCCTCTCCCACTCCTTCCCCTTCTCTTTTCCCTCTCCCACTCCTTACCTTCTCTTTCCCTTTCCTTCCCCCTTCCCCTCCCCTCCCCTCCCACTTCTCCTTCCCCTCACCCTCCATTCACCCTACACTCCCCCTTCTCCTTCCTCTTCCCCTTCCCCCCCATTTTCCCTCCCCCTCCCCCTTCTACTTCCCCTCACCCTCCATTCCCCCTACACTCCCCCTTCTCCTTCCTCTCCCCCCGTTTTCCCTCCCCCTCCCCCTTCTCCTTCCCCTCACCCTCCATTCCCCCTCCACTCCCTCTTCTCCTTCCCTTTCCCCTCCCCTTCCCCTCCCCTTCCCTCCCCCTCTCTTTTCCCTTCCCTTCCCTCTTCTCCTTCTCAGCTTGATGAGTCTTGACCAGGTCAGGTGATACAGAGTACTTTATGTGCAATAGGTGGAAGCACAGAAAACTGCCACTACCATTTCCTTTTATTGTTTAAGAATTTTATACATGCCTAGGATATGTTTTGATCAGCTCCAAGCCCCTATTCCATCCCTCCAACACTTCCCCTCTCCCTCACCACTTTCCTCTGCCAACTTCATGTGCTTGCATATGCATGGGTATAGGACCATGGGCTAGAGAATTGGTGGTTCCCCACGGGCTGCATTCCTCAAGCAAACTAGCTCTTACTTCTTCTAGCTACTCCTCAGCTGTAGGTGGGACTTGTTGAGCCCCTCTGTAACCCACGCTGGGACACTGCTTGGCCTGATATGGTGCAGGCCTTGTCTATGCAGTCCTGGCCTCTTTGAGCTAATATCTACAACAGCCCTGTCATGACAGTAAATAACTGTTTCACTGTACATGTCCACTACCTCTGGCTCTTACAATCCTCTGTCCTCTCTCTCATGATTATACCCGAGCCTCGAAGAGAGGAGATATGATACAAATGTCTCATTTATGGGTGAGTATTCTACCATCTTATTCTCTGTGCCTTGACCAGTCATGGCTTTCTGTAGTCATACTACTACAAAAAGGTGTTTCTCTGATCAAGGTTGGGAGACGAAGGCATCAAGGTTTGTCTATGAGTATAGAACTAAGAAATTAGAGCAAATTTTGATACTATGTCCATTTAGCAGAATAATAATATTAGGCTCTCCCTTAGAGCCTATGATGTATAAAGCCACATTTTTTTTTTTTTTGACCCAGTTAATGATCCTAGGTTAAGTTCCATCTTGTGGAGTGGGTCACTTTTTTTTTTGTCATGGTAATGTGCATAGAATCTTCTAACATTGTGAAAGTTATCCAGTAGGGATGATTTTCCAGGTTGTTACCGTCTTGATTTTTTTTTAATGTCCTATGACTCAAGTCTCTGTGGTGTCTTCAGCAATAAGGTCTTACTATCAACTTCTGGAGAGCATCCACGAGACACAGCAATAGCTGTAATGTTTGGGGTCTAATCCAACCGGAGAGGAGGTGAATCTTAACCCAGCTGAGCAGAATGGCAGAGTTGGCCCAAGTGAACAGGTACGTTACTGATTGTACTCACATGGTCTGATAGCCTAAGAATGGAGTCCATGTGTTTGCTTTAGCTTATAAATTGGTGCTTTCTCAGGTTTGAATGTTATAGCCCATTTGCTAATTGTATTTCAAACAGTTCTATTTCTCTCCGTGTGTCTCTCTCTGTCTTTCTTATTTAGCACCTGTTTGTCTGCCTATCTGACCTTCAGTCTTGTAGACAAACCTGCATACTACTTTGCAGTTCTATTATTATGGGTTCCCTCTTCTAGCCCTTTCCACACGGAACCAGTACTTCTACAGAGCATCAAACCTCATTGTGTCAAAACTGCCCATAGGTCATGTTTGCTCAGTGGCTACATTACAACGACAAGCTTCTGCTCTCCAGCATGTGTTGCTTGGAGTGGTTTGAGAAGCATCCTCAGGTTACTGATTCCAAGGTGCCAAAGCCAGGCCCTCAAAATAGTCAACAGGACACAGAATAAAGGCAACCTTTTTACCCTTGCACCATAGGCTCAGCGCTGTCTATCTGCTATTTTGAGGATGTGTGGAAGGAAGTACTAGCTGTGGTCAGGCTTTAGCATTTACCGTTCAAGGGAAAGTGGAAAAATCTGTGAAACAGCTGACAGGTACTGGAAGAGTAGATGAGTAATAGCTGTTGGTTAGTTTCGTAATGTGGTGGTGTTTGAATTTAATGTGCCGGCACTGAACCGTCCAAAAATACGTATTTATGCATTAGATGTAGTCAAGTTTCTGGTATGGTTTTGTTTTTTAACAAAGTGCAGAAAAAAAAAAAAAAAAGGAGCTGGTGACTCTGAATTTCGTCCTGAGGTTGGTTGTGACAGTGATTGAATGTGGCCTGTGGCCAATGGGATTCATGGAGTCACACATAGAGACAGACTTGAAAGACATTTACTAAGGCAAACTCCCCAAATCTCCAACACAAAGGCTTCATTCTCTACCGTCAGTCATAACCAACTTATACTGACCACCTACTATGCACGCAAGGAACTATAATATCATTTTTGCAATGGATACAGTAGGAGTTTTGAAGGCTGATTTGAAGTTGAAATTATATACTTTTAGCCAGAGTTTGTTATTTGGGTCTTTGGAGGTTATTGGTATGTGTGTGTGTGTGTGTGTGTGTGTGTGTGTGTGTGTGTGTGTCTGTGCTCACACATGTATGTGGTGTGTTTGGTTAAGTTTCACAACTTGATGATTTTACAAAGAGCTATGTGAGAAAAAATGTCAACTAAATTAGAAGATTTCTCAAAAGAGTTCTCTTTGTCAGATGAGTTTCAGATGAGTTTTGTATAGAAAAAGCTGAACATTTTCCTCCAGAGATTTTTTTTCCTTCCAGGTGTAATGGTTCATGTCTGCAATCTCTGTACCCAGAAAACTGACTTAACAGTAAGTTTTCTTATGTTTGAGGCCAGCCTGAACTACACAGGGAAACATGGCCACAAAAAGAAAAAAAAAGTTCACTTCCACAACAAAAGCTCTTCATAATCAGAGAGAGAGAGAGAGAGAGAGAGAGAGAGAGAGAGAGAGAGAGAGAGAGAGAGAGAGAGAGAGAGAGAGAGAGAGACGGAGAGAGAGACGGAGAGAGAGACAGAGAGAGACAGAGAGAGAGAGACAGACAGACAGACACACACATAGAGAGACAGAGAGACAGAGAGAGAGAGAATAAATGGCTGTCAATGACATCCAATCCTGGGGACTGAACACCACAATTTAATTTATAAGGACATAAAAACTTCCTGTCTAGGAATCAGTTAATCATTCAATGGCATGTATGTATTACACTGTTACTAGACAGGCTGATAGTAATCTAGCTGCCTCCTCTCTTCCAGTTTTGGGGATGAAGCCCCAGGTTCTGAGTCCTCTAGGCAAGCATCCTACCAGCTGAGCCACACCCCACCCATGGCTCCTATGACCAAGTTGCAGTTTCCCTTTCCTTCAACTTTTCCCCACTTCATTTAGCTTCAGCCCAGCCCTCTGATTGGTTAGTTTTTGTGTTCTTCAGCATGTGTGCATGCATGTACATATTTGTGTGTGCATGTGCATGAGTGTGCAAGTGCACATGTATAACGCTGGGCATGTCCCTCAAACAGTCTCCTCCTTGTTTTTGTGAGCCAGGATCCATCACTGAACGTGAAACTTGCCTAGTCAATCAGACTGGCTATCTAGCAAGGCCACCATCTCCCTAGTACTGTGCCTGGTTTTTAATACATATGTTCAAGGGCATTTAACTCAAGTCTTCAGGCTTGGTAACAAGTGCTTTAATTAAAAAAAAATGTATGTGTGTGTTTGCTTGCTTTTATGTCTGTGTGCCATGAGTGTGTAGGTGGTTGTGATTGCCAAGAGAGGAAATTGGGTCCCCTGGAACTGAAGTTACAGGTAGTTGTAATTCTTTTGATGTGGGTGACGGGAAACAAACCTGAATCATCTGCATGTCTTCAGCCTCTAAGACAAGAACTTCATTGACAGAGCCATCTCTCCAGCCCCTGATTCCTCCTGTGTTGACTGGGAGGGTCATTGTCTCTTGTGGGTAACGTATATCCAGCTTGGACCAAGGTTAGCCAACAGGAGAAAAGCATGCACTCATTCCAATGGTCATATGGAGAGCAAAGCTATTGGCTACTTGGACACATTACTAGAGTTTGTGACAAATATATAATATATAGGATGCTGTAAATATGATGGTTACTTAATGTAAAGCCCAACTGTAAGATGATTGCTGAGATAGGAAAAAATAAAAAAATATGCAGAATTAGTATAGTATCAGAAAATTAAAATATTTAATAGTTTTAATTTCTTTTTCTGTCAAACTCAGTAAAATTCCAGTAAATTGTGTTTAATTTTTTCTTTTTTCCCTTCCCAATTTCTGGGAACAATCCTATAAAAATAAAATCAAAGATTTAATAAAAAAGGATAAAGAGGAGAATCAAAAAATGTTGCTTATTCTTCCCTTGATAAATGAAGGAGTCACTGAAAACATTTGAAGGCCACAGTGGCATCTCTTTATTAGCAAAATTATGTAGTAATTATGCGTGACATACATGGCAAATATTTCTCAACCAGGGGAGTTTTAAGATTCTACGTTCAATATTCAAATTCAATAAACTTAAATCACAACAAAATAAATTAATTCTTCATTCATTTAAATGATATGTATGTGTGTACATCCACATGTGGACATGAGTGCCACTGCACATGTGTGGGATAAGGGGAACAGAGAGCTTGCTGTAAGAGTGTATCTCTTGTTGGGTCATTCGGAGGACAGTCATGATAGGTCCCTTTTTGTGAGCACTCCATAGCCTCAGCAATGGTGTCGGGCCTGGGGGCCTCCCCTTGAGCTGAATCCCCTTTTGGGCCTGTCCCTGGACCTTCTTCTCAGGCTCTTCTCCATTTCCATCCCTGCAGTTTTTTTCAGACAGGAACAATTTTGGGTCAGAGTTCTGACTGTGGGATAGCAACTCCATCTCTCAAGGACCAGCAGCCTCAATTAACCTGGACCCCTTAGATCTCTCTGGACCACCAACCAGGCAGCAAACACCAGCTGATGTAAGGCCCCTAACGCATGTACAGCTGAGGACTGCTGGGTCTTGGTTCAGTTAAAGAAGACACACCTAACCCCCAAGAGACTAGAGGCCCCAGGGAGTTTAGAGGTCTGATGGGGTGGGTGGGTGAGGACATCCTTGTGGAGATGGGGGGGGGCAGGGAGCTTGTATGGGAGCAGTAGGAGGATGGATGAGGAGGTGAATAAAATCTTGGTCACATATATTTTTTAATTAAATAACCCCCACCCCAAATACAAAGCAACAAAAGAATGTATCTCGTAGGAATGTTAGAAGCTGCACTTAGGAGAGTCTCACCACCATAACTTCCTGTACCTGAGCTGAACAAACTGACCCCCATAGACATACTAATGTGACAGGGATGGGGGTGGGGGAGGTGAGACCTTCATGGCTGCGACCCTAGATAAGTACAGACACAGAGGGACTGCTGAGCGTGGAAAAATAGTATCAAACGGTCAGTCCTGAAAATGTACGTAACATTAATACAGGCTGAGCAGGTTATATTTAGGAATATATGTATATATGCACATACACATATTCATCATATACATCATGTCATCATATGGACCATACACATCATCATATATATCATACACATGCACATACATGTGCATGTATGTAACAACAGAGGGGAAAAGTCTATAAAATTGAAAAGGAACAAAGAGGGTTGTGGGAAGGAAGGAAAGGGACAAATTTCAAAATTATCATAGAATAAAAATTTAAAACTTACCCACTTTAAATCACGAAGGAATTCAAATGCCCATGGGAGAATAGGAGTTAATATAAATAATATATATTCTACTGCACAATATTATGATGTTTTGACACAATACAATGCCCCGTGTATTGCCAATAGTGTTTTGGAGGCATAAAACATTATGAAACCAAATGCCCCCAGGAACCTCTTCCAAACCTATTTCATGAACTCGGGATTTATCATTCCCAGGCATATTTCTGAACTTTTAACATACTGTAATTATAAAAAAATATAATGATATGATACATAGTATCAGTTTTAAAACTGTAAGCCTTTTGTTAGCAGTGTGTTACCACATTCCTCTGCTAGCTACTGCTGGTTCAACATTATGCATGAGAATTATTCATGGGGCTGGATATAGCTTTAGTGCGTCGGCTATCCGGCTATCCGGGTTCCGTTGAATGGACACGCATGGTTTTATTTACCCATTCTCCTACCGAGGGACTTTGGAGTTGTTTGCATTTTTTGTTATACAAATAATGCTGAGCCCATTATGCCTGCGTGTACAGATGCCCGCTTTTCCCTGGAGTCTCATTCTCGACGCATACCCCATCAATCCCCTGGGGTCCGTGCTACTTTCTTTTAGAGGGTCTTCAAGGTTGAAACCATTTTCATAATAAGGTTGAGTTATGATCTGCCATCTTCTCTGTGCCTCTATTTGCGTCCACGGTGAAAAGCAATGGCCGGTCACCACATCAGAGTGGAACCAAGTGTGGATCACAGCAGCTGCAGAAATGGTGCTGGCAGTTTGTGAATTTCCCCCACCTTGTGCTGCTTGAGAATTCATACACTATGGTTACACAACACTCACAAACTCTTGGCCAGCTAGTGGGCTGCCTCATAGTGTGTGTCTATAACAAAGTCTCTTCGGCTGGATGACTATAAATAATAGACATTTTATTTGTTCTTACTCTTGGGGGTTGAAAAAATGTAAAAATGGTTGCTGGCAGGTTTAGTGTCCGGTCAGGCTCTTGTCTTTCCATCCCAGATGGTCCCTTGCATGTATCATCTTCACACAGAGGAAGAATAAATGTTTGAGCATCCTCTAAATCCCTAACCTGGTCCAGGAGATCTCTGCTGTCCAAACTTGTTTTCATCTCTCACAGGCTCCACCTTAAATATCACATGTCCTGTTGAGTTTTTACCATGTCAGTTCTGGGAGTTGGGTCTTTTTTTTTTTTTTTTTTTTTTTTTTTAAAGGAATAAGAGGAACTTTCAAACCAGTGAGAGTTGGTGGTGGGTGTGATCAGTCACAAAGCTCAAGCCTCCAAGAAAAAAAAAATGAACAATTTAGTGAAATCCACCATTCTAGAATTACCAAATAGTTGAAAACGTTCTACGTTGGGCGAATAGCAACAGAACATTTTATATTGTATGACAAAGGGGCTCACATTTGGAAGAGCCATTGAAAAAGTAATTTCATAACTCAGTATTTTCCTGGTGACAAATCTGTGATATTGCAAAATTATGCAAGGACAAAGATCTATTCCATATGTTAGGCTAAATTCTTTCAAATACTTTGGCCAAAACATCATCAACACTGTCCTTTGGGCTATAGTAACGACCTTTGCTTTGTAAAATCTGTTGACTGAAATAGTTGTTTTGACGTGTGAAAGATAACTATTTGGTATATTAGTGTTAATTGTAAATCCTTTACAATTTCTCATGCCTACTTTCTCTTGTACTGAATACTGGTATATGCAACCCACATAAAAATTCTTTGTGATTTTTAATTTTTAGGGAAGTCAAAAGATCCAAAGACAGACCATTTTGGTTGCTATTGTTGTGGGGAGAAACCTCAGAGTGGATCTGCTGGGAGGTGTTCAAAGAACTCTGGAGGCCAGTAAGACATCCATATTTGACGCTAGCATTAGAAAACCTTATATTCTCATCAGAACCTCTTAGTTTGACTCTAAAATGTCCTAATCTGTATGTACAGACTTCTACCTCATCACTCTGTTGGCATTTCTAGTGAGTCTGATGTTTAATGGCCTTTGTGGTGAGCCTGCCTTATCAATAGCCCATTCAAGACCTGTGTTCCATCACCTCGTCCAGCATGCTCAGTTGGCTGTCTTCCTCCTTTGCTTCACCGTTTGATTGATAGGTGTTCCTTATACTCCATGGCTTTTTTTCTTACATCGGAACGACCCTTTCAATCTTAATCACATTTTTGCCAAACTTTCTTTTGTGGTACAATCGATTTGTCAGCCTTTTCTTTTTGATTTGATACCACGTTGTCTGAGTTCTTTCTGACCAACACAGACACACCTACTCCTCTGTATCCTTCCATAGTGGTTAGGTTCGCTTCTTCACACCCAGGCCCGCAAGCATCTTGAATTGAATGCAGCATACAGTGTCAGGAGGGGATCTACCTGCAATCCCTCCATCATGATCGTCTTCCCTTTCCCTGTTGGTCTGTATCGCCCTGCCAATCACACATGTATTTGCAGCAAGCACATGCCTGTGTATAGGGATCATATGTTTATCCCTCCACATGTGCCTTTGCCTCTAGCTTTCCCTTTATAGTAATTCTTATATGGTAAGAATTTTTCCCGTTTGTTTTTCAAGACTTTCTTTCCTGCTCTTAGCGTTTTGGCATAGAAGCAAATGTCAGCTGATGCATAGAGTTCCCTGGTCAACCTTATTTGGTCTTCGATTTTAATTTGTAACATTACTTGAGATAATCAAAGCAGTATAATTAATCTTAAAATCCTTGAGGTCTTTCTTAATCCTTTGACAAATGCTTGTAATTTTCTATGTAAAGATCTCACATCCTCTGCTAAGTCTATTTCTTGGAATCTAAAGAATATTCACTCAGTGAGGATTTATTCTTTCACGTGTTTCTTTTTAATCCAGTGCACTTTTTAAACATTTACTTTATTTTAATAATTCATCTGTAGATTCGTTAGACTGTCTGTAGAGTAGACCTTCCCATCATCTGTGGCTAAACTTTACATACTTCATCATTATACCGAATCCCTGAGTCCAGAGGTATAACTTGTAGAATAGTTGATCATTGTTGTTCATCACTTCTGATTTTTATTAAGTGCTCAAAGAGTCCCACAACTATGACTAGTGTATATGCAGTTCTCGGTAACCATGTCTTCCAGAGACTCTTCACTTTCTACCCAACATGTATTTCAACAATTAACCTTGAAGCATGTTGGTTTTGTCTTCATCTGTTATGCGATGTATTTTTAAAAAGCATTTTTACTATGGAATGCTTTCATAGGTTGTAGGATGATGAACCCATTAGTGACTTGTTTGAGATGGTGTCCTCTTTGATATGTCTGTAGCTGAATGGATTTGAGCACAACCTCTAGGATATTGTTCACAATTATCTTTATTACTCTTCCATGCATTTATCTCTTGACATTTTTAAACTGTCAACTACTAAAGCCATCTATGTATAGCTTTCTGTCCTCATGGTAGTTTGGCCACTTTGGGTGCCCTGGTTTTAATAATGGGAATAAGTAGCATGCCTTCTTTCTTTTACAGAATCAGAAACAGCTTGGGGATTTTCTTGTGGTTGCCACTCTTAGAGGATTGAGGTGGATTTATTTGTAATCATCTGGCTGTAGTGTCCTTGGGCCCGACTTTCCATTACCAATTCAATTTCTCTACTTGTTTATTTAACCTTTTTGTTTGTTTGTGTATTCTCAGGTCATTACTAGAAATGCATTTTCTTCCAGAAACTAGTGCATTGTTCTTAGATATCATGTGACTCTGGCTTTACAAGATTTTATACTTAATGCTCTTTGTGTGTGTGTGAGTGTGTGTGTGTGCACACACACACTTGATGCTGTTTGGTATCATGAAAGCTACTCCTAAGGGAGGAGGCTTTCATGTCAGCTCCAACTTAGGGGCCTCTGGACCCTGAGACTTCAGCAATAGGGCTTCCACCTCTGGGGAGCAATTAAGGGCACACCATACCATAGAGCAAGTATAGAAAGCAGAGGACAATTAGCAGGAGTCATAAGGATTTCTTCTGCCATAAGGCTCCTAGGTCATCAGTCTGGGTGGCAAACACTTTTACCTGCTGAGCCATCTCATTGGCTAGCCCTGTATTTAATACTTAGAAATGCACATACACCAGCTTTAGATTTTTGATATTTAAAAATTTTTCTTTTCTTTTTGTGATTATATCATTTCTCCCACCCCTTTCTTCTCTCCAAATCCTCTCAAATCCACCTCCTTGCTCTCTTTCAAACTCATGGTCTGTCTTTTCATTCATTGTTGTTTTCACACACACACACACACACACTCACACACATACACTCACACACACACACACATTCTTAAAGGTAACCTGCTTAGTCTATAATGTTATTTCTATGTATGTTTTCCGGGGTGATAACCTATTTGGTGTGTTCTTCCCTGAGAAAAACCATTTCCTCCACTCCTAGGCTTCCTTTGTTGCCCATGGCTTATGTGTAGTGTTGAAGCCTCATGGTCTTTCCCTCATCTATGTTAGGATGTCTATTGTTATTTTCCAATTCAGGTCATGCTTGGGCCGTCATGTTGGTGAGACTTAATGGGTGTGGCTCCTGACATTTCCAGCAGAAAACCTCTTGATCCTCTTGCTATTACAATCGCTCTGCAATGTCCTCTGAGCTTTGGGCTCTGGAGTCACCTTGTAGATCTTTCTGTTGGGACTAGGATCTGCAACTCTCCATTGGGATTGGTTGTGGTTTTCTATACTAATCTCTACCACAATGAGAATTTTCCTTGAGGAGGGGTGAGGAATCCACTTGTTTGTAAGTATAAGGACAAAGATTTAGAATGTGGTCAGGAAGGAAGGAGGAGAGTAACTTAATTGTAAGAAGTTTGAGAAAGTCATAAGGAAGCATACTATTAACCATCTCCCTTTGAAAAAATGCAACTCATTAACACATGCAAGTCTGAATATAAATATACATATGTAGCTTAAATAATTTTTTTCTCATCTGGGCTGACCAGACCCAAATGCTTCTGCCAAGACCCAAAGGCTACCTAATAAAAATCCTTAACCCTAGGGATGAGAAGCCTTGTGAGTTGTCAGTCAGAATTGTTCAGGAGACTACTAAAACTCATAGTGTATGCCCTTGCTGGCTCCCCAGAGGTAAAGATAAGTCTCTATTGCAGAAGACACGCACTTTGGTCTCAAGGTCCAGAGGCCTCTAAGTTGGAATTGGTATAAAAGCCTCCTTCCTTAGGACTAACTTTCATGGTACCAAATGGTTCCAAGCAAACTTCCAAAACAGGGAAGCAACAGACAACCCATGATACCTACGAACCACCGATAACCAGAACGGCATGATAACCGTAAACATGCTGCACTGCCATGCATACCCTGGGTGGTGACTGACAGCTGAAGTGGAAACTTCTAGAACTTTGGGAAGTCAGTTATGTCAAATGATGATTTGCTGGGGCACACAGGTGACATGTGAAAGGATGTTTCCCTGAAGCAGATACAGGTGAAAGGATATTTGGATATAGCAGACTCGTGAGAGGATGATTGATGAAGCTGTGTAAATATGACCCCACAGACAACGGGAGATGAGCACTGAACATTGGCTTGGTTTGCTCCGCTTTGCTCCCTATTGCTAACAACATGCATGTAGTGGTTTGCCTTACATAGCATTGTTGAGCTCAACTTACAGTAATGTTGCCATTGAGAGAAACTCTCCCCAAAAACTGCTTGTTAGGTTCCTGTAGCAGCTTGCTACTTCCATGGTCTTGCCTCAGGCCAGTTGGTGAGCCTTGTGGTTTCTTCAGGATTCAACTAGAGCTGCCTGGTGTCTGCCTGTTTAGAGGACTGGTCTGTCACTGCTGAATTGTATTTGGTGTTTGCTACAGGATTGAGCTGCTGAGAAAGAAGACCAAGCTCACTCCCAAAGAACTATTGCTGAACAGGTCCACTTTTCCCATATCCTGATAACTTTTCTCCTCCACTCCTTCTGCTGGGTGATGGACTAGTGGAGAGGGTGAGCCTTATCAAAAGTAGGTTGCAAAAAGTTTATGCCTACAGACAGCTCTCTAACTGGGCTTAAGACTTGGTCAGTAAGAGGGAGACCATCCTGGTACATGAAAACCTAAGCAATTATCCAGGGCTAGTAAAGTCCCAGTCCTTGGAAAAGAACCTCTAACTACAGCATCAGTAAAACCACATAATCCTTAACTACATTCTTTATCATGTATATGGCTATTCTGTAATTATAATCTAGTTGTGTGTGTGTGTTTTCCCTTCTTTAGATCTACTATTTTTTTTCCAGCTCCTCAAACTGAATATTCATTCAAATATTTCTGGTTCCTAGTAACTGATTTTAATGTCGTAAGTTCATCTTTAAATTATAGCTTAGCTCACCCATACATTTTAATAAGCGATAATTGTTTTTTGCAAATTTGGATTTTTACTTAACTGTTCATTTTAATGTAGCCAAACACATGTTTTGTTCTGTCTTTGTTTATTTCTCATTTAGTTGCTATCAGTCGGGGGAATGACAAGTGTGATTCAAGATCTTTGAAATCCTGATCTTGCGCCAATATTTTGTGGGCAATTCACAAGTTCACAAAAAGGATTTAGCCTTTTGTGGTCTGTGATTCTCTTTGTTTCTATGAGATCAAGCTGGTCAATTTTGCTGTGCCAAACATCTATAGTCTAACTAGTACTAATTACCCTCTATAATTATCAATTTGTCTATGCAAGTTTCCCCATTTCTGTTTTACATATTATAAAGCTATATCACACATGCTAATTTCATCATGCACTGAACTGTCCTTATTTATTTGAGTTAATGTTTTGTGAACTTTGTATTTTTTGTCTGTTGTTAGCATTGAATTACAAGCTTTGTTTCATGAAAGATTGAGAGGCATGTATATGTCTTGTCCTTGATTGGTATCTATCTGTGTGACATTGCTCTAGGTGTGTCTTTGGTTCGCAGTGTGTCACTAGATAGAAATATGAACAGGATAGCCAGGAGTTATGAGTAGTGCTTACATTTCTAGACCCTGGCTTTGTTCTCAGCACCTATATCAGGTGACTCCAGCTCCAGAAAACCTAATATCCCCCTCTGGTCTTGGATGTCCCCCACACTTGCACACACACACACATACTGCATATACAGATAAATAAAAATATATAAATATGTTAAAAAAACTGCAGTAGGAGGACCATTTTAGACATGTTCACCATATGATTGCTTATGCATTGGGGATTATTTCTCCCATCTTTTGTGTGTCTTGCTCAGTTATCTTTCCTTGTATCTCCTTTTTCTTTCCTCAATTTTATTGAGGTGATATACTCTGTTTCTCTCTCTTTTTTGTATTTTCTTTTCTCCAGATGATATAGATGCTTCCACATAAAATTTTAGTGTTAAGAATTATTCTTAAAGATTCATATTTAGGGGCTGGAGAGATAGCTCAGAAGTCAGAAGAACATATACTTCTCACACAGAGGACCAGATTTGGTTTTCAGAAGCTATATTGGGTAGGTCACAGGCACCTTTAACTTCAGGGGATCTGCTGCTTCTTCTAAACCATAAAGATGCCTTGCACACAGATCACACACATACACAACAGACACATGCACTCACACATCCATGTACGCACACATACACATGCACACATGTAGACACACATGCATACACACACATGCATCATGCATACAGAAATGCTCTAGTGTACACACATAGTAAATCTCCAATAAGGTTCTTTTTTAATCATACTTTAATTAAAAAAAAAACCCCAGCAAAGCCTAAGGTTAGTGTTACCTTCTTCAAATAACCCTTGTCTGAACTTACATAGAGTTATAAGCTCTTATTTTTATAGGAAGTAACTCAGTCAGTCATCACTGAATTGAGTTAACCTGTTAAATAAAGTCCTACATCTCACATTTGATATTTTCTTTTCAAAAAAAAAAAAAAAAAAACATTTGATCGTATGCTTTACAGATGAGTATGTGTGCATTTTTGTGAGTGGATGCCATGTGTCATGTTTATGTAGGAACCTGGAGCCTGTAGAGTCAGAAGAGGCTGTGGGAGCACCTGAAGCTGGAGTCAGACATGGTTTTGAGATGCCTGGCACGGGTGCTGGGAACCTAGGTCCTCCGCAAGAGTGGCAAGCACTCTTAATTTCTGAGGCATCCCTCTAGACCCAGAGTCTCCATTTTCGATATTTACTTATTGTTTTTATTGACCCCTAGTGTTCACATGCTTAAAAATGTTTTCATGGTGTCATTATGCTTACATAGTAATTCAGAAATGGTCTGGGTTTCTTTTTGTATTGTTGTAATAGGATATCAAAATTTATAAATTTATAAAGAACATACATGTAAGTCTATGTTTGAGTGGCTGGCAAGGGTAAGGTGCTGGGAGACTTAGTTGCTTTAAATTATCCAGGCCTTACTTTTTGGGGGTGAATTATTTTTTCATGTGGTGGTAAGAAGACAACCCCCCCTCTCCCGTGGAGTTGGTTCTTTTCTTTCACCTTGGGTTCTAGGTATCGACTTTAGGCTGTTGGGTTGGCACTTTTACTGATGGCCCAAGGCTCTAATCTTGAGTCTCATATCAGCCTCATCTCCAGCAGAGTTACAGGTCACCCACTTACATCAGCTACAGTCTTGTTTCTCTGGTAACCCTTCCTCAGGCATTTTATATTTTGTCCTTTAAAATTATAGGAGCAGACAGAGAGACTAGAAAACTCCAGCAGAGATAGATAGATAAACAAACAGATAGATGAATGGATAGATAGATAGATGATAGATGGGTGGATGGATGGATATATAGATAGATGATAGATGGCTGGCTGGATGGCTGGCTGGATGGATAGATAGATGATAGATGGATGGATGGTTAGATAGATAGATAGATAGATAGATAGATAGATAAGTAGGTAGGTAGACAGATAGATGGATAGCTCTCCCTCCTGTCTCTTGCCTTCCTCTTGAAGGTCTTGCCTATAAGACTCAGATATGGATATGAGATTTATTTCTGCACACCAGTGCTTCTTAGCATTCTAGCATCTAGTGAAGGATAGTTAACTTCTAGAGCATTTCCTGTTGTCTTCTGATAGCAGCTTCATAGGCAGATATTTGAGAACATGAAGGACACCGAGAGAAGGTCTTTCTTCTAGCCCAGAGGCTACATGCAGAGGTCATCATGGGTTGCTGCCATCTGGGCACAGTAGTTGAGTGAGGCACCACTATGTCAACCAAGAGGATCCAGGCCTTGCATTACTCCTGCTCATATTCCAAATAAGGTATTTCCTTAGGCACTACCTTACCATGAGACTTCGCAGATAAAAAATTCTTTGTCTTGTAGATATTTTATACACCATGTTCAATACATTTATTCACATAAATGGGTTGGTGTTTATGGTTCAGGCTTTGATGATAATTCTGAATGGTAAAGCTTTGTGCCTGTAGCTGACTGACTACCAGAGTAACACGTTTTTTTTAGCAATTACGTCATTTTCAGGGGCTTCCCCTTTGTTGTTTTGGGTTTACTTTAAGTTATCCAGTTCTTAACTTTTCTGGGTTAATTCTTTTCCCTTTCCTTATAATTGAATATATATTCTAATTTGATCTGTTTGTGGTGTCCCTTATTGTGGGAAAGATCAGATTTAGGTCTCTTTCTGAAAACTCAGTTTAGTATCATAATCTGATGCTGAGATGAGCTATCTGTCATGTCAGCACCAAAATTTCTCTGCAGTCCACTGGGAATGTAATGTAATAAAAACAAGCAGTTTCTTAACTGTAATCAAGGAACCTTCCACATGTTGTTTGAAGAAAAATGGAAATCCAGGAGGTAAACAAGTAGATTGTCTACATATTATAATCACACCTTCCTGTTAGTGTTATTGCTGTGGGCTAGCCTACATACAGAATTTGTTTGCTATTTGAGTCTCTATTTTTATACTGCATAATTTTTAGAAATAGAATTGGACCAGAAGCAAGTGATAAATATGTATATTTTGTTTAAGTTTTAAGGGGAAAAGTAAAAAATAACGGACCTAGTTTTGGCTTATAAAATTTTATTTAAAATTAAATTAACAGCCTCCCCCAATGTTAGTCGTTATCATATTAAGTGATATTAATATCCTTCAAGGCCTGGGGTATGGTCAGTTCTTGGAATCTATTTAAAGTTTATGTTGTAATAGTTCCTTTTTTTTTTTTTAAAGCTGTAATGAAGTACTTTATAGAAACAGGACAAAGTGGGAGAAGATTTATGTTGACACTTGCTTTCAGAGGATTTAGTTCATGGTTGCTTGGCCTCAGGTGCTTAAGCAAAATCATCATGGTGGTGGGAATGGGTGGAGGAGGAGAGCGATTCACTTCCTGGTAGACCAGAAGTCAGGAGTGGGCAGGCTGACAGAGGCAGGAAGGGGTCATGGACCTGGTATCAGATCTTCCTTCTGAAGTCTAGGACCTACCAAAAGATCATCCCTAGCAGGGAATCTAGATGTTAAGGTGGGGACCTGTGGGAGACAGTTCAGATGCAACCCATGTGTTATTATTTCCTCCCACCAGTTAATCATGGGAAAACAAGCCAATTTAAATATCTCAGTTGAGACCTTAACTTGGAGATATCCCCCAAGTGCCACAGATAAATATCTATGGGCAGTTTGGAGTTCACTCACAGCCCTAGTTCTGTTAAGGTGAGCACTCTCACTGGTGCCGCAGAAGGGAAATGAGCTCCCACCAACATTCTTTTAGGGCGATGTATTGTCAATGCATGTCCAAACCCTTATCAGATGGCATTGCGCAGTATTAATGTGTAAGGCTTTATAGCACCATATAAACCAGCAATAAATTGAAAGATATAAATGCTAAAATTATATCAAGGAGTGATTAAATAGATTCAGCTGGTAGAGTGAAATGCCACCATTACAACCTCCATGCTTGTACAGGGCTAGAAAAAAATACTGGAAGTTAAAGCCATACATAGGATGGTATGCATATGTGGGATATGGTTCATGAGCGTGTTCCCTTACTGTGGCTGAATGTACTACACAGACCTTATCAGTAAGTACCACAGGAAGCTCTGTACTATATCCCTGAGGAGTGTGGGACCTGAAGCATCTCAAACATTTGCTGCCAGGGAGCATCTCAGACACAGTACTGAATTCAGTTTACTCACCTTGAAGATGGGATCCAGAACAACGCACTTTGCCATTGGGCTTTTGTGAGGATGCTAAGCACATAAGTTAATGTGCAGGGTATCTCTCTGCTGCTTGGTATATAGGAAGCACTCTACGGGATAGTATTGTTTTTATGAGTTAGGTTCTGTGCTACCAGATGGGTTAATAATAGGACAGGTATAAGGCCTCAGTATGTAGAAAACTCATAGTCTAGAATAGTGGTTCTCAATTTTCAGGTTGTGATCCTGTAGGGGTAACATATCAGATATCCCGCTTATCAGATTTTTTTCATTATGATTCAAAACAGTAGCAAAGTAACAGTTATGTAGTAGAAATGAAAATAATTTTAAGATTGGGGGCCAGCATAATATGAGGAACTTTATCAAAGGGTCATAGCATTAGGAAGGTTGAGAACCACTGGCCTAGAGGGTGGAAAACATTTCTAATAATCAAATTCCTAACAAAAATCACCACACTTGGTATGAAAACCAACCAAGTGTTCTTAGACCAACTGGGGATGAATCTAGTTAGATTGTTAGTCTTCTTTAGGAGAATACCCAAGAACCCTGGGTATTTTATAATAAAAGAAAATTCTTTTTCAAAACTGGGGAAGTCCAAGATTGAGGAGTTGGCTTCTGGTGAGGGCCTTCAGGATGTGTTGTGAGGAAAAGCAGGGGGGTAAAGTACCTGTGTAAGAAAAAGCAAGGGGTAGTGTGTGTCAGGTTTACTTTAATACCAGGAATAGTCTTTGATAACTGACCATGCCTGTGATAATGACACAAATTACACATCTCTTGTGATGTAGTCACCTGTTGATTGAGCCTCCCACTGGGGATTAAGTTTATGACACGTGGACTTTAGGGACACATCCAGATCTTAGGATCTGCAGAGCTCAATAATGCCTCCAAATGGAAAGTGACATTCATCTGGAAACATGAGTGGTTTCAGGTGCACAGGAAATAACATCCTGGTGAAGACTCCAGAACTGTTATTTCAGGTCTAGGAGGAGGGTCAGGGTGGGGGCATTCAGTGGGGAAAGGGAAATAGACTTCTCCAAGTGGTGGCATCCCCCCTGCCCCATGCTATAAGAAACCTGTGGGGGAAGTGTGGAATCTTCAGAGATCCTTGGTCAGGGTGGGCAGAAGATGGTACTGATGGGAACAGGATGATGAAAGAAGTGATTTGTGAAGGGAACAGGCACCTGGCATCGTGGGGAAAGAAGGGAAAGAAAGACATTGTGGAGAGAGAGGAAAGGGTCGAGGCTGGGTTATGGAGAGGCTGGGTGGCCAGAGGTCTCCTCGGTGGGGTCAAGGAGAAGACTTAGTGGGTCAAGATGCAACATCTTCTTCTCCTACCTTCATGTGGCACATGCGATTCCTCTAATTAAAAATAAAGGACCTTTTTGTGGGGGTGGTGCCACGGTCTCAGATGATGAAGGGAGAGCTAACTGAGGAGGAGAGCCCCCTACACTTTGGACCTATTTTTTTTTTTTAGTCACACTGCTGCAGCAGCTTTGAGTATATAAGCAATAAGCACTGCTGGGGCTCTATGTGTTTCCGCATTTGCCTCAACCTAAAACCCTGCGCCAACCAGAATGACTGTGTCATACTCTGTTGTCGCTTCAGAGTGGTTTCTTAGGATTTATTTCTACGATTGCTCATAGGAGAAAAAGAAGTTTGCTAGTGTATGTTAGGGTGAGAGAGCATGAGGAATAGGGAAAAAGGGGGACAATGTGGTCAAAGACTTCATGGGTATCTGGATCAGTGCTTAGAAACCTGGGGCAAGGAGGGATGGAAGAGGGTAAGGAGAGGGAGGACAAAGGTAGGAGAGGAAGGCAAGGAAGATGGAGGAGGGTAAGGAGGGATGGGAGGACAAGAACAGGAGGGCAGGGAAAGGAGATGTTACTATATACAAACCTGTTTTTTCGGTATCCACATCTACATCAATAATGAAATTTTATTTTACATGTATTCTTTTTTTTTTTTTTTTTTTGGTAAGAGAAGTTTAATTAGATTCTATATAATCTCTAACTGGCAAGAACATTTAGGGCTCATTTTTAGAGAGATCTGACTGAATGATATTAAAATAAAATACTTTAGCATTTAGTGAGCTAATCCTCAGATCTGAATGATGAATCTTTCGATGCAGTGGCTGATACTGACAGCTGGGGTCTCACAAGGATATCTTCCTTGTCTTTGATGCTGGTTTACCTCCATAAGGACATGGCCAGTTGGGTTTTGATGAAGGAGCCTGTGGTTTTGAGCTGAGATGCATCTCCAACAAGAGGAGCTATAATTTTTCTGTCTTTATTAGTAAGAAACTTTAGATACTTCCTCTGAACAGGATAGATTAGCTCCCGGTGGCTGCTGTAACAAATGACCACAAATCAGGTGACTTTATACAGCAGACATTTCTCCCTCCACTAATAGTCCTGGAGGCTGGAAGTCTGTACCAAAGTGTTGGCAAGACCACATGCCTTAGAGGCTCTGGTGAAGAATCCTTTCTTTGCCTCCTTTAGCATCTGAAGGCTGCAGACATTTCTTTTTGCACAGCACATCTCTCTCATCTCTTCTTCCAGGGTCACGTGATCTTTTTGTCTTCTTTCTCTGTGTGAGTTCTCTGCTTTATTCTTGTAAGGAGCCTGCCACTTAACTAAGAACCCACCTAGACAATATAGGATACTCTCATCCTCTTGCTGAAGTCCATTTGCAGAGTTCATTGCTCAGTGAGGTCCCAGCCACAGGTCTTAGGACTTAGGGTGTGGATACATCTTTCTTCAATGTGGGAAGCACCATTCAACCTGTGATGTTTGTTTTCTCACGATTTCATTTTTACTTTGTTTTACATTGTGTGTAGATATGTGTAGGTTTGTACACCTGAGTGTGCTTCCTACAGAGGCCACAAGGGAGTGTCAGGTTCCCCTGGGTTCTGGAAAGGCCATCTGAGTCACCCGATGGAGGACTTGGCAGCTAAACTAAGGACCTCTGGAAGAGTGGGACGTTCTCTTGATGGCTGAGCTATCTTTCCATGCTCCCATTATGAAGACATTTTGATGAGTCTTTATGTAGAATAACTCATTTTATCTCACCCTGTAGTGGTTTGGGTTGTCACCACCAAAACTCATGTTGGAATTGAGGAGTCCTTATTGTGCTAGTATAAACACTTGACAGTCTGTCTGGGGGAGTGGCATCTTTAGGAGGTCAATGAATGTAAATGAAAGCATAGAATGTTGAGCCTCATCCAGGGGTCTGTGCCTTTGCTAGAAGAGGAGAGAGCTAAGCTACGTGCTGTGATATCTGTGCACCCCGAAGCCTCCATGAGATGCCCTATGATACCTACAGACTCTGGGAAGTTTCCACCAGCAAGAGTCCTCCCACCAGATGCCAGAACTCTGTTAGACTTGCTACTGTCTGTAACCACGAGTTGTGCAAAGTCTATGTTCACAATCAAGAGATTCATCTGTGGCATTCAGTCACAGTAGTGGAACAGTGGGTGAAGGTAATTTACAACATTCTTGAGGATAAAAGATTGAGGCTTGACCATCCTGTCCACACAAGCCATACATAGCTCTCTGGTGCTGGCTTTTGATGGGTTTCCTGTGAGAGGGAGAGGACCTGGTGTTAGGAATCTGTCATGGAGAGCATTGTAAACGCCATCTCTGAGCAGAACTTATAAAAGGAAGATAGGAAGTCTGGACCAGGGCCAGGTCTCCACAGGGCTTCTGAGGGGAGAGAAAAGATCAGAGGATAAGGGGGGAGGTGACCAGGGAAGAGGTCCTTCACCAAAGCTCACCAGTGGTGTATTTAATCCATCACAGAAGAAGGTCAGCCTGTCAGGACTATTTCTGGATTTTCTGCCATTGCTGTCCCCAAGACCCAGGAATTAAGGGACAGGAGACAGCCAGGCAGACAATTGCATTTTAAAGTACTCTTCTCTGGGAACCTCCTAACAATTGTAGGTTTGAAAGGCATTTGCCTTGCAGAGTTAGCTGTCCTCTTTTTTATATATTTTTAGCTTTAAGACCTCGGTTCACAAATGCCAGGGCTACACAGAAAATTAATGTGGAGGTCCCCTAGGTCACGGGGTGGGGGTCATTTTCTATTGTCACATGACCTAACTTGTTGAAATAGATTGGCCTTGGATTCCCCAGGGTTCCTGCAAGTGGAGGTTTGTAAAGGTCAGTTGCATGAGAGAGGACCCTGCATGTTCCAACTAGAAAGAGGTTCATTGCTTTTTACCTGGACAAGACATGCTGGCTTTCCTGATTCCTATTAAGAGAAAGAGCAGTGGGCGGGAACTAAGGTGTGTGGGCATTTTCCCTGTGCCTGTGTTTCAGAGTTTCTCTCATTCACTGTTCTCAGTCAATGAGAGCAGTAAGCCAGGCTTTGGATAAAGACTCTGAGAAGTAAAGGCACACAGGGAGGCCTCTCAATGCAGGCTGACTCCCATATTGGCGCTGAAGTCTCCGAAGCCCTTCTTGCTCCTCACACACATTTCTGCTTGGTCTGCTTGCCTGATTACCACCCCTAGCTCATTCCTCCCTGCCCTTTACTGATTCTGCTCCAGGCACAATGGTAGTTTCTCCTTTGGGCCCTGTTTTTTCTACTGCCCTTCCTTCTGGAATGTTCTATTGTCATTTCAGTCTATGCTTCTTAACATCATCCTGGTCTCAGTCTGATGACATCTCTTCTGTGGTTCTTCCCTGAGTAGCCTCTTCGGAACTACCACATGCTTCCTCATCTCATCCATTACAATTTCTTCACAACCTGTACCAGTTCTCTGATGTCTGTTTACTCAGTAGTATGCAAATTCTTTAATTTTTACTGTATCTTCTGGCAAGGTTTATTGTAAGCCACATATCCATACAGTACATATATATGTATAATATATATGTGTAGTATATATGTGTATAATATATGTATTATATATGTGCATAATATATTACATAGTATATGTGTGTATAATGAATGAAAAAATCAATTAGTAGATTTATTACCTTCTTAGTGACATTTAGACATTGTGGCATCACCTTATCGTTAACTGTGGAGCTTTTTTTTTTAAACTCGAAGTATCTCATATCACATATCTTACATAACGTTCAGATCTACCCTAGAGAAGCAGAAGAATTCCACCTTGGAGAACAATGAGATCAGGCAGTCCAAATGGCCAGTCTTGGTTTCAGAATTTGTTTGTCCAGTCTGTTGGTATATCCTCCTGCATTTGGCCCAACGCAGCTGCAGAAGTTATGGAAGGCCTATCTAGAGGTGTGTGAGAGAGTATTGTGTTGGTATTAGCTGGCTGGTAGCTCAAGAGCTGCCAACTGTATAACACAAGCATAATAGCCTATTCAGAACTCTTAGTATTTGAGCAAGGAATGCCTCAAACTGAGTTTGTTCTCTCTCTCTCTCTCTCTCTCTCTCTCTCTCTCTCTCTCTCTCTCTCTCTCTCTCTCCGAAAACATTCTTCCAGTGTTTCTCATTTTACCAATGATACCCAGCTACTGATGATGTAAGCCATCTATTAGAGTTGATGATGGTCATTTATTTCTCTTCCAATCAAAGAAAGGAGGTCCTGTTGAGTCAACTTCTCTGCTTACCTTTTAGAATTCTCTCTTGTTAAAAACTTCATGGCCTTCCTCCTACCCACTAACTCATGTCCATCCTGTAGGCCTGTAGCATCCACAGTGAACTGCACTATCCCACAGTGCACTGTGCTATCCCATAGTTCCACAGCTTTGGTTTGTCACTCCTTGGCACACCTTCTCACCTTGACTGTTGCTTGAGTCTGACTCAAATCTGAATATTTATATCAATGATCAATGGTCATTTTCCCATTGTAAACTTTCCGGTCTCTTTCATCTATCAGAGTTAACCACTACTGTCTGTAAACACCTGACATACTGTCTACACTTATATCCTTTGTTTTTCACAGTACCTAGAAGAGGACCTCACTACAAGTGCCCTGCTTACTGAAAGAGGGTGACAATCCACAGGTGTCTGGGTTAGCTGGCTTGCTTCACGAGGTCACTAAACCTATAACACAGGGATGCATTTCAGATTGCATTTCCCCAAACCCCAGTCAGTATAGGGGAGAAGCCAAAGAGCCTGGGATTTCAGAAATCACAATGGGTGATCTCAGAGAGTGTCACAGATAATCCTCACATGAATAATTGAGAGTTGACTGTGGCCTCATCAATTTGTCATGGAGGTCAGCCTTGTTTCATTAGAATGTAACTTCCTGCAGGTACAGCTTTTGTTCATTTATGTCTGAATTAATTTTTTTAAAAATGTACAGTGTCAAAAATAGTATGGGTGCTCAGAATGTGGAGCAGGAATTCATCAAGTGTATCAGGTTCCCGAGTGACCAAAGGCAAAGCTGGTGTTCAGGAAACCCATTTTCTCTCATTAATAAAACAATCTTATCCATATTAAAGTAACAGTAGATGGGAGATGGGAAAGGATCTATTAGTGTGGTCCAGCTGTGGACCTCTAAGATCGTTCCTTCCTTCACAGGGCTCATGAATAATAAAATAAATCGCTGTGACACCAGGGAATAAGCTGTAAAGTGTCACAAAATGCCAGGAACAAAATCCACCTAAAGTGCTCTTTTTCTTCCTGAGGACAAGCCTAAAAGAACTTTTCTGATTACCTGACAGTCCATTCAATCCCCAGGAAACATTTCTTTGTTAGAGTTTCAAGGAGAATTACTTGAAATAATCCTTTGTACAATGTGCCTGGTTCTATTTTAGTTTTAAAATCGTGTCCCCTTTCTTTTTGAATTTGTTTAAAAAAAAAAAGAAGAAGAAGAAGACATCTAATCAATGGCCGAGTGGAGGTAGTATGGCCCAACCTGGGTTTCTTTCTCTTCAGGATAAAGTTACCTTTTGTGCAGAGGTCCTTTAAAAAGAGACTTGAAAGATCCCAGGAGCTGAGCAAGAATAATAAAAAGCCCCGGATGTTATAATTAAACTGTGTAGATTTAACCATCTCTCTTGAGTATTATTGAAGAGAAGTAAGGTTTTGGACTAGATCCATGTATGATACTCACAGTGACCTAGATTTGAGAAGCCATGGACACCTTACATTAATGCTTAGAAGAATCTCCACCCTCCAGTCAACAGGAGACAAGGTCCTCCCGGTACCAGACCTTGTTTGCCAAGTGTCCACAGGAAAGTGGAGATGAGTGTTTAAGACAAGAATCTGGTTTCCTGGGAGCCTTTCAGATGTGCCCATGCTGTAGCTTGCCATGTGTCAAATGTAATGAGAAAACATATTAAGGGGATTTCAGCCTCAAACATCAGGTGATGTGTAGATTTACACGTGGACTCTGCCAAGTATAGAGTCAAGAGCCTTTGAGTCAGTGTGCTGGGGGCCCACCTTGCCCCGTTCTAGAGTGTGGGTGATAAACATTTATTCAATTCAAGCTCATTAGGCCCAGGGACCAAATTGTACAGCCCCCCCCATGGGTTTCTAATCAAAGTACTTTCTTTCTTTTTTAATCTCTCACCCAGTTTCTTTTCTTTCTACTCCTGATGGTGGGTAAGGAATCTGGGGGTGGTGGCAGTGAAGTAGAACCTCAATGCAGTCCCAACAACCCAATTCCTTAGTTCTGTCCAGTGGTTCAGTCCCAAATGCTACACAAATGAATCAGCAGGTCAACTCAGGTACTACAATCCATTTCACTGAGTAGCCTTTTCTTTTTCCCTTTCTGAAACAGATCGCTTGATTTTATTTTTTTTTCTTTGCAGGAATTATGTTTGATATTTTAACAGCAATGTATGAGTCAATCATGGTATCGATTTTCTTTTGAATATTGAAAATGTTCTAATAATCATTGAATGGCCAGAAGGAAGGATGATCCTTGAACTATTAAGGTTAAAAAGTTGCCTACACTTTCACTTGCTTAGAAGAAGACACTTTTCTTTAAAGCTACTTAAAAAAAAAAAATCCCATTTCCTTTATTTTTGGGGTAGAATGATAGATTCCGAGGGTACATTTTAAAACAAACGTTTAGTTAAAAATAATATCCAATTTGGCCTTAACTAGAGCAAGGCAGGGATAACAAAAGGCAGTTAATGTGATCTGAGCTAAGAGCTTGTGTGAAGTTGCCAGCACATTATCTCTGTATCTTTAACCATGAGGACTTCGCTTGCAGAAATGGCTCTTGACGAAGTTAAGTGGTCCTATACATTGTTTGGGAAATTGCCCTTATTTTTGTGAGCGTCTTGTCCCAGTAATGGAACCCAGGAGCAGGGGATAATTGTAGCGGCCTCATCTATCCACTCATATTAGAAGTCAACAGCTATAATCTGAGCCACTTGCTTTCCACAGCTTTTCTCTATATATTTTTGGCTCAAATTGTCAGTTGTTACCTGTAAGTGTCCCCATTCCTTATGGTTGATAGAAGCAGAAAGATTTAAGTAAATCAGGAGGTGAGCGGTGGGCCACAGCTGGCATGCCTCTGCAGATGATAGCGCTCCCTGAAAAGGGAAAAATCACGGTTCTTTGTGCTGCGTTGTATGCTACTATTATTGGTGCGGTGGCTGGGTGGAAGGAGGTTTTTTTTTTTTCTTCTTTTTTTAGAGATAGTCTGGGCAGTTAAAAACTGAGTTTTAGAGGGCCAGAAACAAACCTCTCATTACAGGAGAGTAAACACACATAGCATTTCAGTATTCTGACCTACTTTCCTTCATCTTGCATACTCCTGATTTGATAGAGGGGGTGGGGTTGCTATAAAAGTCTTGGTCATAGGCCCTTCTGTACTGTACGGTATCAAACTGCTTTCCAAGTTCGGTTTAAGCATCAGCTTGACACAACCCTGAGCTCCCTGAGCTGAGTATCAGTGGAGGGATTGTCCAGAGCGGATTGGACCAAGGGCATGTCTGTAGGGGATTGCCTTGATTATTAATTATCAGTGTAGGCAGGGCCAGCTCGCGTTCCCTGGCATACAGGGTGTCCCGGACTGTATCAGGCAGTGAGCAGAGTATAACCCATGGGGCAAGCCAGCAAACAGTGTCCTTCCTTGGCTGTGAGTTCTCGAACTCAAAGCTGCATAGAATAACAGGAAGGGGTCCCGCCTTCGGCTTCCTGCTTAGGGTTCCTGACCCAGCTGTCCTCAGTGATGGGCTGCGACCAGGCAGAATAAGATAGGTCATTTCCTTCCGTACGTGGCCTTTGGTCGGTGTTTTATAACAGTAACAGCAATGGGAATAGGATACGGAGCTCTCCTATGCTCTGTAAACTTAGTAATTGACGTAAAATGTTCATGGTAAAAGGAAAATGTTAATTCTCCTGGAATCATTGTCATAAACATCTTTGGGTTGTTTTCTGCATTAAAACAAGTCAGAAAATTTCCCCATACAATAAAGCAAAAGCTCAGATGCATCTTATCCTGAGGCAGATAATTTTAATGTATATAAAATATGTAAAATTAAATACTAAATATATAGATATATAATTTATATATAATCTATATATTTATACATGAATGACACATGGTTCACTAATATATTTGTTTATGATTGTATGCTACACATAAAATTATATGACTATATCATGTTTGTTGCATAACACCTTGATTTCCCTTCCCTTAATATATTTCTATGTTTATAATGAATGATTCATTTATAATATGACGTTTGATTGGCCGCAATTCACCCCATTAATTACATGTATTACTATTGGATAAGAAGAAGCTTTACAAATTTTTACATTGTAAATAATGCTTTAGTGACTTATCTTGGTAGCTAAGGTCTGACCAATGTCTGTGATCGTGTTTTAAATGAAAACTTTGAGAAGGCTTTACCTTTGGCTGCAAGGTCTTGCTTTTCTGAAGGCAGAAAGGGGAGGAGAAGTGTCTGCTCCAATAAGCACTGTGAGAAAGTCACTCTTCAGTCTTTCTGCCAGCACCAACTCAACTCCAGCAACCCTTTTAAGGTTGGTACAGCCCCAGAGAGGTTGCTGAGGCAAACGAAAGGGTGGGGTTCTATGAGTCCTTGGCACCTTTGGTGGCAGCACTCCGGGGACAGCTCTAGGAGCATTCAGGGACAGCTCTAGGGAGAAGCATGGTACCCATTTGGGGAGTAGATCACTTGTATTTGGGGAAGTGCACGGGACAGTTGGATGAGGGGGAAGGACCTGACAGTAAGGTTACATGCTTACGTACAGCTTACATGTTTTGTCTTAGCACTGTCTGATAAGCTACCACAGAATCTACAGTGTGTTGTTCATGTTAATGGGTTTGAACTCACTTTCCTGTCATGCTGTTCTGCTATGCACTGTGAGTGTAGTCCTCTCAACAGGGTTGTAAGTACTTAGGGGATGAGAACAATGAAAACAGTGGAAACCCACAGAGGACTGAGGGTCAAGGTAGAGAGGGGAGACAGGTAAACACCCCATCTCCAAAACCGATAGCACTCACAGTTCACTTCCATTTTTACGCATGGTTTTGCTTAAGAGAGACCCAGGACTATTAACTCTGTGCCTTCCTCACTTGAAACCACCAATTTAAACGTGCAATACACGCGATCGAAAGTCTATTGTTTTTGTTTATTTATTTTTAGAGATTTTTTTTTCAGTGACTGATAATTTCCCGACTTGACTATTAGATCTCCTAACGCAAACTGTTCTGAGGAAGGTTTGTCATTACAACCCATGGGTGCTTAGAAAATGGGAAAAGGCTGCTGGCATCCCCAGGCAGCCCTTGGCTGGTGGGATAGCAGGCAGTAATTTATTCCCAGGGACGGGTCCTTCCGTGGCTTCGTGCACTGCGCTCTGCCTAAGCGGAAGGCTGGATGAGAAATGGCTGCTGGTGGCTCTTTGTGCTGCTCAGTGGTAAGGCATTTTACCCGACTGGAAATTTCCTGTACTGGGAACTCTGGGGCCCAGCAGCAGCTGTGCATTTAAGCCTCTGATTGCTGTAGCACCCTCTTCCTGGCTAATGGAAAAGCTGTGTTTCTGTTTCTGTTATTGGATAAGGGCACTGGGCCAGGGCATGGGTACGTCTCTCTCACAATCCGGGCTTCGTTCAGAATACCCTTGGCTCCAATGCTGTGCCTTTTCCTATATGGCAACTTAGCAAGGGCGTTTTCGTGGTTTGACAATCCTTCGGTCCACTTAAAAATGAAGGAAGGGTGATAAGTTTTGCAGCTATATGATGGGAAGCTAACAATTTATTAATTAGAGAGGTGCCTCATGATTTGTTGACGACTGTTGTCCACACAAAAGGAGACATCCAGTAGCATGGATCCAGGATGGCGGTCGCGTTTGAAGTTGTGCTATTTCTGGTGGATACGAATGCAGGTAACCAAGGTGTCAGGCTAGAGTGAGATGGTGTGTGTGTGTCGGGTCACCCTGGAAATCATGTTACGATTGAGTGGAAAATTGGAAGTCTGGATACTCCTTTGTCTGGATAATACATAAGAGTGGGTTAAGGTGCAGAGATCGACTATGAACAGTTATCCCATTGTTCTCCAAGATGGGTCCTAACTGCTGGAGAGGGCCTAGGGAGATGGCTCACTCGGGACAGAGTTTGCCACACAGTTTAAGGACCCAAATCTCGATCCCTGTTACCCCCAGAAAACCTAAGTCTGGCATCAGGTACCTGTGACTTAGGTGCTGGTAGGGGAAAGAGAAACAGATTCTAGAGCTTTGCTGGTCGACTAGTTTACCTCAGATGGTAAAGATGGTGTTCACTGAGAGACTCTGTCTCCTAAAACAAGGTGGGAAGGTGATTGAGGAAGACATCCTGATAGAGCCTGTGACCTCCAGCTGCATGCTTGTGTGCACACACACACGCACACTTTATCACACACACCATACATACCACATATATGTCACTTGCACACCACACACATACCACACACATACCACACACATTCAGACACACACACACACACACACAGACACCACACACACACAAATACCATACCATACACACACATACATATTCACATACACATACCACACAACACATACTATACACACACCACACACACTCATATACATATATACACCACACACGCATCCCACATATACACTCAGACCCACACACTCACACACACACCCACACATACACATACATCACACCACACCACACAACACACATACATACTCACAAATACACACCACACACACACACACACACACACTTACCCTCACATAAATACACACACACATACCTACCCATACATACAACATACATCATATATCACACACACACATACATACCCCCACATGTACAAGCCATATACCACACATACTTATATATACACACACACCACATACACCTTCACACATACCACATACGTACTCTCTCACATACACATGCACACACACACATACACATGGTACTAGGGAACACTTGTTTAATGACCATAGATTCAAGCATTATGATTTTCACAATAAATGGAGACTAAAGGTCAACACTGTGGGAATTCTCACATTAACGTGCAATTTGACACAGGGACAAACAAATTTAACCAAATCTTCAGCACCAAGATGTTTTACTCAGAGACTACTATACACCCAAGTATGCCTGTGCTACTATATTACACACAAACACTGCAAGGCATTTGCAATTAATCTCACTTTATAGATGAATGAACCAAAGCTCAGCCAGGTTAAATGAAACGGTTAATAAGCGCTGAAGGTGAGAAACAAGCCGGCCGATGGAAAACCCCAAGCCGGTGCGCTAAAGCACCCAGCCACAGCAGACACGTCTCTGGGAGTCTGTCCCTGTGGAGCAGAGAGCAGTCTGACTCATCGAATTTAAAACATGACTAGGTTGATTACAGGAGAGTGATATTTAACACTGCTCATTTTCATTCCTTTATAGCGGGGCTGGGGGAGGGGACCCCATTCATGTGCATCTGATTGCTGTGCCCTTTTGGCATCTGTTTTGTGCCTGGAGGTTTATATCCATGTATTGATTTTCTTCATTATCTGAGTCTTACGCACCTAATGATCCTTATTAGTCTGCTTAGTGACCTTTAATAATTTTTTCTTCTGCAGTAAGAATGCACCCTAAGCACTTCACCTCGGTAGCTTTTGCTTGGTAAAACGCCTCCAGTGACCATACCGCAGGCCGTCACGCTCATGCGTGTGGCTGAGATTCCTGCAATTACTGCTGGAGAGACAGTTTCTCTGAGGTATTTGAATGAGGCAACCTGTTCAAGTTTAATGCTATCTATTATGAACTTGCTGCCTGCTGTTAATAGCTGGGAGGCATTGATTTTGTTTCCTGCTCTCTTATCTCAAGCCCATACATTTTGCTTACGTTATTGACTATTCTGATCATTTCATGCACCATGTCTTTAGAAGATGTATAAATCAATGTCAGCCATGAAACTTAAGTTGTTTTTTAGCCTGTCATGTAGGGTTACACCTTCCAGGGAATTATCTAATGTGGTTGGTGTCAGGCATCGCCAACAATTGTTGACCAGGTTTGATGAAAGAGGACAGCCTTGGAGCATGTCACTTCTGGGGTAGGAAAGTTCATTCCATTATTTATTTGGGTCACATGTTATACTTGACTGGATGCACTTTATAATGATGTTAATTAACTTCTTCAGGGTGTTAAATTAGTTTAGGACTGCTGTGATTATAGTGTGACATAAATGGGACCCTCTGTGCTAGGAGATGTATTAAGGTTTTTGCACACCAGAAGGATATTTTGTACTGGATTAGTGCAAATGAAACGGTATTGCTTACATTTGAGCGGAACTCGATAGGAGACCCATACGGGCTTCAGATCAATTTCACACTTAAATCACAAAATCAAAAATACAAGCGAAGGAGCCTGAAAGCCTGTCCATCACTTCACACAATTACAGAGTTCTGTCTGCACTACCCAAAGAGCATCAAATTGCACCTCTAATCCAATCAAATGTGTTTTTCTACAATTAAGGCAATTATGACATATGCCCCACAAAATCCATTCTTAAGGTTCAGATTCAATATGCTTTTTGTGCAGAAGAACATTTTAAATGCGTCTAGACTGTATTTTCCCCCTACTTTTGTGCTCTGTGTATGTGTGTGTTTGTGTATGTGTGTGTGTAGGTGTACATGTATGTATAGGTGCACACAGGTGTGCATGCATGTGTACATGTGAGGTGAGAGGTTGATGTTGGATATTGTCCTCCATTCTTCTTCTTCTTCTTCTTCTTCTTCTTCTTCTTCTTCTTCTTCTTCTTCTTCTTCTTCTTCTTCTTCTTCTTCTTCTTCTTCTTCTTCTTTTTCTTCCTCTTCCTCTTCCTCTTCCTCTTCTTCTTCTTCTTCCTCTTCCTCTTCCTCTTCCTCTTCCTCTTCCTCTTCTTCTTCTTCTTCTTCTTCTTCTTCTTCTTCTTCTTCCTCCTCCTCCTCCTCCTCCTCCTCCTCCTCTTCCTCCTCTTCCTCCTCCTCCTTCTTCTTCTTTTTTGTGAGACAGGGAATTTTCTTGAACCTGGGTAGGCTGCCTGGCCAGTGAGCTTCTGAAATTCTGACATTCTTTACTCCCTTCCTCCAATGCCAGGGCTATAGACATACTCATTTTTTCCACCCCTTTTCATTGATTAATTAATTTATTTACTTTACATCCTGATTGCAGTTTCCCCTCTCTCCACTCCTTCTAGTCCCTCCCTCTCACCTCCTCTCCCCCGACTCCTCCTTCCCTGGATAGTAGCTCACCTTGCATCAAGTTGCAGTATGAGTAGGTGCATCTCCTCCTATTGAGGATAGACAAGGCAGCCCAGTTATGGAGAAAGGACACAAAGACAGGTAACAGAGTCAGAGACCACCCCTGCTCCTTCTGTTAGGGATTCCCACACAAAGACCAAGCTGCACATCTGTTGGGTATATACAGAGGGCCTCAGTCCATCCCATGCATGCATTTGGCTGTCTACTCTAATTTTTAATCTGAGTAGTAGACATCTTAACTCAGGACCACATGCTTATATGCCAAGTCTTTTACTGACCAAGCTGTCTCTCCAGCTCCCTGTTCTCCAGTTTTTGTAGTGCCTTTTGATACATGCCATTTGTTCAGCAGTTTGCAGAGTACTTTCCAAATATGGAGATCTGCTTTTTTTCTTGTAGGGTTGTATGGGGCCATAGACCTCATGGCAAAATTCTTGGGCAATATGTGTGTCCAGTAATATTCAGAGGCTGGCTCTTCTCACATGTTGGAAGATTTATCTGGGGAGGTCACCCTTCGTACATGAGTCCTTTGATTTACCTGTGATCTCAACAATTGGTCTAGGTGTCAACATTTAATTTCAGAAGAAAAAGTGCTAATCAAAGCATCTTTAAGAATTTGTCTTAGGCATTTTTGGTTGCTTATTATGGGTGTAACCCACTGCTTTCTGTGAGCCCAAATTCCAGAGGTAAAACATGGGGAACTTGACAACCCTTATCTCAATGCCTCTGCTGAGCAGGTACTGGGCTGCAGAGAAGCACAAGACACCACACAGGGGGTAAAAAAGTGCAGTCTGAGATGTGAGAAGGCCTAAGCTGGTATTCCCTGGCTTTGCTGGAGAACCGCACAGAAAAGTCAGGAATGAAGTGTTGGGGTCCACTGGCCCACAAGGAGGCCAGGAATTGGCACTTCCAAATTCCCCAAACTCCTGGACTTTTCAGGCACTGCAGAGTCATGAGGAGCTGAGAACAGATTTTGTGGCCCATGGACTGAGAATAGTGACAAACCTGGGGCAGAGGGACATGGGGAGCCCTGTCTTAACTTGGTGGCAGTGATGAAGATTGTCCTTAGCTTGGCAGTGGTTATAGTTTGGGAGCAAAGATGAGCCATCTATGTATGAGAGATTTAAGTAACAGCTCTGTAGGCAAAGGCCTGATCCGTGTTCCCTGTGGCGGTGGTAGTAAAGAGACAGTCCATGGTTCCAAACTGTTTATTGGTTGTTCATCATGAAAAATGGATGCTTGCAGTACCATCTTCTCAGGGTGGACCTGAGATTAAATACTTTTTGCAGGTAGGAATGTCTAGGAAGGGAAGCTTCTTGGCTAAACCCTTAGGGCCTCTAGGTACCTCATTAGCATGGAGAACTCTGTTCTGGGCTTACATGACCATAGTCCACATTTCCTTAAGTGGAAAGTGTAGCTCATTTTCTGGATTTGGCAGGGAGCAGGGAGGCACCTACTGCCTCAAGTGTGTACCCATTGAGTTTCTCGGGGGTCTTAGACCTGCTCTACCCACCAAGATTCCTGGTGTGGTTTACCATCTCACACTTTCTGATTAGATTTAAGTCCTACTTTAACAGGAAAAGAACACATGTCTAGTATTGTAAATCTAGTCAAAAACTGGAGTGGTCATGAGACTTAGCCAAAGGATAAGGAGGGGTGTTAGCATGTGTCAATCTGCTCATGCTTCTGTGACAAAATGCCCCAGACCAACTCATTGACGGGCAGCTGATAGATTTCTACAAGTGCCTGGAAAAGGCGGCTGCTGCCTCTTGTCAGAAAGATGCCACCATCTTCTGGAGGACACAGATGTGGTGTACTGCTTTGTCAAAAGCAATAGCTGGGAAAAGAACAAGGGAGGTCTGCTCAGTCTTTCACAATCTTACTAACCCTTATCTGTGAGGGTCAATCTCTCATGGTCAAAAAACCTCCCGAAAGTCCTTTCTCACAGAACTTTGGGGATCATATTTCAGCATGAACTTGGAGGGAGACATCTTAAACCAGAGAATCATGTTGAACTAACATTCAGTATTGTGATGTTCAAGTCTGCCTTGTGTGATGCCACAAATGTATCTTTCCTCTAATTTTTTGTGATAGTCAAGAGAAGTGTACATTGTTTATTATCACGTGATAGTAGGCAATAAATAAAAGTTGCTATTAATTTTTTTTGGCAATGATCACTGTGTTGTCACATACTTTACAGTTCTTACAGTTTTGTCAAAGAGTCTGCTTGCTTACTAAAATATTTTCTCTAGGCTCTTATTGAAGTTAGCAGCTTTCTTCACATTTAAAAGAATTTCAGAATCTTCACTCACGGTTTGAAGTGGCTGAAACTGACAACCATCCTGTCTCTATATCATAGAAGATGGGTTCCATTCATCCTTCCTCACAACAGCCACCTCTAAGGCCAAGGTCAACCAGGAGACCAGCCGTTATCCCCGCTGCTATACCATAAGACATTTCAACAAGGGCAGAGTGAGCAAATTCTTGCAGCACCATCATGCACTAAGAAATCTCACTTATTTAGATACCATTGCAGATGCCAACACAGTCTTTCAGAGGCAGTGCAATATCCCCCATATCTTAAAACGTAGGCGCCATGGCGTTTGGAACCATTTCTTGCTCAGCTTTCAATTTGCTAGCGTGCTCAGCAAGCACAGACATTCATTTATAGTCAACTTTCCAAATATGTTAAATCAAATTGCTCGGCATCCTTTGCGGTGAGAAAAAAAAAAAAAAAGATTCTGTTTTTGTTTCACGATTTGGATACCAAATTGTCTATGCAGAAGAAATTGAAGCCATGGGAGAAGTCATTCCTGCAAAGCCAAAATTCAATGATTCTAACAGCCAGTGCTGTGAGAGCCGCTTACACTACAGTATGTTTTTGAATGAAAATATGTTGTTCAGTGAATGCTTCCAGGTTCAAATGCTTTCCTGGGGAATGCAACGTTGAGCCAAACTTACAGTGGGGGATACTTGTATCACTGTGGTTATCTCCATGAATTCGACTTCATTTTTAGCAGGATTTGTTATTTAAGAGTAGGATTAAAATACATTATCATTTCATAACAAGATATGCCTCTAAAACCATTAGGACTTTAAGGGTACCCCATTCATGTCTACCCGTCTTTCCACCATTCTGGTTAGAGTCTCACACAAGGCAGTGCACTTTTGAAATGGCTCTGCACGATGCAGACTAATTATGAAATCTGAAGAGCTGTCATCAACCCTGAAATGCCAAATACAGGTGATCATGCACTAACATGTCGTATTGGCGGAGATGACCTTGTACGCCCCATATTTTGGTTTATTCATGATTCCCAGAGTTTGATGCCTTGATTCAATCTCTGTGTCTGGGTCATCTTGGCCACTCCTATTCTCTTGAGATCAAACTTTAATGGGGGAACAGAATGGGCAAGAGGAGGTGGCTTGACTAGGGATTAGATTGGATGGTTGGATCACTCCTTAGCTAGTGGGATGGTTACTGTGAGTTTACTGAGCCCAGTGGAGCCACACTTCTGCCATCTGCTAATGTGACTAATCACATTCCCATCCCAGCATTGCCATAGAGTGCAGCTGAAACAAATATCATCTGAAATATGCTTAGCTCAGGCCTCGGCACAAAGCTTAACAAATAGACGGTAGGCGTGATTTTGTTGTAGACGATCAAGCCTAAAACCATCAAAGTTTAATTCATTTAATGAATACATATTGCCCATAGTGTCTTCCTTCTTGGAAATGTCTCTACCTAGCAAAGTCATGCCTAAGAGTTGTCTTAGAATAGTCTGAGCCACATCACAGGCACTCACTATGACTGACGTCCTCCAAAGTTCAACTTGGCATTTCTTGGTTAAATATTGTAGGCTCTCTACATGTTTCACTTCTTTTCCACATTCAGTTAAAATGGTGGTAAAGGAATATTGATAGATACACCTAAGGGACCAGGAGAAGATGAGTGGAGACATCAGCCAATAAGAGAATATTCCTTGAAGCTCGCAGTACGAATACAAGTAAATGAACAGAACAGAGACAAGCCCTTTGCATCATGCAGAAATTGTCAGAATTCATGTCCCTTTATACTTAACTCTGCTGTAACTTTAAATTTTTAAGTTCTACTTTAATGACAATTCTTAAATGCCTTAACCTCCCTTGTGGCCCACTACCCACCAGAGGTAGTGGGGAAAAAAGGATACGGGGGAAGTGGACCTGTTTAGGAAGGTTCTTTAGAGCAGCTCCCATCTGAGTTGTCTGGAAATAGGCAGTTCAGTTCATAGGTTAGCAGGCAGCGACAGCTTAGTCCACTACAAACACTTCACAGATATTCCAGCAGTCCAGTTTGATAGAGTTGTGTTAGCAACAGTGGTGACACAGCCTAGCAGAGACAGCCAGGCCTCAGCCTCAGCTCCAGTCAGTAGGAGCGACCTGGAGGGACACCAGGAGGAGTTCTTGGCTGTGCTTCTCAAGGAAGCAAAGATCAGCAAAGGCTTGAGACCCACAAGCGATGCACAGCCAGCTGTGCCAGCAAGCCAAGGTCTGTCTCTGTCACTCTGCGGAGTCCTATTTATACCCTCCAGATATCACATGTCCTTAGCCTGGGTCTTACCTCAGCCTGTGCAGCCAATCAGCCCGAGTCTGCAGAGTCCCAACAAATGGAGCTCAACTAGGAAATGCAATGTAGACCAATACATGCCTGTTGTTAGTAAAGAATTCTTCATCATGTGTCACATGTTTGCTTTAGCAGAACATCTTCTCTCCTGTGTATATTTCAGTGAAACGTTCCTTTAGGAGTCTGCCTTAGTCATTCACCTGTGTCCACTTCAGGAAAACACTCTTTCTCATGTTTGCCCCAGAAGATCACTATCCAACACAACTGACTTTCCAAAGAACTCTTACATTTCCACTTCACTGTGCTAACTGAACAGCACAATGACTTTGAGAATTAGCTTACTATGGAAGGCGGGGAGCGGTAAGACTCCAGACCAAGAAAGGCAATTAGCTGAGAGCATATAAGCAGTGGTGATTTGGCCTCTTGAGTCTCCTGCCCATTCCATGCACCCACAGGTCACACACACACACACACACAGACACACACACACAGACACACACACATATACACAGACACACACACACAGACATACACACATATACACAGACACACACACAGAGACACATACACATATACACACACACATATACACACACACACAGACACACACACATACACACACATACACATATACACAGACACACACACAGACAGACACACACACATACACATATACACATATACACAGACACACAGACACACACACACACACATACACATATACACAGACACACACACAGACAGACACACACACATACACATATACACATATACACAGACACACACACACAGACAGACACACACACACAGACAGACACACACACACAAACATGAAGATTTAGTAATATTTAGATACAGTAAAGAACAGGGAGGGGTGGAGAATTGAATGGTTCGAGGTAAATGTCTCTGTCCTGTATTCCTTGTTTCCCACTTTCAGAGGCAAGGGAGATACATGTTGAACCAGTGCATGTAAAGGTGAACCTTGAATGGCCTCCATGATAATGTACACCCACCATCTGTTTAAGGAAGTGAAGCATTTAGTCCCACATATGTCTAGGCAGGACAGAAACTGTGGGTTATCCTCTGAGTGAACAATCCAGTCTTGGGTATCCCGATGAAAGGATTAATTCATTCTGTCGTTCCAATACCTTAAATCATACTGAGCAAGTCCAACTGAGGACTGAGGCTCCCATCACCCAAGAGCAAGTACTCATTTATGGGTGGGTGAGAAAGACTAAAGCCAGTAGGGAGGGAGAAGGAACTTTGGGGGAAATAGAGCAAGTGTTACAAAAACAGATCTTGATTTTAATTAATTCAAAGAGAGGTGAGAGTAATGTGTACAGGGAAGGCCAAGATAGTATGTATGACAAAGGAGCAGCCACCAAGGGTAGATGCTGTTGAAAACAAAATTCCACCATGAAAACTGAAAGGAAAAAATTCAAGAAATTTCCTTTAAACAGAAAAAAAAAAAAGACCCTCACAGAATTTTCTCTCATCCTATAATATTAAAAACAAAACAGAACCCCCCCCCCACCATGGCCTAGAAAAGAAGAGAAAATGACCAAGAGCAAGAATATTCTTGGAAGTCTAATACATGACAAATAAATCCTCAGAACAGAGACAGAAGAGAGAAGGATATTGATGGACTAAGTTTGGAAACAATTCTCCAACTGTCATACAGGCATCTTTTTATTTAAAGGGTTTAATTGAGTATAAATGATTTAAGAGACTATTTCAGTACAGGTAAGATGTACCAGAATACAAGGGTAAGAGATCCTAGATATTTCCAGAAAGAAAAAAAAGGAAGAAAGAAAGGAAGGAAAGAAGGAAAGGAAGACTAAAACATATGTGTCAGAGATCATAAAATGATGAAAACAGACAGATACTTGGCAAACCAAGGCATCGAAGAATAGCATTGCATAGCTTGACTTCCCCTAGCTTAAGAGCTCTGGGAGGAAAATGGTCCCAGGTTCAGACTGTTTACTGGGAGTAAACAGTCTATACATTCTATCCTTACACAGTGGTAAGGATAGAATGTATATGAATGGGTACTGGGTGAAACCTGATAAAAACATTGCCAAAGGCTCTGATGACTCGCACTCTATTCATTTGTAAATCTGTATGTGAACTCATTACAGTCACTTGTGAGTAGAAAAGCCTGATTCTCCTTTAAAATGGTCACATGATCTTTTATCAAGTTCTGAATTACTTGGGATGTTTCTTTTCTTCTTGTGTTATTTGCTAGGTTATCAATCTAAAACTTAAGGTATCCCGAATCCTTTGGTGTTTGATGGTTTTGTGATCCCTGAGTCCTGTCTCACATTCTTGGGAACTTTATCACATCTATGCCGAGTTTGGTGTTCCTTTGGTGAAGCTTATTTTTGACTTTTATCAGACGTTTGGTGCCTAGATGGGCAAAAAAATTAACTAATATAATTTAAATATCTTGGTGTTCAGAATACCACTTATTTAGAAATACAAGCTCACATAAACAGTTTATTTTGTGGTATATTCTCATGGAAATATTCTTGTCTCTAGTATTTTAGGAATAAACTTTCTTGTGGTCTCTTGGGGGTACATAAGCCTTACATTTTGGTTTTCCTTTATTGAGTATGTTGCCCCTGTGGGTTAGAGGTGTGTGTTCCACATTAGGCTTGGCCTGTCATCTCCTGTGCCCCCTGCATCCTTGAAGATCCTTAAAGTTCATCTAGTTGGCAAAGGGTTTCAGTGGCGAGATTTTTGGGGCTCTACAAATCAGAGTCTGGCTTTTACCTGGACTTTGATTTGTTGACATAAAACAAACAAATAAAAAAAACACCAACAAGACAAAACAAAAAACAAAACCAGATCATCATGGCAGTCACTTGTAGATTTATTAAGCATCTTAGTCTCATTATTTGGAGGCCAGTACATAATTTCTAGTATGTAGAAAAATGTTACTATATTAACCCCACTCAAAGCATCCTTTATAGACAATTGGACACAGAAAAATAGTCCGGTTTTAAAATTTCTTTACTTATAAGACTGATTGGACAGAGTGTATAATTAGGGAGCCTTAAATATTTCTACATATTAACAAAAACAAAAGCTGCTGTCATTTTCAATCACTTATCTTGTCTCTGAGGCAGGAAGCTGGAGAAGACGACCTCGCAAGGCTCCTGGAGTCCCAATCATTCCCACGGACATTGTGGGCTAAAGAGCTGGACTTTCAGATGGCTTTTCACTGAGAGTTTGTGAAGTGATGTTATGAAGCTGGTCTAGTTTCTATCTGTCAATCCTAAATGCCTGCGGTGGAATTTTCAGGTAGTGAGTTTTACTCTGCAGGGTACACATTTTTTTTTTCTGTGATTTTTTTTTTTCTGCTTTCTTAGGCAGCTTTCAAAATCATATACAAAAATGTGTAAAGGATGGTTGCCTCCATCTGTGTCCCTGGGGATTCCCCCTCGGCATCTCTGTAGATAAGATAGACGACACATCAGAACTAACAAAATCAATTTTCCATTAATAGCCAATAGTGTAGAGACTGTGGAGATTAAGAGACAGGGAACTACTTTCAGTATTCAGAAAGGTTCTGTCATTGTCATGAGTCGACAGGGTCTTTTGTAACATGACTGACATAAAAATATGCTCACCAGGAATTATTCATTGATGTAGAATTTGATGTCTGGTGCCTTGCTGGTTCCCCAAGGGTTCCCACTGTGTGATGGTGTTCTTCCCTTGCGGTCACTGCTTCACAGGGCAAGCTGCAGTGCCGAGCTCACCTGTGTTTCCCAAACTGATGGTGAAAAGTAATTTGAGATGCACATAGATCAGTATAATTATGTAATAAATATAAGAGGTGAGTTGAAATAAGAAAGTAAAATACAATCTTATACCGGATAGGGAAAAAAAAATCCCTATTTGGTAGATCTACCTGTGTGCTTTTTAAAATATTTTCATATCACTTGGGAAGGCTGGTTCAGATGTCAACACTAGTGTTGGGGAAGAGTGGCAGGCTAGGCTGTTGGTCTGCACAGGTAATTGAACTTCCAGATTAGTTTGTCACTCTATTCTTTGTAGTTTCCCTAGTTTAGGGGAAAGATCTTCCTGGGCCCCTCCAACTACTTCTCTGGCTCAGGCTTTAAATTTACAGAGGACTTTCCATCTTTATTGGGCTCATTATTTCTCATCTCTTCTGGACTCAGTCTAATCCCTGAGATACCTGAAGATGTCAGTGAACATACAATGGCTTCCGCTATGGTTTAGCATGGCCTGTCAGCTTATTCCACGCTGTCTCCAGTGGAGGCAGGTATTACTTACAAGTTTCCCATCACTGTTTCAAGACCACCTTTCTGACTTAGGATTATTAATTAATTTATTATTATTATTTGTTTTTACAAATAGCCTATAAAAGATAGTTCTGTTTTCCTGTGTCTTCTTTGTTTACCATAAAACATACCAAATTGGTCAAAAAGAGAAATGAAGAGAAAGCCCAATATTTTCTGCCCTGTGTCATAGGTTATTAGTTTTATTCTGTTCTTGTGAGTCCTGTGTACCCACGTTTGAATGTCACTAGACAAAGGCTATTGAAATACCTTACAGTGTCCTGTTAAGACATCTGATATAAAGAAAACCAATGTGTCTTACCTCGGAAAGAATTTTCTAGCAAAGAGTTGGCTGTGGCTACTCGCTCCTTAGACAGAGGGGCTCCTAAACAGCGTTTGTCCACTTTTGGTTCCTCTAGGTTACCATGTCAGGTTCCTATCAGACAGTTTTAGGGAAGAGCAAAAATAATGAGATTCTTAAATTATGATAAAAGTGGAAGACGAATCTCTAATTAATTTTATCCGTCTGAAGAGATCACAGGGAAGGCAATATAAAGCACAATGGGGCAGCCATGCAGGGAAGAAAAAAAAATCTCGCAAATTCTTCAAATGCGAGTGAGATTCTGTGATAAGCCCTAACTTTCTGGTAAGCATGTTAATGGATCCTTTAATTAGCCTTTCTGGAAAGTTCACTGATGATATGCTGGAATAATGATCCTCTGTGCTGCAAAGTGTCAAGGCATTAGCTTGCAAGGTGACTGAGTGTACCAATGCACATGTCCTGTGCTCATAATGGGGTCTTGCCTGTATGTGACTCAATCAGGAAAAAGGGCACATGGGCTGGCCCTTCTCTTAAAAGACAGAGTAGGAGCTATGTCTCTCCTCTCTTTCCCCCTAACATCTACCTTCTTTCTCAGAAGATCCCTTGAGACCCCAGCTCCAGAAAAGAGATGTTCGGGTTGACCCTCCCATAACAGTGTGCTACTTCTGTGCATATTTTGGGTCAACATTTCTAAACATCCATTACACTTTATCTTTATTTTTTAAATCAAATGCTATTTTGTTATTTATTGTGTAGCTATGAGCACACACGTGCTGGTGTTTGTGTGACATGATTATCTGCACATAGAGTTCAGAGGGAAACTTTCAGGAGTTCTTTTTTTTTTTTTTTTTTTTTTTCCTTCTGCCTTACTTGTGCAACAGGGTCTCTTCTTGCTTCTGCTAATCTTACTTTTTAACTCCAGGCTAGCTGGCTCAAGAGCTTCCTGGCAATTTTCCTATATCTGCCTCCTGTCTCACCATAAGGGTGGTGAGACTGCAGATGCATGCAACCACGTTCAGCTTTTTATGTGAGTTCTTCGACTCTAGCTAGATTAGCTTATCAGAGTGTACTTGGATTCACTGAGCCATAACCTGGCCCGGGAATTAATTGTACCTTGCAACCCATCTCACTAATATAAGTGTTTACTTGTAACTAGTGTGTTCATATTTCACTTTATTACAGCCCCCCCCCTTCCCCTAACTCTTCTTATGTGCAGGTATGGCAAATATAGGTCCATATAAGATGCCTGACTTAGCACTTGGGTAGAGGAATTTGCTTATAGCAGCGCCTGTGACTTGAGTTTTAAGCCAAGCTAATGGTACTTTGGGCTTTTGCTCAGATTTGCCAGTCCTTGTGTGGTTTGGTCCCGGCATTCTAATACATACTGACTAGTGTGTACACAGCCATTTTACCTTGCATAACTCCTTCTTGTGCCTCTGGCTGAAAGAAGCTAAACTGCAGATAATTTATTCAGCATAAATTATGGCTAACCTTAGTGGAATAAGGAGTCCTTTTGATCCTCTTTAGATACGGTGTCAAGGGGGAATAGTCTAAGCACAAAAGTTTCTCCGCACATTTTTTTTTATTTAAATAAAATTTTAAATCTTGAGGACATCTGATAGTCCTCAAGGACATTAAATCTATTAAACCAATGCCCGAATCATACCCTTAAAAGCAGAATTCATAGTTTGTTTTGTTAGTTACATTTTAAATGTCTAATTACTCTTTTCACTTAATAATTCATTCTTGGAGAACTAGAGGCTTAAGCAGTGGAAGATACACTTAAAAATATGGACACTTTCCTTAGGTGCTGAATTCACAAGGATGGATTCTGAGTATGCAAGACATGTCTGTCTAGGTTATTTATTTATTGTATGTTTGCTCTCTCTCTCTCTCTCTCTCTCTCTCTCTCTCTCTGTGTGTGTGTGTACATAAGTCACATGTATAGAGGTCAGAGGCCAGCCTTAAATGTATGTTTAGTGTGTGTATTTGTGTGTGTGTGTGTGTATATGTGTGTACATGAGTCACATGTATAGAGGTCAGAGGCCAGCCTTAAATGTATGTTGTTTTGTGTGTGTGTGTGTGTGTGTGTGTGTGTGTGTGTGTACATGAGTCACATGTATAGAGGTCAGAGGCCAGCCTTAAATGTATGTTGTTTTGTGTGTGTGTGTGTGTGTGTGTGTGTGTACATGAGTCACATGTATAGAGGTCAGAGGCCAGCCTTAAATGTCAGTCCATGCTTCTGCTGTCTCCATCATGCTGTCTGGCCCGAGTATTTCGGGGAGTCTCCTGTCTTTTCCTCCCACCTCTGCATAATACTCTGGGGGTTACAGATGATTGCTTCCATCTCCAACTTTTCTGGGGATCCAAACTCAGTTTCCTGTGACTGCCTGGCAAGGGCTGTACTCACTGAAGCACCTTTTAAATCGAGAGGGTAACATGATAACATGGCAAAGCCAGTTCAAACAGTTCCCATCAGGTTACAGGTCCTAGGTCTGCCTCTGTGCCCACCGTTCTGCCCCCGTACTTGCGAATCCTTTATGAAGTAGCCTGCACTTGTGTGAGTTCTACAGATTAGCTTTTGTTAGTTTTAACAGGACCACTGGGCATCTTTATTCACAGCACTTGGCAAAATCATTCACTCAATCTCACCCCTTATCACTAAATGTTTGATCATCACTACAAACAGCACTGTCTGGAAGTCTGGAACCCAAGTATGGGTAACTCTCTAGATAAAGCGCTGAGGTAGATGTGTGTGGTCAGAAGGGACTGCCTCTAACCTTTCATAGATGTTGAGGACAATTATCTCTCACTCCCTGGTAACACATATGTAAGCCTGTAACTAAAGTCAGCTCTTGTCATTCCAGAGGAAGATACACAGAAACTGCACTGTATGTTAGGACAACACCACCAGCGGGGGGAAGGTGGGCAGGCTACCTGCTCACAAGTTCCTCTTGAAGCACGTGCATGCTAAATTCACTGCAATACTTGCATGGATCCATCTTTAACAGTCCCAAAAACTAACCCAGGAAACAGACGTGTCTTGCACACTGCTACCCTGTTAGAAGGCGTTACTTCACATCAGCATTTGAGTTCTGTCAAACAGATGAACGTATGAGAGTTACACAGGCACTTGCTGAAGCTCTACTCTTAGCTGGAAACGGCAGACACTGCTTCACACAGAATGTTCTAGAAGCTGTGTGAGGCATAAGCAAATGCTGTCATTATGTGTTCCCGAGTCCTTGAAAGGATTTCGAAGCAGAACTCTTTAGAGTGATCTGAGGACAGGAGAGAGAAGAGTGCTTCCTTTGTCACTGCTTAGGTCACAGTTCTGGCCCAGCACAAATGTATTCTTTTCAGTTTTGCTCTGCTTAAAGATGACAAAGTATATTTTGGTGAAAAGGAGGAAAGCAAGATTGAATTCTAAATGTCTAAAAAGAATATGCCTAGCCAATATTTTAATTTTTTATTATTACTTATTCTGCATTCATGTATACCCATGCCAAGATGGGAAATGTTTAATGTTTAAAATATTTAATATTTAAAATATTTTTGTATTATATGCATGCATGCGTGTGTGTGTGTATGTGTGTGTGTGTGTGTGTGTGTGTGTGTGTGTGCATGTGTGTGCATGCTCTATGGCACAAACATGGGGCTTGAGGACAAGTTAGTGATAGGTGGTTCTTGCTTTCCACTTTGTAGAGGTAGGGTTTCATTTTGTGAGCCTAAAGGTGATTCTCCCATCCCCCCACCACCACAGCCTAGCTGAGATTACAGATGCTTATTTTTGCATTAGGTTTTGTGGGTTCCATGGATTGGACTTAAGTGGTCAGACTTGAGTGGCAAATGCTTTTACACTCTAGGTATCTCACTAGCCTCGATAATTAGTAATCTTACAAAACATTTGCCTTAAAAAAATCATAATAGCCTTTTGACTTATGATCCAAGGCACATAAGTCACAAGCTTTGTATCCCACTTCAACTTGGTGTTCATATTCTGGCCTGTAGGGATGGGGGTTGCTGACTGAAGGCAGAATTCATAGACTTCAGTCTTGGCCTCTTACCATCTCTGGGTGTCTGGGTGTCAACATTCTCCTCTGTAAAATAGGATCTCAGCAGTAGCTAAGTCATAGGGTCCTTGTAACCAGTAAATGAGTTCACCAACGATCACAAGGTCTACTCCATAAAGTAAGTCTTAAAGAAATTGGGTGTTGCTACTTCTGTGAAGCTTTTGCAGGCAGACCGTGACACATTGCACTGTGATGACTGTGAAAGTCTGAAAGAGTAACGTCTTTGTTGTCTAGAGCATCATAATTTAATTGATGAGTATAAGCCATGCTTCCACATGATTGGATTTTAGGCTCACTCTGCAGGAGGACTCCATACCTGGCATTGTAAACCTGCTTTCCCTGGCAGGGAACCTACTGCTGTTCTTTTGCTACATGGGGAAGGAGTTAAGCTGCCACCTGAAGGTATTTATACCCATAGTTCAGTGCAAAACAGAAGCTTCTGATGAGACAGGTACTTAATGAATGGACTCAAAGCTGGTCATTGTCCTGAGGATAAGGGATTGTAAGTGCTGAGTACTTACTCTTTGGCAGGCTATGTCTGTTGCCACCTTCAAGGCTTAGGGAACATCATGGAAGGGAGGGCAGAAAGGATGGAAAAGGATGGGAAGCAATGCACTGGAATGCTGTCATATTCATGAACTCACTGCAGGAGTGGACACCCACACCGGACCTGCAAAATATTGGGACCATCCTTTTAAATGGATGAGGGAGAGGCTTATATGTCTGGACCCCTTGCTGAGGAGCTGTAGGCATTGAATGGCTGCTGGGGAGGGAGAGTGAATGACCTGCCACCTATGCTCATGCAGGCCACCTTAATTAAATGCAACGAGACACACAGAAACAACAACAAAAGAGTCAGAGGGCCCAAGAGAAGAGGAAGATAAGGAATAAAAGGATAATGGGTGTGTGTGTGTGTGTGTGTGTGTGTGTGTGTGTGTGTGTGTGTGTGTAATCTGACTGTAGGTTCCTATGCTTCCATGGCAAGCAAGCACTTTTGAAACTGAGCCATATACCTGGTCCCTTAATCTAGATGAACTCTATGTCAATATCGCATCACACTCGGAACTTGTCTTTTCATATACGCTTTCTTTCTATTTGGCGGTGGTCACTCATCCAGTACTGTGGAGTCTCTGTGTGATAGGTATTGTGCTAGAGAGCCAATGGGAATGCAGCACTTAGACCGACATCATTCTTGACCTCACGGTATTCTACTTATTTGGACTGTGAGCAAAGAGACCATACTTTGTATATTTACATTCTTAGGTTAACCAACTGGGTTCTCAAAGGATGGTGTGGGGTAAACAAAATGACAAGGTTCTGGTTAAGATCAAAGGGTGGCAAGGAATGACTGACAGACGTTTTCCCCTTCTGTGTAGCTCTGGCTGTTCTGGAACTCACTCTTTAGACCAGGCTGGACTCCAACTCAGTGGTGCACCTGCCTCTGCCTCCCGAGTTCTGAGATTAAGGGTGCACGCCACCACTGCCTGGCAAATCTTAAGGGCAGAAGAAAGCCACCCAGCCATAGGTCAGGAGGGCAGAGTCCTGCTCTACAGATTGGTCATGCTTCCTTTGGAGTATAGAGTAGCAAGGAAGATAGAATGAAGAGGAACAAGGTTTGCTGGATTTTACCTTTGTATTGTGGCCTACACTTTAAACACCTTAGGGACCAGTTGCAGGAGGTGGCTGCTCTGAGTAAAGGTTCATATGTACAAAGCCAAGAGGGATTCTCTCCCCAGGAAGTGGGAAGCGTTGTCCCTAGCTGAAGGATGGAGGAATGGTCTGGAAGAAATGTAATGTTTCTTTTGCTTCGCTGTGGGTTTCAAGTCTGGGAGGTCTTTGTTTTTGTTGCTCACTGTGTGCCCATCCAATGAATAAGCCATTAACTGAACTGGTAAATGAAAAGAGAATGATGGTAATGTTTTATGTGTGGACCTTATCACGGTATCAGCATGACCAGCCATCTGTAACATGTTGGATACTTTAGGCCACAGAACTTTCTGGAAATGTGACTTACTCAAAATTTCTGGTTGTTTACCTTCAAAATAAGGAAGACATCTAGCCTGAGAATGCCAGTGACCTATTTTGCAATTCTGAGCTTAGATCCACGGCCCCTCGGGAATTTTGAATAATGAACATGCAAAGAGAAAGAGGCTGGGAGCATGAAGCAATCTAGAAATAATGTTAAATGTCTAGTAAAGTCTAATGGGGTGACTTTGAAGATGAAAGCTGATGAAGGTTTGCAACAGGTTGAGATTTTAAAAGTGCTTTGAAGGATCAAATCAAGGATGTTTGTGTTTGTTTGTTTAATTATTATAACTCTCACTAGCTACTCAAGAAAGTAGGTGACTGGCACTTGAGGTATAGAGACTTGGATGGATAGAGGTGCTCCCTGGCAATTTTGCATTGACCTTGACTTCTGGGATGCCTCTCACTCCTTGGGCTTGGTTCATTTCTAGAATACGTAGAAAATATGGCTCCAGGAGCCACAGAGTGTGACAGCTACATATCCATGAAGAGTTTGCACGTTGAGCAATAAGATAGATCTTACATGACTCCTGATGGCTAGTTTAGCTTCTTCTCACTTGCTGGCACATGTGAGAGATGAGGGAATGGGAGGCAATTTCTAGCAAAGCTACACTGAGAAATGTCTACATGAAATGAGGCCTCCTATCTTAGTTTCGGGAACCTGACCAGTTTATGAGCTCAGAGAGACCTGCAGCAACTGGTGGGAACCCTCATGGGAAAGGTGCACTGAAGCTTCACAGGCCCTGCCTCCTTATCTGCGATGTCACCAACAGCCAACAGTATAATTCCCCTCATAAGAGGACCATATATCAGGGTGAACTTGCATACTGCTGGTTTGTGTTCCAGAGAAACCAAGATGATTGCATCCTCTACATATTCCCAGACCTGTGTTTTATTTATGTGGTTCTTCTCCTTTTGGATTCAGGTTATTCTGGTGTTTATCTGCACATGTTGGTATATCAAACCCAGGTCTTCATGCTTGCAAGGTAAATACTTTACCAACTCACCTATGTGAGTTTATTCCTTTTTATTATTTTCCCCTAGTACTGGGAGAAAATGATGCCTCCCAAATCTACCCAACTGATTCCCCCTTGTCTTCTTAGTTATTCTTCTCTCATTGAATGGATTAGCTGATCTTATATTGGCCCTCTCCTATACTAATTTCTTACCCTTCAAACATGTGCATGACAGTGACAACAATGGGCAGCTTTGATTGTCAACTTGACATGATCCATCTAGGATCACCTGGAAGGGGAGTCTCAGTAAAGAATTATCCCGGATAGCTTGTCCTGGGACATGCCTGTGGGGGATTTTACTAATTGAGTTAACTGAGGTAGGAAGACCAACTCTGAATGGGAGCAGCACAGGTCATGGACTGAATGAAGAGAATGATCTAGGCACCAACAAGTGTGGATGGAATGTGACCAGCCATTGTCCCCTCTCGTTGCTGAAGTGGCAGTCCATGACCTCAAACTGAGCCATGTAAAACCTTTCTCCATCAAGTTGCTTTTGTCACAGCAACAGGAACAGAAAGTAAGACAGTTATCATCTATTTGAGGTAGGTTTTAGGAGTATCCATAGCAGATTGAGTATTATTGCTTAATGCTGAACATCACAGGCTAGAACTGAACACCACAGGCTAGAACTGAATACCACAGGCTAGGACTGAACACCACAGGCTAGAACTGAATACCACAGGCTGGAACTGAATATTGCAGGCTAGGACTGAACACCACAGGCTAGAACTGTATTTCTATGACCATGGTTCTGTCAGGTCTCTGAAGGTGTCCCGGACTGTCCACATGAAAGACAGCAAAAAAATGGGTAAAAAAAATCCACAAAAGCTATATTTTTGTTTAATGTCAACATAGAAAAAAAATTAAAGAACAGTGAGTCACAGTTACTTATCTCTTACAGAGCATGTAACATCGTGAAATTTTGAATGCCTTCCTTCCACATCCCCTTGAAAATTCACAGGCTATATAGTATTTTACATACTTCCTTCCATTTAGTGGAATTTGTGCTCTCTTCTGAGGCCATGTGCCAAACAACCGGGCTTAATTTTTTTTTATTGACTAAGAATATAAGATACTTAAAAGTGTGATAGCATTTTAATAGCTGTTGTTTCCCTTTCTCCTTCTGTATTATGCAAAAATAAAAGCATTTAATATCTAAACCATCTCCACAGCCCTATGGCTACGTTTGTATTTTGCAGAAGACCCCAAGATAAGAATTCTATAGCACATAGTTTAATTGTGAAACAAAGACAAGGTAGATGGATAGTGGAAAGGAAGGCAGCGTGGACAGAGCAATTGGACTTTATCTCCATGGAAATATAAAGAACAGATGCAGACGTGGGTATGGGAACTGTTTTGCCCAAAGGAAAAGGGATCTCCTCTCCTCTTCCAGGGTGCTGTGTAGAGCTGCCCTTGAGAATCATTTCTGTTTTTCACATGGACAGACCTGAACATCTTCAGAGACCAGACAGAACCATGGCCATAGAAATATAAGGCACAAGTGTCAAAATAATAAGGGTTAAGGGATGCAGTTTAGGCCCTGATGATATCTGCTATATTTTGTTTCTTGTGTTACATAAAATTCCCTACCATGAAGGCTCTTACTTTTGTAGGAGGAAATTACTGTAATTTGATTTGTCAGCTCATCATCGGTTCTTAGCTCTCTGGAAGCTGTAATTCTAATGTCGAGGAGCTGAATTAGTTCCTTTGCCTGTTGCTGGGACAGAATACCCCAACAAATCAACTTAAGGAAGGGAAGGTTTATTTTGGCACAGGGTGCAGTCTATCATGGAAAGGAGGTCATGGTGGGCAGGAGGTCACAGTGAGGAGGCAGTTAGCCACATTACATCCACAGGAAACAGCGAGAGATGAATGCTTGTGCTCAGCCCACTTCCTCCTTTCTTTGAATTCTGGGACCCAAGCTTAGGGAATGGTGCCACCTATCTTAGGGTATGTCTTTCCATCTCAATTAACTTAATTAAGGTAGTCCCTTACAACTACACCCAGGGGCTCATTTACTAGGTTACTTCAGATCCTGTTAAGTTGATAAATAGGAGGGGTGGGGGAAGATAATTCATGGTAGATAGTAGACCCTTCTGGGATGGATTTTAAATGAGGGGAAGGCTTGGGAAAAGAATTTTGGATTTCCAAAATTATCTTAAAATAATAAACAGCTACTAAACTGCTTGTTTTAAAAGAAGCATGAGAGGTTCTAGAACTAATAAGCAACAGTCAACTCATTTCTCTTGTTTAGAAATGAGATTCCAGGAGAGAAAGGGACTGGGAGGAGAAGAGGCTGATAAGTAAGTGGTAGTGGTCGGGGGACACATATAACAACAAAGCAGGCCCAAAAGAGTGGATGATTTATACCACACTTGAGTTGCTACATACCAACTTTTGTGGTCAGGAACAATACAACGCGAATATGCATCTTGGTGGACTTCTGAATTGCAGTCTCAGCTCAGATGGTACCCCAAAACACTCAGCTTGTCCCCATATGGAAAGTCATTTCTGAGAATGAGATTCTCAGTTTCATCTAGCTACTGTTTTCTTGCAGCCTGCATTCCAGTGGTTTGGGAACACATTTTATTCTTTTATCTGTACTTGGAGTCCAGGAATACAGTAAGAAAAAGATTTATCTGCTCCCTGGGGGATGTTTGGCACCACCTGAGTTGCTGACTTCGGTTACCTTTTTTTTTTTTTTTTTTTTTTTACTAGATTCTGCATGAGCATTTTAGTCTCTCAGGTCACTTTAAATAAGAGCCTCCTGTTGCAGTAATTATTAAAAAAAGGAAAGTCTTATCTCTTTATCAACCCCCATGGTCTTACTCCGAGGATGCCACTTAATATGAGCTGTGCTCATGGACTTAGTCACTAGGTCCACAAGCTCCACGCTCCACGGGATTCCCTTCGCAGGCGGTTCATTCTGCCTACCCTGGTGCTTCTGCCCTGTGTGTTTCTTTACCCCTCCGCCCAACACAAACATTGCTCTGAGGCCCGGTAGCTTTTCATATGGGTTTATATATCACAATTTCAATCCACAAACCCTCTATACCACAAAATTATATAAAATGGACAAAGATACAAACTGTCCTTCTATAAGAGACCAACTACGGCCACCAGGTCTGCTTTTTCGGCTCCATCTTGATCTTCTCCCGAAATCTCTGTTCCTCTTCTGTTTTCCTGCCTTTCACCCGCCTACTTCTCCACTGTCCAATCATGTATCAACTTAACATAAATCTACAGCCTCCCTTCTTTTGACCTTGATGCTGAATCCAGGAGACTCATTGGGTATGATTTGATGGCTCATTCATTGCTAGGCTGTTTGGTGATGACTTTTTCATGCCAGAGGGAAAATATATATATTTTTTCATTTCTAATACTTGGTTACCATTTCTCAGATGGTGTGCTGGAGCACACTACTTTCCAGAGCAGTGAACAAGACAAATTTCAGGCACTTCAATTCAAGCAGATTTCATACCACTGTCTCAAAATAAATAAATAAACATATAGATAAAGATAAAATGAAGTAAAATATAGTAGAATTTTGTCAATGTCTTAGGATATAAAAAACAAGAATTTGTGGGGGGAAAAGGATTAGGGGCTGGGGGCTGGCTCAGCAGGCAAAGCACTTGCCACACAAGTATGAGAATCTGACTTTGAATTCCCAAATGCCACATAATGCCAGAGGTGAAAGTACACATCTATAATTTTAGTATCCCTATAGTGAAACAAGAGGCAGAGATAAGAGCTTCTCAGGATGCTTATGTGCAAGGGGCTTTGCCTGCACAACAAATATTATGTGTCGAAGGCTCGTCTTAGACCAAGACTGACACCTGAGATTGTCCTTTGCAGACATGCCATGGCATATGTAAACCCACATCCATCTACCCATATACATAAATGAGAGGGAGAGAGAGAGAGAGAGAGAGAGAGAGAGAGAGAGAGAGAGAGAGAGAGAGAGAGAGAGTACAAATTTCCCTGTTTTAGAACCTAGCATATTTGTTCAAAGTGCTAATTGGCTTAGCCTTGAGTTTTGGCTAGTAAGGACCATTATCCAGAATAATAGCACGCACTTCCATTTGAGCATCACCAATTCAGGACAGCTCTGTTTGTGTGCAATTATTTGCACTTATGTGTTCTTTTTTGAGGTTAAAAAAAATACCCATGAGGTCCTGCTCAGAGTGTGCAGAATTGAACACATAGCTCATTTACAATCCTGTGAATTGTACAGTCTGCTTGATCCCCTCAATGTGTTGCAGGGAATGTTCTCTCTGCCAGTGTGCTGCAGAAATCTACCATCTCCAGACTGGAGAGCATCATGGGGTAACAAAACATTGAGAAGCAAACTACCATATGGAGGGTCTGTCACCCAGAAGATGCCTTCAGAGCCAGACTTTTTCTTGGGACAAAGCCAAGGAGGAAATTAGAGCAGGTGAGAGATGATCAGTGGTTTGAGTGCCCCTTAAGGGACTCTTTGACCACAGAAGGGGTGTTCAGAATGCTCAGACTCTGTGTGAAATAGGGGAAGCTGTCCTGTGTCGTGCAAGGAGCTTCCCCGCTGCAGCAGCAACAGCACAGTTCAAAGGAGCACTTAGAAGCTGCTTTGACTCTTCATTGGCCTCACAGAGTCACTACAAGCATGGTGGAAGCTGGCAGCTCTGCCCTCTTTGTGTACCCACCTCCATTTTTTAGGACACTTGCTTACCTCTGTGGTAAGTTGACCATATGGTATAGCATTTGGTATATTTACCATTCAAGGAGTAGTTACCAGGAACCAGTGATACCTAACGCACTTCATTCCCCTTTATGTCTATGATGGCAGAGTTACTTTGAATTTCATGAATAGCAAAGGATCTCGGGCAGGTGGACCCTCTCTGTAATGGGAACAGTTGTCTATGATGTAGTGACTATACTGGGAAGCAGGTCATCTTGTAGGAACCAGTATTGTCCCTTCCCACAATGCCAGAAGTTGACAAATAACAACTTCTTGGGTCTCACTGTTAGGACTAGGGCTGAGATAATGAAAGGTGTGGGCACACCTTGATCCCAGTTGTTTAATTATGCCTGTTTCTTGCCCTGTCACTGGATTTTATTTATAGCTAAAGCTCACATCAGTATCCCAAAGAGGACCTTGAGAGTCACTGAACCTTATTATTTATCTCTCTCCCTAATGCATTACATTTCCTTTCTTACTTTAGGAGTCAGCATTAGTTTCTTTCCACTGTGAAAAAAAAGTTTCTCCAAGAAAGGCCAAGAGTAGGGCTGGAGAGATGGCTCAATGGTTAAGAGTTCTGGCTATTCTTCCAGAAGTCCTGAGCTCAATTCCCAGCAACTACATGGTGACTTACGACCATCTGTAATGGGGTCCTGATGCTCTCTGTGTAAAAACAGATCATTCATATACGTAAAAATAAATAATTTTTTTTAAATGACAGAGAGTAGTCCAGAAATCCTTTCTGCCATTTCTTCCAGTTGTTCCCTGGTCCTTGAAATGGTCCTACAAATACCCCATTGAACATGCAATATCATTTATCCACAGTATCTTGAGCAGCTACATACCTCTGTACTTGAAGACTTTCATTGTGAATAGAAGTTTTTCTCACCAAGACTAGGGCTTGTCTATGTGTGTTATGTGTAGGTATTGAGAAAACATTTTGGCATGGTATCAGATTAGCTAATCAGCACTTGTAAATTTCCCCTGGGACCTAAGACCTCCTTAGCTATGGGTTCTTAACTATGTTACAGTAGGAGGCATGGATTCCTCTTTGTGAAGTGGGCCTCAGAACTAGTCAGAGCACGTGGTTAACCCTATAATAGTTTACCAATGTTGTATCAGTATGTATATCTTACCCAGAAGGATGATGTTGAAGGTAATAGTGTTCTCAATTGAGTAAGGCCATTGACGTCTTCTGGCATCGTGAAAGCTGGCCAGCGGGAACAGATATTCCAGGTCAGGTCCATTGATTTTTCTGTATCTTATACTGAAGCTGTGCATTGCCTTCAGCAATAGGATTTTACTAATTTATTCTGGTGAGCAGCCAAGGGGAATGGCAAGAGCCCTTTTTTTTGGAGGGGGATGGATGTTGGGAGCCTTTCAAACCAACTATTTATAAGGAGGTATCTCCCCTTCATATCTGGCACCAGAATTTTGGTCTGATATTGCAAGGTTACCAAGTTCACCACCATTCAGCCATGTAGGCTGACCTTCTAACATTCATATATTTTAGTTAGCTTACAAACTAACAGGTTTCCAATAAGCTTTGCTCTTGTATCCATGCAAATGCGTATAAAGCACTGTCACCTTCATGGGTTATGATCTAAGAACTACATACAGCATGGTCACCAGTTGGGGAAAAAAATAGCTCTTTGAAAAAAATAAAAAGGCTCCCGACCACTCCCCCCACTCTAGGAATTAATCCATTTTAGAAGCAATTTCATCAGAATTTGCAGTTGCTGTAAACCGATGGGCAGATTGCCTGGATTTGGGGTTGAAGGCAATTTAATTCCAGTGTCTCCACTGTCTGCTTTTGTCTAGCTCTGAATTCAGGTCATGGAAGGTAAGCTGGCACCAGCAGCCAGCTGTTACTACCTGTATCTGAATGCCAATGTCCCCTCGTGCATTAACACAGGAAGAAAGCAAATAAGGTAACGTCCTCAGACTTTTCTTTACACTAAACATGTAATTAGCCACTTACCCATGATGAGCCACATTTAATTTTAGCTAAGTGAACAGGAATGCTGACCGGATTTATTTTATTATCTGTTTACTTTCCGGGAAAGGGCGGCTGGAGTCTCCTGGCATTGCATTATTTTCCCTCTGCCATGCTCACCCATGAAATATGTTAAAACTTGCAGGAATTGCATGGGAGAATGCGAAGACTATGTTCACTGGCTGCACCGTCCTCTTGCTTGATAGAAGGAAGAAAGGGTGCGTGGCTTCAGCCTCTGCTTGTGCAGATGGGGAAGAGCCTGAGAGGCGACAGACAGAGGTGGGCCTGGCCGGTTCTGGACAAGGTCACTGAGGACCTTCCACTTAGTGGGTCCTTTCCTTTTAGTCTATGTCAGCCAGTGACTTTGTTCCCCTTTGGCAGCTCATCACCCTACTTTGGGCCAAGACTTCTGGCTGTTCCCAGCTATTTCTCTCACGACTTTGATTTCATCACCAACCCCATTTCCAAAGGGCTCTGCTCCCAAGATCGGTCACAGGGAAGGAGGTTGGAAGCATTCCTGTGAAGCTTTTAGGCAATGAAGGAAGCTCCTGCATCTCCTCCTCCCCCCGCTAGTGTTTTTTCTTAATAGAATAGATGCTTTGAAATCAGTACTTTAACCATAAGAAATAAATCATAAAGGGTAAAATTTCAGCCACCACTTCCAGGCAGACCATAAACCCAGCCGTGACCTTGCCTTTGTACAGGGGGCATGCGCACCTGTAGACTGTTGCTGAAGATGTGCTGGACTAATTCCAGGACTTTGCTAAGAGTGTGAAAGTACTCAGGACACATATGGAGGAATTCTCAAACTATTCTATTTGGACAAGAGTCTTTGGGAGCTCATGAATTCCCTGCCTCTGGAAACTTGTGAGGCAGGCTTCTGAAGTATCTAAGAGAGGCATTGTGGGGGAGATTCAGGCAGTAAAGAGTATCAGTGAGAGCCCAGCCGGGGGGGGGGGGGGGGGGGATGAGCACACTCCCTGTGGACTAGGCCAGGAACACGATGCATTTCCACAGAGAATCGATGGCATGGTTCAGGAGGAAACACTGAGCTTAGAATAAAGAAGCATCTTTGGCTCAGAGGACTGCCAGGACAGGATTTTCAGAGACTAGGAAACAAGAGCCCTTCTGGTCAGTGGGTTGGCTAGAGGGAGCTAAGGATGTTGTGAGAGATGTGGTTAGGCCTAGAGCAGTGGTCCTCCACCTTCCTAATACCGCCATCCTTCCAACAGCTCCTCGGGTTGTGGTGAATCCCAACCGTAAAATTATTTTTGTTGCCACTGCATAACTGTGATTTTGCTGCTGTTATGAACTGTAATAAAAATATTTTAGAAGATAAAGGGTTGCCAATGGAGTTGCAGTCCACAGGCTGAAAACGAATGGCCTAGAACCTCTTAGGCGGTGCTGCCCTGCCAGGGACTTTATACTGACCCTCAGACAGGAAGAGCCAAACTCTGAGCTTCATTTCCCCAGGCCTTGCCAAGTTTGGCCAACGCTTTCTACTGGCCAGCTTCCAGGCTATAAGCTGGGCTACCAGGGCAGAGGACATAGGGTCGAGGGGTATTTTGAGACATAGTCCTTGACTGATCAGTACTGTGGGAACTTGTACCTGACTCTAAATGTCTCACTAAGTCTGACAAACTAAAATAATTTTATTTACATGTTTTAATTGACATGTGCTTTCATATAATATATTTTTGATTATGCTTTTTCTCCCCTCTCTCACTTCTTCCACATCATCTTTCTCATATCCATACGCAGCCAACTTTATGCTTTTTCTCCCTCTCTCTCTAATAAACAAACCAAACCAAAATGAACAAACAAAAAACCAAAAGACCCCAAAACAAGAAATACAACCCCTCAAAAGAAACTCCACCCCCCCCCCAAAAAAAAAAAAGAGAAAGAAAGAAAATCAAAACAAAGACCAAAACAAAGTGGCCAAAGAAAGCAAAAATGATACAAAAATTTCACAAAAATACCACTGGGTTTGTTTTGTGTTGGCCAACTACTCCTGGGCATAGGGTTTTTCCTGGTTGATATGTCCAGTGAAATTCCACGGGAGAAAACCCATCTTTCCTTGCAAGCAGAAATCAGTTACAGATGGCCTCTTGGTTAGGGGTGGGATCCTGTATTCATCCCCCCATTCTAAGTGCTGGGACCCTGTCTGGCCCGAAGCTGTGTAGGTCTGTGTATGCTGCCCCAGTCTCTGAGTTCATATTACATCAGTCCTGTTGTATCTGGAAGACAGTGCTTCTTGGAGTCATCCACCACCTCTGGCCCTTAAAATCTTTCCACCTTTTTTTTCCACGTAGATCTCTGAGCCTGGAAGGGAGGGGTTTGAAGACATTGCATTCAAGACTGTGTGCTTCAAAGTCTCCCACTCTCTGCATGCTGTCCAGACGCACGTGTCTCTGTTGATTTCTGTCTACCACAAGAAGCATCTTTGATGTGGGTTGATCAAGGCACTGACCTAAGGATATAGCAGTAGGTCATTAGGATTATTACTATGTTCCTTTAGCAGAATACTAGTAGTAGCTTTCCTCTAGGACCGTAATTCTTTTGGTTTATGGTTCTTGGCCACTTTAGCAGCGTCAGTTATGGGTTCCAGCTCATCAAGTAGGCCTTAAATTTAATTTTTTAAAAAAGTCATTGGTTACTCACACAGTGTTTGTGCTGCTACTACACCAGAATGTCTTACATCTGGACAATTATTGTGGGTCACAGGGTTTGCAGCTGAGTAATACAGACCTTTCAGTCCATGAATGCTAGTCAGGAGAGATAAAACACTTAACCAGGCACTAGCCTGACTTCTCCAGTCGGTGGTGCATGCAAGCGGTCTCTTCAGCATTCAGTTGTTGAGAACAACCAATAAGTCTTACAATAGCGTGTGATGGTTGGCAGAGTTCATGGGATCCCTTCGTTTGGGCTCAACAAGGTATAACGTATTCCTGGTACTGGAGGTTTCAACTGGTGGCATAAGATGTTTAACTGGGACATTTGCTCCCCTAAGATTTGATGCCTCTAGTTAGGTATATTTTAGGAAACGTCTACAGTAGTGGGTTTCCACAGGTTTTTTAAAAAATAGCTTGTATTGCTAATTGTCCTTCTCCAAATTTCCTTTCCCATCTCACCCCTATTTACTCCTCCTAATCTTGTTTTCCCTTTACTTTTTAACACTACATTCTATTTTCCTTCTTTGAGAAATCGTCCCCTTTCCTTCTGGTCCCTGTATACCTAACACATCCAAGAAGCTTGAAAGCTGACATTCTTGTACAGTAGAATGTTTGTCTTCTGGGGTCTAGATTACCTCACTTGGGATATTGTTTTAAAATACTCCAATAGTGCATATGAGTCCACTCTGAGGAAAAGACACCTATCAAACATCTCAAAAGTAAGTATATGGATGAATTCCACCCCATTGTTTCGGGGCAATTATGCCTTGCCCTCGCTGGTCTAGAATGAGCCAAACTTGATGGAATTGTCTTTCTTCTTGTTTTAAGAACCCTGGATGTGAAGGCAGGAACTGTAGGAGGGTCTTCTCTTCTTGTGGTTCTGGCTGTAGAATTTAAATAGTGAGGTCTGGTCGTTGTATGCTTCTGTTCTTAACTAAAATACCTTGTTTATATTTAGAGGGCGGAAAGAGAAGTCACAATGGCATACTTTGTGTGTGAGTGGGTACACATGTGTATGCTGGTGTACATGCATGTGTACCTGTCTATGAACAACCTTGAATGTCATATACACACATATATACACACACATATATGTGCACACACACATATTCATTTGTTTATTTATTTTTAATTTTTCACAAGTTCTCCTAGAACTCACCAAACAGGTTTGGCTTCTCAGTAACTCTCTGTTCCCAGGTCTGGATTATAAGCATACCACCAAGGTAGAATTTTTATGTGGGCTCTGGGGGTTCAACTCAGGTTCTTACAGTTTACCCAGCTGAGCTATTTCCCCAAATCACAACTCACAATGACACACTGGATCTCAGCACTGCACAGTCAGTAGAGTTGCCCCTGATACCTATGTGCAAAGCTCTTTGATCTCTTGGAAGTGATACTTGACATACAGGCAGGGCATTTGTGGGTGTGGCTGCCTTGTTTAAGATGATCTTTCTCTTGCTTTCCTTTTCCCAGGCTCAGCTGTTTGCCAGGGCTGGGAGTTTGGGTGCTGTTCTCTCATGATTGACAGACAGTCAGGTTGGTTCTGCAGCAGCAGCCGGCAGGCCTTTCCTTAGGTCTGACAATCAGCTGGGAGACGAGAGCAGCTCTTCCTTTGAAAGCGGTGGCAGTGGGCAGGCTTTCTGAGTGTGCTTCGCAGAGGTGCCCTGCACCTGCCCATGGCTGTGACTTTGAAATGAGGTCTGCTTTAACCTTGAAAGCTATTGAAGATGGGGGCAGGGTGCGAAGAAGCTCCCAGATGACCCAATGCCATGGTCCTGCAGGGCCTTGTGGGGTCGTTTCCTGGCCACGCTCTCTATTTGTCTCACCTGCTTGTGGCCCCCAGAAATCAGAGTAGAATATGGAATAGAAGTAGAGGTGGCTGAGTTTAAATAATGTGGTCCACAGGGGCTTATTTCTCTCTCCATATTAAACTTGAATTAGCACATGGACATCAGGCAGAGTATTTGCTCTTTCTTCTCTGTCTTTTTCCTTCCTTTTCCTCTTCCTCCTTGTCTTCCTTTCCTCTCTTTTCTTTTTTCTATCTCCTGTCTTTTCTCCCTTCATATTTCTCCACCCCTCCCCCACTCCACCCTTTCTCCTCAGCTCTCACCCTTCCCTCTTTCAGGATCTCACCGAGCAGTTCTGGTTGGCCTGGAACTTGCTGTGTGGACCTGTCTGGCTTTGAACTCTTGACCTCCCTGCTTCTGCCTCCCAAGTGCTGAGATCACAGGCACTCAACACCATGCCTGGTTTCCGAGCTCCTTTTTGAGAGCAGACTCCCTGCTAAATGAACATGACCTCAGACTTGTGGTGTGACATTTCTAATCACAAGGGAATATGCAGAGAGCAAATGCTGGGTTTAGGGGACCTTCCCTGGAGATATTGGACCTATTATTTTATAAACTGCTTTCCCTTAATTGGTCTGGTTTTCATCTAGTCTTCCACATTTCCTTCCATGTTTAAATGGAAAGGATGGAGTGACAGGCCTGTGTTCTTCCTCTTCCCTCCTGCTTGCCTTCTAGAAAATAGTATGTAAATGGTTTAGCTGTTTGGACAAGTATTAAGACTTAGTAAATATTCTATCAATACTGTATACACTTACAGGGGATGGACGGCAAAATAGAACTGGACCCACAGAAGACAAGCTGCCAATTCACTCCGGAAGCAGATGTTTCCATCTGCCCAAGGTTGCCACCTGCCTTATTGGGGATTTCGTTCTGGGAGTCATCCCTCTTCTACTACTGGAATAGGGGTTGTATCTGAGCTCTGCCTCAGATGAGGTGACAAGCTTCCTAGGTGACTAGGTCAAGGTGTCTTAAAGCTTGAGTTAAGTTCAGAGTCCTATATTAGAAAGAACAGTTGATTTCAGTGCCACTGGGTGAGTGGTATTAATAGTAACCCATCTTCTACCCGATATTAACTCACACAAGTGTTCAAACAAATGGCTTCTTTGCTGTTGTCATCAAAATCATTTTGAAAACAAGTTGCCAGAGTACTTGAATTTTAGAACAGAGGTTACAAAAGATATATTAATCTTCTCTAAATAATTTACTGTGGCCCTGCTGCTTGCCATCCGGTCTCCTGGCTGTATGCCAAGGTGCTAACCTTAGGGCTCTGCTCTCTACATTTTAAATTACTTCAGTTCCCCACCATAGGCCAATCTCTGCCCCTTCCACCTTCTGTCCTCTTGTTATTCCTCCACTTCTGTCGTCTCTCCTCCTCCTCTTTCTCTCTCTACCTTTTCAGGCAAAGTCTTGCTTGGTAGTTCAGTCTGGCCTTGAACTCAAATCCTCTGGAGTACTGGAATTACAGGCTGCATGTCCATGCCTAGCTTAATTCTGCTTTGTGTATGTGTATGTGTTTGTTTGTTTGTTTGTTTTTGTTATTTTTTTCAGCAATTTGTTATTGAGCCCTTGCCATATTTGAGGCAGTGTGGACACAAAGATGACCTCTAGATGACCTCTGCCCTCAGGTAGTACTGTCACTATGAGGAGACAACACATTAAGACTCATGTCCACTTCAATTCTACAGGTAGGACACACACGTAATTGAAGGTGTTACATGGAGGGGCTTGGGTTCAATCTTAAAAGGTTCCTGTGGTTTGAATATGGGTAACATCTCCAACAGTCCCACACGGCAGTCTTTCGGGGTGCCTTGGGCCTGTAAGAGGTGCTAAGAAGTTCTTGTGTCTTATTGATATGACTTCAAAGGCTTGTTGCGTGCTTCCTGGCAGTCTGTTAACACATGATCCCTGCCATTGTGTCTGGTGATCTCACTGGAGGCTAGAGCAGTGGAGTGCTCCATTTAAAATAAAACCTCCTGCACTGTAAGCTACGGATGTGTTTTCTGTCTAAATTACCCTTGCTATTGTTATATGCAAGGAAAGCTGACTAATAGAAGAATGAATAAGTTGCTTGTTATAATGATATATTTGTTTGTTATATTAGTATTCTCTCGCCCCTCAAAGACTCAGGTGTTTAAGGTTTAATCATCTGTGGCACTATGGGAGAGTGCCAAAAGCTACAGAAAGTAGGTCTTTAGGAAAGGAAATTAGGTCGCTGGAGGCACACCTTTAAAAGGAAGGGGGTGTTGACATTCTATGCCTTGCTTTGCTTTTTGTCCACCTGAAGGTGGGTACTTTCCTCTGCTAATCCCTTCTCTTCACTATGATACAGACTTCCAAACAAGGGGACCAGGCAACCTTGGACTGGATTCCCTAAAATCAGTGAGTCAAATAGATCTTTGGTCCTTTTGAGTTATTCATCTTAGGAGCTTCATCACAGCAAGGGAAAGTTGACTGGTAAGTGGTCTATGAGTAGCAACACCAGGCGAGGGAACCCAGGTTCTAACTAACACTTGCAAAGGATGGTGGAAATCACACCATCAGAAAGACTTGGAGGTGGCTGTTTGTGGATTCTGGAAGATGAACCCAGGAATTCGCCATCTGTCCTCAAAATGCTAATGTGTTCTGTGCCCCTGTGTACAGCGCCTGCCTGTTTTCATCTCCTTTCTAATTTTATAGAAAGCCCGTCATCTTTGCTTGTCTGTGCATCTAGCTCAACACATACACCAAAATGATATTCAAAAGAATTATATTCAGGTTCTAAGAGAAGTTTTCTTCCAGAAACTAAGTTTGAAGGCTTCGGGGTCTATGTAGACCTTGTAACTTTTGCTCACATTTTGTTGATTGAGTATGGCTGAAAGGTGATCTCAAAAGCAAAACAAAACAAACAAAGGAAAAAAAACCAAAAAAAAGGAAGAAAAAAGATATACCCATAATTATTCTTCTTAAGGTCAGTCAGAGATACCTATAGTTAAGGGAGAGCACATGCTTGCAGTGTAGGATGAAGGAAACAGTGTTTATAAAGCAGTTGGTGATCCTTCTCCGAAGAGAGCTGTAGGAAGCAAGACCATCTTTGTTTTTCTGGCATTGTGGATAGTGGCAAATCCCTTTGAAATAAATCATGTCTACTCCCATCCATAGCCTTCCAACCACATCATCTCTCTGCTCTGATTCTTGGATAACAACCCCCGTTCACTTAAGACTTTGATGGCTATCAAAGTATCAGAGAACTGTCAGAAAGATACCCAACATCAACAGAGCAGGGAGTGAGCACTACTTCCATTCTGTAAGCTGACGAGGGGACATGAAAGAAAGAGGAAAGATGATTGACATCAGCAAACAAACACACACCCTGATGAGACCCGGTCTTGGGGTCTTGGAGTTCAGTGGAAGAGTTATAGCCTGTGACAGCAAGAACAGACTTGGGCTTTAAATGTGAAATGCTTTGTGGACACAACCCCCTCAGTGCATAACAGCTGGCCTCCAAGGAACCTGACAATGTGACTGACCCCATGCCTGTATGATACTGCTCCAGGGAACTCAAGTTCAAAGAAGGATGTCTGGTTTCCCCACAGGAGCTTTCTTTTCTGCAGCCTCTCATAAATGCAGACAAGGTGCAGAGGCACTTTGCAGCAAGGTCTCCTCACATGGCTTTGGCCCCCTCCTGGTGCATCCCTAAAGAGCCTACCGAAGTCTCATGATACCACTTGCAAGTCAAGAACGTGTCACCAAGCTCCAACCAGCCACAGAAACCTTGCGGGGTAGGGAGAGCTTCAGGATTGTTCCGACCATTTATTTAGACGGCAGTCACTTCATTGATAGGAAACTTGTATGAAGCATTGTGTAAGGTGCTGCTGAGAGACTAAACATTAAAAGACATGGCTATTATTTTTAAAAAGTTAAAAGGGATTTTAAAAAATTCCTTTGGCAAGAGAACACACAAACACAAAGGTCAGTATTAGGCATCCACTCGAAGTGAATGTGATGGCTTTATCTGGCAGAGCTTGCTGAAAGGGGTCTTTTTTGGGGGGGGGGGGATAGAGGGGAAGCTCTGTGGGCAAGGCTTATTGCCATGAACTTCTGGCAGCTCTTCTGTCTCTTACTCTAGGAGATTTGGGATTACAGATGTGTATTACTAACTCTGACTTCACATGGATGCTAGGGTTTCAAACTCAGGTCCTCAGCTCACCATATTGGATTTGTAATTATTTTTGGACAAGAGGCTCCACATATTTAAATCTGGAATAGGTCCATCGTACATTCTTCAGCTGTCTCTGGAAGGGGGAGTGGGTGTAGCTTGACTTGCTTTGAATCAAAGTAGAGGGACATGAGAGGATTGGTTTGGGTGAGCCAGGGAACACACACCTAGGAAGTTTGAGAACGAGAAGGGATCAGTTGAGGGAAGACAGGCCACTGAATGTTCTATGGGATCCAAGGCACTGTAAAATATGGCTGATAACTCTTTGTAATGTATTTGCACATGATTTGTGGTAGCCTGGGACAGTGGTTCTCACCTTTCTAATTTTGCTGCAGCATCTTGTGGTGAGCCCCAACCATCAAAGTATTTTTGCTGCTGAGTCATAACTGTAATGTTGCTATTGTTATAAATCACAATGTAAATAAACATCTTTGTTTTCTGATGCCTTTAGACAACCCCTGTAAAAGAGTCATTTGACCCGCAGAGGGGTCATGACCCACAGGTTGTCTCAAGAGACAAATGAGGTGAAACTAGGCTAAGGGTGACATGTTCCTTCTGCCCCATCACTGGTTAACACTGTCACCTAGAAACATCTGTCACACACAGCTCATGCAACCAGCTTTGGAAGAGCCATTCTTGGAGGAGCATTTATGCCAAACATACCCTAAAGGATTTTACTCACAACTACATCAAAATTCATCACATTGCATTTATAAGGTGCTGGAATCAAATAACACCAAACTCCCATCTTTTCAGGATGTCTCACGGAGACTGAAATTCGTGTGACTAAATTCCAAATGATCTCGGGGGAGATTTTGGGGACGTCTCCCTCAAGTTTGCTCTCTAGTTAGCCTCTGGTCACAGTTAACATTCTGAGGCAGGCTCAGTGGAAAGGGCAGAGAGGCACTCAGAACTTCTAGCTTATATGGTTGTTTTGAGTCAAGCAAAGAAGTGAATGAATTTGGGGATGCTGTGTTGAGAGGATTACTCCAGGAGTGAAGGCCACAAAGACCCCCAAACCACCTATGGTCCTTGAGCGAGTTCCTTGGCTGTCAGCTCTTCTTCTTTTTTTCCCTTCCTGGATCTTAAATACAATGGTGAGAGAATCTGCTATAAACTGCATGGTGTTCTTAGAGATCCACTCATTCTCGGAGCCATTTTCATGAACTCTGCCAAATCTTTGAGAGATTTCATGGAACCAAGCTAGCTTTTTCAAAAGTCGAAAATGTTAACTGAGTTCAATTTCCTAGCTTTGCATAAGATAAAATAAAATAAACCACCTTGATTTTTTTTTTTCTCCTGTGCATTCTGCTTACATCTTGGACATCTCAAGTTTAGTCCTAAACATAATACTTGTTCATGGGTGTCCTGGACTGTATTGTACATGAGGCAAGTAAGACTTAGAGACAGGAGTGATTAAAACTGGTTGATCTTGAGGGTTTTTTTTTTTTTTTTTTTTTTTTTTCCACAGCACAAAGTCTTTCTGTGGTCAGTGTTAAATCTGTCCTCTGCCTGCGGGAAATTATCGGCAGTTTAAGTGGATTTCTGTAAGTAGCAAGAAAGCATACACTGGTAGGGCTCTTAAATTAACCAGGCCGTTTTCTTATCACACTTTATAGTCAGCCATAATTAAACCCACAGCAAATGGCAGAAAGGGTTCACATGATAAAACCTTCCCAAGTCCTTAGGGGTCAGGTTATAGAAGGCCATCTTTATGGCCAGGTGAATCATTAACTCAGAAAGCATCCAAGCAGTGGCACGAATCACCTCTCTGAGACCAACTTGTGAGCCAGACATCTCAAAGGAAGCTGCTGTGTGCTTGTTAGATGCTTAAAGAAGAAGCTCACTGTTTCCTTTTAGACTCATTACACCAACAACAGAGATTCCTGATGAGAATTTGGAAGCTTTGGGCGAATGTCAGAAGCAAGCTGGCATTAATTGCAAGTGTGCATTCTGTTGATGAAGTTAAGGGAATGGGCCTCAAGGAAAAGATGTAAACTGTGACTAGCAGCCGTGTAAGCATGAGATTCACCCTAGTGTGTTGCTGAGGCATGGCAGACATCTTGGAGTTTCTTATGACAAAATTGCTCTCCTGAAAAATAGTTCCAACCATCATCCCTTGTCGCTTGGGCTTACAAATTCTGCTTCTTCTTACTCCAGGGCCACTAGAGATGCAAAGGTCTCTGAACTTCTCTTCAAGATCATCTGCCCAGACCCTACCTTCCTTTTATCCTGTGATTTGTCAGAGCCCCATGGTAATGTTGCTCTTCATTTAAATTTAGCACTTATGTCTCTGCTTCTGTTTAGCATCTGTTTCCTTCTTGAGATGAAGGCTTTATAACTTTAGGGTCCATAATGTGATCTATGTATGTCCCGCCCACGCCCACTCCTCTTGGCATATACAGTGTAAGTACTTAGCTAAGTACTTAGACACTCAGATTTGCAGATGTTACTTCTCATACTCGCTGATCGCTTCTATAAAGGAATTCTTTCTTCCATTTATTGGGACGTTTTTATGCTTTTCCAAATCACTTCCCTACCCAGTAATTAGACATAAACTTAGAAAAAAAATACTTTCCTTGAAATTCCATTTGACACATATAAACAGTTACTGGTTCAGAGTAGTCATCTGATGTCAAGCAGGAGATGTCAATGTTTCTGTCCCTAGAAGGAAGGGAAGGGTCTGGGAGACATGGCTGCCACCCAGGCAGTCATCCTTGATGTGGCTGTTGCTGTGTGACTGGTGTGTTAGTGGTCCTTTGTGTCACTAATGATGAATCTTTCTGGAGTAAACATGAAGAAGCTGATGTGTGTGGTATAATTTGTACTTGAAGAAATAAGATGTTTTGAAAATGAGCCTTTAAACAGCCCATTTGGACACATGATTCTGTTGGTGCGTGTTGGGGGAGCTAAATGTTTCATTATTGCTGTTCAAGACTGTTTGGTCCCCTTGTCTGATGCTGAGTGGTTTCTAGAGCATGAAAATACTACTACATTCAGACAACCCTTCCTCTGTCTGTCCATCTGTCTGCCCCCGCCTCCCTCTTTTCTTCCCTTCCTCTTTCCCTCCCTCCCTCCCTCCTTCCCCTGCATGCCAATCTTCCCTTTTTAATCTTCCTGATGCTTCCATCCTCTAATACAGTTCATGTTTTGGTGATTCCCCAGCCACAAAATTATTTTGTTGGTACTCCATAACTATAATTTTGCTACTGTTATGGATTATAATATAAATATCTGATATCTAGGATATCTGATATGTAACCACAAGAGGTCAAGAGTCACAGGCTGAGAACCATTATCCTAGGGCTTTACCAACGAAGCTACTACCCCAGTGGAAGAGAAATCTTTCTTTGAAGAAGGAAGGAATCTCTGGAGTTCCTTTAAGAGTTGGGCATAGCTGACTGGGAGATATCGGATGGCTCTCACAGAGCTGTGCTATGTTCAAGCAAAGGGAAAGCAACACCTCTCTGTCCCTCTGCTATAGCGTGTCTGCACAGGGAAGGGAGGAGACTATCTGATCTGAATTGTTTTTATGTCACTTTTACCCTTTCAGAAATCCCCAAATCTTGTCTCTATTCTTTCTGTGTCTATAGTGGTAGTGAGGTTCACATCTTAACCACTAGTGTGTCTACACTGGGCTCTGGGGCCATCTGTTGTTCCTCCTCCATCTGTGGAGTCTCCCATTTTCTATGAAACATCTCCACCAGGAAAGATGGGCTTCACCAAGAGAGAACTTTACCGACAACAAGCTTCAGTGGGACTATGCTTGTGCCATGTGTCTGAGTCCTATTGGACAGAGTCGTTCCTGTGGCTGATACATGGGGGAGAATTCTATAGAGGTGGGAGGAAGTGTTCATTGTGGAGAAGTGAAGTTCTTCTGTGGCTATTCCAACCTGGTTTCAATATTGTGGATGAGCAAATGGCAGGACCATGACATTGATTTATCTACAAACCCAACTTTGAAAAGTCAGAGCTCTTAGTAGGGGCCTCGCTTCACATTGATTCAGGAGTGCACCACCTACCTCATAGTCTCTGAGCTATCTGCCCTGGCTTGTGATCTCAGGAGCTGATCATGGGGCACTAGGTGGCCCTTCCTTTGTCTCGGAGCTCCTACCATCAGCTCATTCCCTGAAGTTTCCTTCATCTATGGGTGTATTCTTTCCAGTCCTTTCTCTCCTTTCAGACTTCCTTTATTTTAGATTTTTTCTAAGCAGCCTGGATGTCTGAAAGTCACACAGCATTTGGTTTAACCATCGCCTGTTTTACTGTTACTCACCCTATCCTTAGTTTGGCCATTGTGATAGTTCAGATCGTTTAAGCAGGTAATTAATTTTTGCATGTTCTACCTCTTAAACCTTAGATAATGCATATGTATACTTTGTACACATACATGCATGCATACTTCAGAGTTGACTTACATTTTTACATCTTTTTAAAAATAGATTCTATTTAATTGAGGCCCACTGATTCCTTGTGGAAAGTAGCCCTGTTTAACTTCACATTAAACATACTAGCCCAAATTAACTTTATATCAAACACATGCACAAGGTTTCTCTTATACCTTGAATTGCTTTCTGCAGAAGGACCAGCTTCATCTATGCATCCGAGTGGTGCCTATACCGAATTGAACTTTGGCTCTTATAGAGTGGACCAAGAGCTAATTGACAGAATAGATTTGTTTACTGGGACTCAACATCACCAAGGACAGATTGGCATCACCCGCCCCATCTTAGTTGTAATGAAAATTGTATGTACTCTGGGCCGTTTGGTTTCTGGACTCTCTTTAACTCTTAAAGATGTTTTCAAAAGCTTAAGTAATGGTAACACATCACAAATGGAGGAAACTGTTCAAAGCCAAGAGACCAGCAGTCACAGGGACATTAGGCAGGAGCATGTAGACAAGCCTTCATTTTCTTTTATCTTGGCCAGTAAAATCCTTTTAGGAGAAACTTTGAGTTGCTAGCCTGGAACACATACCCTCTTGTAGGGGAAGATGAGATCATGTTTTTCTACCACTGAGGAAACTTAATTATTAGAAATTCCAGACTTTCTAGGGGACTCTGACTCATGTTTTCAGAGAACATTCTATCCAGCAAAGCGTAACGGTCACAGGCCCATCTCTCCTTTCCCTCAGCCTGGGCACAAAAGCGCTTGCGAATGTGTGTTTTTCTTACCCTGATGTCCTGTGTGAGTCCTGCCTTGTTTCTTTTACCTCCCACCCAAGTCTTCAATCACTAAATTTCACAGGTGGAGGCAGAAAGTGCACTTCAGCAGTCCACACTCCCTCAAGTGGAGGGTGTGAGAATCAAGTCACACTCACCAGGCCACGCTCTGAAGTTTGATGCTTTTTTGACTGGAGTCTCATTATCCATAATACAAACAGATTCAATGTTCTTTGGGAGAACTCTTGATATGGATGGACTGCTGCTCTCTGATGCCTCACAGGCCTCTGTTTATGCATTCATTGCTTTAATAAATAAATGTCCAGGATCCTTCAGTGCCTGACACTGCTTAGGCAATAGGCCAGTGAGACAACACTCAAAACCTAAATCCTCCTGAAGGTTTGTACAGGATAAACACATATAATATTTCTTGTACTTACAGCTACTCTGTTAACGTTATAGCGTTAGGAGCAATAGTGGGTTGTTGATAAACAGGAGTGGACTAGGAGTATCAGAAGCATGGGCTGGCATTTGACTGGGTGGAATAAGAAGGAAGGTTCACTACGAGGCTGAAAAGATGGCTTAGGGCAAGCCATGCAGCACTCTGGGAAAAGCATGCTTTTGGAAAAGAACAGCGAGGGTGGATATTCGTTTGTGGAAGTTGCCTAGTGTGCTGTTAGCTGCAAGAGGAAACTCTGAATGAGCAGTATGGGAATCATTGAAGGTGAACTCCAAAACTACAGGGTGACCTATGATTTGTGGCCTAGAAGGACATCGCGCACTCTGGATTTTACAGAGCGAGACAGGAAATTGCTGGAGGGTTTCACATGGAGAGATGATCTGATTTAGCTTTTAGAGGTATCAACGTGGCTGCTGGTTAGAGATTGACTAGGTGTTAAAGGTCAAAGGACAAAGACCTGGGTAGGAATCAACTACAGTACAAAGCAGTGATGGGCTGGAGAGACGTTCAGACATCAAAGGCTCGGGCTTACAGTTTGGGGAAAGGCTATTACTGTTCTGAAGCAGGAATGGGAAAGTAGAGGCTGGGAGGGAAGGAACATTCAAGATGACCCCTTGGAAGCTGACTAGAGTAGTGGGAAGAAGGACACAGTACCATTAATGTCTACAAGTCATGGGAAAAGTGGGCCGTGTCGGGGGGCAGGGGGCTTATCTGGACCAGTGTTTGGCTGTTGGAAATCTGGTGCAGTTTTTGTGGTGCCTCTGCATCGAAGAGAATGGAATGGAGGCAGCTCTTCCACAGTAGCAATAACTACTTGCTTTCTCACTCTGAACCTCAGCACTTCTATCTGAAGCTGGTATCTAATCAAGAGATCAGGCCCTTGACTTCTTAGAGGCCTCGTGCCTCTCCCTATTTCTCACATCTCCAGAAGCTCTGCTGACTCTTTGATACATCCTTATGGTATCCTCTCATTTATTGTGGACCTCATTCCTCATGTACAGTCTCTCTGCCCCAGCCTCTGGGACTGTTTATACCAATCCCTCTTTTAGGTGGGTGATCCACACCACATCCTGGCCTCTCAGTTCCTAGACCTGTTCATTTCTAGCATCTTTCTCACTCAGAATCATGCTGGCCAGCTACCCACTTACATGACCATATGCTTTATGCACCCCAACAATATTTGAAAAACCCAGTGATTGAAAATCATAACACTCGAGCCTTTACCAAATACACTGATTCTTCCAGCTCAGTCAGGGAAACCATCTAGAATCACTTACTGGCCATATCGAGTCACTTGATTTCTCAGTAGGTAACCAGTCTTCATACAGTTTTTGATTTGTTCTTCTATGGGTACCATACTCAGTCAGAGTTATTGTCTTTACATTTTTTTGGGGGTGGGGTAATATTATCATTTTTTTAAGATTGTGACCTAAATGCCATTGATACTGCACCACCATTACCCAAGACTGGACTCTTCTGCGGATCTAATGGCCACTATGTCTGGGGTAGGTTTTTGGACTTGAGTATTTTTCCATGTCACTCCCAGGTAGTTTAGCCTCTAGCACTGAGAACCTCTGCCCATGAACTCAGATGACCTTGATCTGCTCATAACTGAGCTGTCTTGAGTCTTGAAGACACCACAGCAGAGCTGAGTGGGCTCCTCTTGATGCTCGCTTGCTCCTGTGTGCTCCCAGAATTCTTACCACCTATCTCTGTAAACTCCCTTCTCCCTCTGAGATGCCCATGGTAGACTTACTCTCCCTCAAGTCTTCCTCCCCTCTCCCATGTACATTCAGGTGGTGGCTTTAATATTGCTGAAACAGGAGAAAGCATCATACGGGGGCTGCTATCATTGGGATCTATAGTGTTTACCGACACGCAGGTCTATGTGTAAAGGTATGTTCTCCAGCAGGATGCTGTAGCAAAGTGGTAGAGTCTTTAAGAGGTGGGGCCTAGTAAGATACTTGGTCATTGGAGGTGTGGTATCTAGGGAGATAATGGAGCCTCAGTCTTTTCCCTTCCTTTCTTCTTTGCTTGCTACCCATGAAGAAAGTGGTTTTTCTTAGCCATATAATCTTACTGTGATGTGATTTCTTTCCAAAGGCAAGGGAGACACAGATTATGTGTCTCCACATGATATATATATATATATATGATTATGGCAGGCATTTGTTACAATAATAAAAAGCTATCTAACATGTAGGGTCCCTGTGTTTTATCTGCTTTTCTTCCATGTGTTGGCTGTGACCCTTTTAGTTCATGTTTCTTTCAATTATAATTATGAGTCTCAGGTATTCTTGTTTCTTATCTGTCTCCCAGGAGACTGTGAACTCTGTGGATAAGGATTAGGTTTGTTTACTAATGGAAACAACACTTAGCCCAGGCTCACCTAAATGCTACTGAGTTGAGGGGAGGCACTCCAGTATTTTTTTACATGAAATATTTAAGCTATGTCTTGATTCTATGAGTCAATGGGAAAGATATAAATGACACTATCTATTAATTTAATAGTTCCAGAGAGGTTAGAGAGCATTCTTGTTCAGAGACTGCTTGAAAAGAGTTCAACCTGAAGTAGAGTCAATGACTTTATCCTGAACTCTCAGTGGAGACATAAAGAGGTGAAGTTAGAACTCTTACCTAAACTAGTCATATTGTATAACTAATCATATTGTGTAACTAGTCATAAAGAGTAATTGGTCATATTTGGTAACTAGTCATAAGGATAACTAGTCATATAGGATAACTAGTCATATTTGGTAACTACAACCTGCACAAAGATCCAAACACTGTCTACCCCTTTCTAGTGATCTTTGGTTCAGGGACTTGTTTTCAGGGCAGGGTTTCTTCTGGGCTGTGCATGGCTGTATCTGTATTGGCTTGTATTTCTTCATCAGGTTCTGATAGAGATGGGGCTGGCCCCAGGAAGGAGCCACTGTGGAAACAGGCCAGCCTTGCAAAGCACAGAACTGGATTGTTCTCATCTGTGCATTTGATACTTTCATTTCAGAAACCTCTTATTAAGAGCACTTTGCTAAAAATAAAGTTTCTAAGATACTGGGAGACATTAAGGGGAAAGTGCCTATGAGGACTTACATTATGCTTGTCACTGTATAATCACAGGCATTTTGACAAAGGTGCCATTGAAGCAAGAAACAGGAGAAAGAGAAGCAGAGATAACTTCTTCCATGTTAAATTCCCAGACGATTCACAGAAATATCGGTTCCAAACAGAGCATTTTTCTTGTGTGAATTGTTCAACTGGTCTGGGACATTCCCCAGATGTGGACTTGCTATGTGGCATTTCTGGTTGGGAGTTGTACAACTTCACATGGGAAGTGTGATCAGTTTTCAATGGGTATGGAGAGATTTTTGTGAGTACACCAAGCATCAGGGGAAGAGGTATTGTTGCCATCTGGGAAGACTTCCCCCAAGAACTTTGTATGAAAGACTTGGTCACTAGCATCTAGCATGATGGAGTCTTTAAGAGGTGGGAATAAAGGGAGAAATTTAGATCACTGGGGCAACACAATTAAAGAAAATATAAGGACCATAGCCTGTTTTTGCCTCTCTTTCTGGTCACTATAAAATAAATAGTCCTCCTGGCCATGAACTCCCACCAAAAGGTAGTATTTTCCTATCAGCCCAAGGAGATGAGACCAAAAAACCATGAACTGAAAACTCCGAAATGGAGAGTTATCAATAACCTACTGCTTTTGATGTTGATCACCTCAGGCCATTTTATCATGAAGATGTGAAGGTGACTGCAGTTAGAAAGTCGGCATGATTTAAATTTTGAAAAGGGTGGGTAGCTCCATCCCCCAGATGGGGCCTTGTCTAACCTCTGGATATGGTCTCTACAGGTTCTCCCTCCCCTTTGTTGGATGGTTCAGCCAATCTCAGCCCTGTTGGGTCCTCCAAGCCTCTTGCTTTCTGGCATCTGGGACTTGCTGGTGGCTACTCCCAGCTTCCCATATCCACATATCAGTGAGTGCATACCATGTGTGTTCTTTCGGGATTGGGTTACCTCACTCAGGATGATATATTCTAAATCCATCCATTTGCCTAAGGATTTCATGAAGTCATTGTTTCCCATAACTGAATAGTACTTCATTGTATAAATGTACCACATTTTCTGTATCCACTCCTGTTGAATGACATCTGGGTTCTTCCCAGCTTCTGGCTATTATAAATAAGGCTGCTATGAACATAGTGGAGCTTGTGTCCTTGTTATATTAACCCAGAATTGCTCCTGTCTAAAGAAAATGCAGGGACAAAGACTGAAGCAGAGTCTGAAGGAAAGGCCATCCAGAGACTGCCCCACTTGGGGAACCATCCCATATGCAGCCACAAAGCCCAGTCAGTATTGCTGATGCCAAGAAGTACTTGCTGACAGGAGCCTGACATGGATGTCTCCTGAGAGGCTCATCCAGAGCCTTACCGATACAGAGGAGGATGCTTGCAGCTAAACATCGGACTGAGCACGGGGACAAGTTAGGAAAAGGACTGAAGAAGCTGAACGAAGGACCTCATAGGAAGAACAACAATATCAACAAACCAGACCCGCCCCCAACTGAGCTCCCAGGGACTTAACTACCAACCAAAGAGTACATACACATGGAGGGACCCATGGCTCCAGCTGCATATGTAGCAGAGGATGGCATTGTCCAAAATCAATAGGAAGAGAAATCCTTGGTCCTGTGAAGACTGGATACCCCAGTGTAGGGGAATGCCACTGCAGTGAGGTGAAAGTAGGTGGGTGGGAGGGGAAGCATCCTCATAGAAGCAGGGGGAAGGAAGTGGGGGGGGGGCTGGGAAAGGGGATAACATTTGAAATGTAGATACTTAAAATATCCAGTAAAAAATTCCTTCCCTACAAAATTTTTTTTTTAGTTTAAAAGAAAAAAAAAATTAAAAATATTAAAAAAAAAGAAAGTCAGCAGGTTTGTCTCTCCAGTTCCAAACGACCAATGTGCAAACATGAGTGGTACTGTGATATCCCTTATAAGGACAGCAGCCATCTGGGTTTGCCTGGGACTGATGGGAGACCTTCAGAGAGCCCTCTGGGAACTGTGGCTTGGTTGGTTATTCTGAACACTGGTTTTTGTTTGAACACACCTTTTTCTTTTCTCTCCATGCTAAAATATCCATTCTTTAGTTCTGTCTATACAAAAGAGAATTCTAGACCTAGGTTTTGCCTTCTCATCTGAGTAGACACAACTGCTCTTAGGTGTGATGGAGGAGAAGGTTTATCATAGGTAAAAGTTAGAGCGTAGCCAGAGGCATCTAGAAGGGTCCAGAATGATCATGGCCAGATTGGGCCATGTGAGGAGGGAGAGAGGAGGAGATCAGGAAAGGAGTCACCAACCAAGAGTGGTAGCCTGGGTCAAGAGACTGTCATAGCCACAATGTCTGAGTTACCCAGGAGCCAGAGGACCTGGGGGAAGGGCAGCCCAGCCCCTGCACTGCAGAGGTCAGGGTAGCCATCCTGGAGAACCTTGTAGCAGGTTGGAACTGAGGAATGCTGGGAGGCTAGAGCCTGCTTTGGTATGTTAATAGGCATCTCGGCCATTTGTCTGAGACCTACCAGCATCTGACTAACATTATTCCGGCCCTTTCCACAACAGCAGTTAGATGTTTCACTGTGAATAGTGGAGCTCTAGTCTGCTGATCTCCTGGAATCGCTCAGTTCTTTTCTTATCGGGAAGATTATTGCAATTTTATTGGCTCCACATAATCGTCATTTAATACTTACACTTTTCCAGTGCAGGCTTAGTGTATATCAACCCAGGCTAGTTTACCATTGATCATGCAACTCACAGGGAAGTTGTGAAGCTTACGTGTTCTCCCTCCTTCCCTCCCTCCCTCCCTCCCTCCCTCCCTCCCTCCCCCCCTCTCTCTCCATCTCCCTCTCTCTGTTAGTCATTTCTACCTTTGTAAACCATGGAGTTGAAATTTCCTACATTTAAATTGTGTCAACCTACAATATCTGGAGCTCCCAGGTTTTCTGTTGGAATAGATATGTACAGTGATATGTTTGCACATAATAGTCTCTGAACTCTATATTATAAAACTAGTCTGTCATGGCTACCCTACTTACCCTTTTGATCTTGATTGCTGCTTCTAATCCTGGGCACTATTGAAAAAGTACCTAGGAGATGCACCATTTGAATCCTGCAGTAATGACAGTACATAGGAATGATCTCTCCAGATAGTTCTGAAGTCTTTCTAGAAACTTCCACTAGGTCCCACTTCTTAGGGGGCCCCCATAATCTACTAGTAGCAACACGAGCCAGTGGCCAAGCCTTTTGGAGAACATTTAACATTTAAGCTGCAGAAAGTCCAAGCTACAGCAATAGTTGAGATGAAATCTATTTCTAATTGTGGGTCAAAATAATTCAGGGTAGCTTTCATTCACACAGACCCTGCAATTCTCCTTCATGAAAGGAATATGATTGTTCCAACTATTTTAAGATTAATGGGTAATAATACTCATTGAAAATAATAATCAATAACTTCCACGTTTTATTAAAAATAACAGTGTCCATCCACAGCATTAAATGTACAAATATCTTGTCTCCATGGTCACAATTAGGCTTCTTTCCAGTTTAAAAGCATTGAGAAATATGGGGCAAGAAAGGCAGCTGCTTTTGATCAGAATCAATTGGCACAAGTTCTGTCTGTTTCATTTTGAATTTGAAAAGTAAGAAAAAAAAAACGATGACTGTGCTTTTCTTCCCTCAGCTCACCTTGTTGCCCTTAGGTAGGTTACAAGCTGAGCAGTGGTGGTGGGAGGGGGGGCATCCCAAGCATTAGATTCACCTCAAAGTGAGGCATGAATTATCCTGACAAAATACAGCTCAACATTGGTAGTTAATAGCTGGCCTATTCAAGTTTGTGTCAACATGAAAGGGCTTTTTATCTTGTCTCTGTTTTCATTCGATGTAACACCACAGTGGGACCCTGTAGGGTTAATTACAACCTAATGAATGGATGAATGTTCTTCACATAACCTAGAGCTGTTTCCAAGCATAATTCACTCTCCAAGGCCACTCGGCTGACTGGCCATCCACCAGGCAAATGCCAATACCGGAGAAATTCAATGCTTTTGCTCAATGACCCTGGACACCACGTTCCCAACTCAGTGTTTCCAGAGCTCCGTGTGAGGCACTCTGGATAACTTGTGGAAACATGGTCCTTTTTATTGCTTTCTTTGATCTGGAAGTTCAATTGGAAAACAAAGTACTTGCTTAAAAAAAATTCCATAAAGAACTGAAGCATTCAAGATAGTTTGTGGTCATCTGCCAGACTCCAGCCAACCCTCCAAATATTCCCTACCAGGATGGACAGAGTCACCAGGAGCTCCCCAAACTGGTGACTATGGCCTACAATAAATCTTTTGTCTTTTAGTGGTGTGTATAGGTATTTTCATAGTGATGGAAAATTGGGTAACACAAATATCACCTCTGATGTATTGGTAGTGAACGGCACTGAGGTAAGAATTTTGATCCAATAACTATGTGAACCTTCAGTTGTGTGTGTGTGTTTGCCCGCACACACAGTGATGTATTACAAAGCATGTACTTTAGCCTTCACAGATTATATAATCTTGCCTCACTGGCTGTAGTATTCTAGTAACATTAGGTGATCCATGGGTCTGGTTATGTTACAATGAAAGCTCATTTACAAAACCTGGTCCCATGGCCCTTTGCTCCAGAAGAAACCATAGTTGCTGAGCTTCTGCTGACTTGAGTATGGAAACAGGAAGTGGCACCATTGATGCCATCTGCCGTCCAGTGGAGAGCCATCATGCCCTCTGTCTGCTGTGGCCATGGAGGCAGAACATGGTGTCATGGAAACTGAATGTCAACCAGTGAGGTGTTGGGATTGCAACTCTCATTATTGGTAGGTAGCATGACCTAGACACAAGAGAGCCTTAGTTGAGAATAAACCCATTTCTGTCTACATAAATAATTGCGACCCATAATCCTTTATACACAATTTGAAAATCCTAGATGCTCTGAAAATCCAGTTTGAAATTTTGACCCAGTATGTCTGTGGTATCCTTGAGCCGCAAAACCTGGCTTGAGTCTTGAGTGTAGGTAAAGCTCCACGGAGACCTCGTTTTTCAGATTAATCAGAGGGTTGCTTCCTTGGCTAGTTGATGGGATGCTACAGGTAGGCATTTTATGCTCCTTACAGAGCAGCATGTGTACCAAGTTAGAATGAAATCTTCACACCCTCCTGACATAAAGATTTCTGATGAAGGACCAAAGCTATCCAAACCCAAACTCTGTATGTGTGTGTTGTGTGGTATCTAGAGATGTGTGTCTGAATGACAGGGATGAATTAGTCTAATTAAGCAATCTGACCAGTGACTAGTTATAAAGGGGGAATCAGCTTAATCAGCTGTGTTAATGAAGAGTTAAGACTCAGACATGAAATCCAGGTAAAGCCAGGAAAATCAACATTAATCTTTTTCTTTTTCAATAACGGCTCTCTCGCTGTGCCTTTAGCGTGAGTGTAATTTGTCAGAGAACACTGTTGCTGAAATGTCCATCCATATGAAGTGGTGCAGATCTCTTTCTGGTCAATAATTGGCTTCTACAAACCTGGTTACCTCTGCAAGTGCATCCAGGTGTGGCATATTGCAGTCAACGTCAAGGCCACGCATGAGCCACCGGGTCTAATTAGCTCTCAGGGCTCATTAGAGCTAGAAGTCAGAAGAATTGGATCTTAGTCTCAGCTTTTCATTCCCCAGCCATGTTCAGAGCTTGGATGCTGATCGTCCATAAAATGGGGCCACTGACCAGCATATACTTCCCTGTTTGTGCTCACTCCTCCTTCTACTGTTGCCTTTGGATGGGCCCCCTTCAGAATGCAGGTGTTTCCCACATGATAGAATTCTGAGTTGGGGCCTTTAAGAGATAATTATGTTGGGAGAACACCGCCCGCACCAATGAGCAGAAAACCCTCAGAAAACAGCTTCATATGGGGCTTGGTTCTCAACCTCCCTAATACTGTGACCCCTTAATACAGTTCCTCATATTGCAATAACCCCCAAACCATACAATTATTTTGTCTCTACTTCTTAACTGTAATTTGGCTGTTGTGAGTTTTAATGAAAATATCCGATATGTAGGATATCTGATGTATGACCAAAGAGGTCATGACCCACAAGTTGGGAACTGCAGACATAGGTCTTGGCTCTTGGAGCATTTTTGCCTTCAGCTTCCTTACTTCCCAAGATCCCTGGAGGATGTATTTCTCACAGCAATGTGCAATCTGCCAGCGCCTGTACTTGGACATCCTAGCACCGAAACTGTGAGGAATAAATGTTTGCTCTTTGTAAATTACCCAGCCAGCACAAACAGGCTAAGATCAATGTCCTTATCAAAAATGCTGAAACAGATGATCAATTTTATTATCTGTACATTTTGGCCTATGGTGCTAAATGATAGGGAAAGATGCTTAAATATAGGTGTATGAAGGTGAAATTGTGTTGTTATTTTGATGTCAAAGCAGCAGGAAGGATGTGTGGCTTGCATCTTAGCTTGTGGGTGGTTGTGACCAAGCATCCCCTCACACTGGATATCCACTGGATATCCCTTCACACTGAGTATCCACTGGATATCCCTTCACACTGAGTATCCACTGGGTATCCCCTCACACTGAATATCCACTGGGTATCCCCTCACACTGAGTATCCACTGGGTATCCCCTCACACTGAATATCCACTGGATATCCCCTCACACTGAGTATCCACTGGATATCCCTTCACACTGAGTATCCACTGGATATCCCCTTCACACTGAGTATCCACTGGATATCCCTTCACACTGAGTATCCACTGGATATCCCATCACACTGAGTATCCACTGGATATCCCCTTCACACTGAGTATCCACTGGATATCCCTTCACACTGAGTATCCACTGGATATCCCCTTCACACTGAGTATCCACTGGATATCCCCTTCACACTGAGTATCCACTGGATATCCCCTTCACACTGAATATCTACTGGATATCCCCTTCACACTGAGTATCCACTGGATATCCCCTTCACACTGAGTATCCACTGGATATCTCCTTCACACTGAGTATCCACTTGATATCCCCTTCACACTGAGTATCCACTGGATATCCCTTCACACTGAGTATCCACTGGATATCCCCTTCACACTGAGTATCCACTGGATATCCCCTTCACACTGAGTATCCACTGGATATCCCTTCACACTGAGTATCCACTAGATATCCCCTCATACTGAGTATCCACTGGATACCCTTCACACTGGATATCCACTGGATATCCCTTCACATTGAGTATCCTCTGGGTATCCCCTCACACTGAGTATCCACTGGATATCCCCTTCACACTAGATATCCTGCCCACCTGCATTTTTTTTCACACTTGAAAATGGTCAGAATCAGAGTTTGTAGGGTCTTAATGTTGCTAATGCATGGGGTATATTTTTTATGAGATGACAGCAGGAGTTAATGGGGAAGAGAAGACTTCTCCATCTCTTCTGCTTCTCCAGGTCTGATTTGCTTTTACGATACTTAGGTTTCTAAACATGGTTGCACTGTATATGTACCGTGAGAGGGCAGAGCCTTGAGATGCAGTTACAGTGAGTTTTGCTTAACACACACACACACACACACACACACACACACACACACACACACACCCCACTGTGTGTATATTAAGTAAAACTCACTGTAACTCTCTCTCTCTCTCTCTCTCTGTGTGTGTGTGTGTGTGTGTGTGTGTGTGTGTGTGGTATTTGTATGCACTTTGGACTGTGAATCACGTTTGTTGCTTTTTCATTATGCCTAGTGCTTTTCTGGACACCACAGATCCTAAAATGCTTATTATATGAATTATGGTAAGACTCTTGGTATTCTTTGTTCTTATTTTGTTTTGTTTTGAGACAGGGTTTGGCTCTCCTCCTGCCTCAGTCCTCCAAGTGGTATTATAGGCAGGTGCCACTGCCCCTGAAGGCTGGCTGGATTTAGGTTATTGATTTATTTTTTTAAGGGGATATTTTCCAGCTAACTTAGGAGACTCGCTGAAGTTCACAGTATCTGTGCTGTTAAGGTAGAACTACTCTGAAGACTCATGCACAGCAGGGCAGCACCACGACAGCTCTGCTTTGCCTGGTTATTACTCTGTCCTCTGTCGTGGTGAAACCTCACGGCCGTTCCCGTGGCTCTTTTAGACTTTAGCTTTTGTTCCAAAACTGATGGTGATTTTATGCAGATTTTATGAGTAATCCCTCATTACTTAATTTCTCTTGGCCTAAAAAGTTCCCTTTCTTGGGTAACCTTATATCACTGTTGTTTATTCTGCCTGGTGGGCACTAGTCCCTAGCTTGCCTTTATTTTCACGTGCTCCATCTTGGAAAGTGCTTCTAGGCAGGAAGCCAGTGTGGGTCTGGAACTTACTTTCTGCATCACATGGACTTCAGCCTTGTGGTATGCGCTGCTCTGCTAATGGCTGAGAGTAGGGTCTACAGGTATGTTGTGAATTTAATGGTGTTCACTGTGGTAGGGCAAAGCATGATTCTGTGGTATCAGGGTTCAAGTTGAAAGTCTCCCCCAGATTTTCTGAATTAAATCCCGGGCATGGGAGCATGCTACCTCAGTTCTTGGTTTATTTTATACGTCAATTTGTCTGGGACATGGAGTTCCCAAATTAGACATTGTTTCCGGGAGTGTTTCTAAGTGGGCTTCCCGAGGCTGGTCAACAGGGGACTTGCTGGACTGAGTGAGTCATCTGGTCCTCTGTGACATGGCTGGGTATCCACCGCTCTGAGGCATGACTAAGGAGAACAGAAAAGCAGAACGGGTAGGAACTCACTCTCTTTGTCCAGCGGAGTGGGCAGAAGACGGGGTCTTCTGTGTTTGACCATTAGGCGTTATGTTCCCAGCCTTCTGATTCTTAGCACGACGTCGTTGGTTTTCCTGGGGCTCCAGCTCATAGACAGCTGATGGGGACTTGTCAGTCTCTGTAACTGAATGAACCAATTCCTTCCAGCGAATCCTACCTATATATCATATAGAGCTATAAGTATGTGCCTACCTGGTATGGGTTCTGTTGCTCTGAATAACCTTACTAATATAGAAAAGCACTCTCTGGGACAGATGAATGAACAGTGAGACAGCTGTACATGAATCATATATGATATGCAATATGTCTATAGAGGTGTTATTAGTGTATGTGGTTTGATGACAGGTCTATTTATATAACTTCAAAATAATATCGGTAAATATAAGTGAAAGTTACCGGCAGTCTCTATACTGTGGTATACATGTACACATTTAAGTTAGGCATGTTGTTACATATTTATAATTCTGTCATTGGAGAGACAGAGGCTGGAGAATCATGAGTTTGAAGGTTAGCTTGGTGTACACAGCAAATTCCAGTTAGTGCTAGACCAAGAGACCTTGTCTCAACCCCTTATGCTTCTTCCCTCTGTATGACTTGTATTGACGATAAAATCACAGATGTGTCTGGTATCACTATGTTTTGTGATCTTCATTTGATATAATCTTAAATCCATAGTTTTCTTTTCTATAGTACAGAACCTGCTACTTTATCTATTGTGGAAAGAAGGAATGAACCCTTAGGCTCATGTACGTGAACAACTTAGTTCTCAGTTAGTTTGCACTGTGTTGGGAGGTTATAGAACTGTAGTCCAGGGAGTCTTGTTGGAGGGGATGGTCACTAGGGTGGGCCTTGAGGTGTTATGACGTCATCCAATTGGTAGTGCGCCTGTGTGAGGTTAGGATGTGATCTTTCAGCTTCCTGCCCCTGTAGCCAAGTCTTCCCCACCATTATGGATATCTAGTTCTCTCAGACCATATATAAACTATAACAGACTTTTCTTTAAGTTGCCTTTGACAATTTCATCACAGCAACAGGAAAGCAATTCATATGCCTGGCCAGTGACTATTTTTATTTTATAGATTATATTTTTCAAAGTTATAATGAATAGATTCTGTATCATTCATTCTTTTATGTCTTCATTTTAATGGAAATTTCTGGATACTGCTACTATATGTGTCATTAAAGGAGATATAAAACTTTAGTAAAAATGTGTTTTTCTATACAAATTTATGAATAACCTGAATGTTAATAGTAGTTATTTTGGCATATAGATGATGCAGAATTCTCTTTTTTTCCCTCTCTTTTGTTTTTTTCCTGCCTTTTAAAAATATTTCTTCAATGAATGTGCAAATTACAGAAGCTAGATTGAGCTGAAAACATATTAACATTTAAATGGCATGCAGAGGAAATACAATATTCTTTTCAATATTATGTAAGCTTAAAAGTGTGTCGTGCAATCTCATAGTCACTATATTGCAGTCAAGGTAAAATGATTAAACAGATGTGTGAAAATGGTAACTTCTCTTTAACGATGGGAAACAGAGCAAGCGGAAATGATTAAGCATCATATCAATATTTAGCATAACCATTTTCTCAATTTTAAAACATTTGATATCCTCTAAATAAATCTATTTCAGACACAAGGAAGTCATTACTTTTTAAAATGAAAATTTATACAAATAGCGTTAACTCTAAATACAGTGTGTCTGTGTCTTATTAGGGTAACACAGCTTTTGTAGCATTAGCATCCACAATAATTATGTTGTCATTGAGAAGAGATAGTTCTTTGATTATTTCTTAGAGTTGACCATAAGTATCTAATCAAATTATTTAAATGCAGGCATTATGTCATGGGAGCAGGTTAAGTTCTTGTGAAGAATGTTTCTCTCCCTTCAGGGTATTTGTTAATCACCATTAAGTGGCCTTAGGTCATAAACCAGTAATCCCTAACTTCCAAGTTAGGAAATGCCATTTTTTGTTCAACCATTATTTGAAATAATAGCCATTTGTCCTGCTCATCCGAGACAGTGGCATGAACATAACAGTCCCCTAAGGAGGAGACAGAACTTTGGGGTAAATAGCAAATGCTGTTTCGAGGAGAGCCGTTTAAACATTCAGCACCGATGGGGCAGATGAACAACAAAAGTGCCTCAGATGGAATTCCAGCCACAGCACCTATTTTCTCAAAATGGAGCCATGGCAACTTGGATTCTGCAACAGCTTGTGGAAATCTCAGGCTGGTGAGTCCATAGATACTATCATTGGTCAAGGAAAGGATGCGCCCACCCTGTCTCGTGTAACTATGATAGTCCTACCTCTGACTACCACCGGAGTATGCCCAGGGATGTCCCCCTGAGTGACATGGCCACCATTTCTGTGCAAGATTTCTACCATCACTTCAGACCCTCTCTCTACATGCCCTTTATCCCACAGCCTCGGTATCTGAGTAACCCCCTTCTTGGGCTCACAGCCAAACTTAAAATTCTCTTCACAAGCCAGACTACATGCTTTTAAGGACTTCCAAGTTGTCTGGCTAATAACCGTGGAGAGAAACATTGTTGTTCGAATTTAACAGAGTGACTTAAAAATGGAAGGAATTGGTGCCCCTTGTCCTCTGGCCCACAGAAAGAAAAGGAGAGTGAAGAAGACTCTTCTTAGCTCTTTAGGCCTGTCCCATCCTCACACTTCTTCCCACATCATCTGGGATGGTAAAATTGGGTCTTTTCCTTTGTTTTGTTTTACTGTATGAACGTTCCACTATTCTGGGAATGTCAGATATCAATTTGATAGTGTTGGCATTCACTATGAATGTAGCTGAGACATTTGCTCATAACAACAAATTCTAATAGATAGCGCCCCCCATTTTTAGAATTTTATAACTGCTATTTTATTTTAGTTTTCTTTATTTCTCTTTCCTTTTTTTAAAATTGGATGCTCTGTATTTACATTTGAGATGTTATCTCTTTCACCTGCTCTGTTCCCATCCCCTCCTCCATTTGCCTTCACAAAGGTGCACTCCCTCCTAATCACTCTCTCCACCCCATTGCCTTGGCATTCCCCTACATTGGGAAAACATGCCCTCTCTGGAAAAAGGCCTCTTCTCACATCAGTGCCAGACACTGCTATCTTCAGCTACATATACAACTGGATCAGTAGGTCTCTCAATGTGTGCACAAAGGTTGGTGTTTTAGTTCGTGTGAGTTTTGGAGAGTTTGGTTGGTTGATAATGTTGTTCTTCCCATGAGGTTGCAACCCCTTTCAGCTCCTTCAGTCCTTTCTTTAGCACCCTCTTTGGGGTCCCCGAGTTCAGTCCTGTGGTTAGCTGCAAGCATGCTCAGCTGTGTCTATATGACTCTAGCATAGTCCCTGAAGAGGCATCTCTGTCTGGTTCCTGCCAGTAAGTACTTCTTGGGATCAGCTACAGTGCTTGGATTTGGAGGCTGCATATGTGGTGGGTCCCTGGTTGAGGCAGCTTCTGAATGATCTTTTCTTCAGTCCCTGTTCCTCTATTTGACCTTGCATTTCCTCCAGTGAGTGTTTTGTTCTCCCTTCTACGAAAGACAGAGGCATCCCCATTTCGGCCTTCCTTCTTTTTGAGCTTCATAATGTCTCTGTGAATTGTTTCTTGGGTATTCAGAGCTTTCTGGGGCTGATACTCCCCTTTTTAACATAAAATATATTATGCTCTAGGCTCTCAGGTTTAAAATGGGGTATGTGGAGTCATGTACATCTATAAAAAGAAAACACCCATAAACATAGGTATAAGATGTACCCATGATTCCTGTGATTATAGGGACCAGGGATTCTCGGTGACTTCTACATCCATCAGAAGCTCCTTTATATCGCAGCTGGTTCACTGAGAGAGGTGCAGACAGTTGAGGATGCTGAGAATTCTGGGAGGTTTCCAACCACTTCCCCATCACAATAAACAGCAAAGCAAATTCTGACGTCCGTCCCAGCCACAGGAAACTTCTAGAACCTTGGTGAATCTCAGAACTACATCTGGGCCCTTTGCCTACACACTCTTTTTCTTTGCTGACCCCATTACCTGAATAACCTGGGTTCACTGCCAAGGAGAAATCACTGCATTATTCAGATTACCTTAGTCCAAGGACTCAGTGTTTGGCTACTAACTGTGGAGAGCCATGAGCCATAAAAGGAAACTGAGAACAACAACAAAAATCAAAACTTTAAAAATTGAAGTGACTGTCACCCTTTGTCCAATGGCCTAAATACAAAAAAGACTCCGAGGCAGAATGTTCCTTAGCTCCTGTCTACTTTATGATGTGTCCCTCTTGCCCTGATTCCCATTGTCTATACCCTACTCCCATTTTGTTTTCCATTCGGGACAACAGAATCGTGAATTCACTTTGTTGTATCGAACCACCTGATTAAAGAAACCTCCAAAGTACTAGGTCAAAATACAAGGCCCATCCAAATGTAGGAAGTCAAAAGTGTCCAAGGAGAATTTCTGGTTTTCAGTTTTCAGCTATCGACTGGTAAACTTAAATTGTCAGGCAACATGTAGGGCCAGTTTACAGAGTCCCCTGTGGAATCATGGGTAATGTCCTCTAAACTCAGTTGTTCAATGGCAGGCTCTGTAGTGAGAGACTCGAGGTGCTTTTGCACAAGGATGTAGAAGAGTTTATTCATTGCTCTAAGGGGAGCTGACCTCCCTTTCCACCCACAATTCTACTCCTAGCCTGTGAGCCTCCTCAAGAGTTTTGGGGGACATAAACGTGGTGAGACACAGGAGGCCTAAAGGCACACCCCACAGAAGAGGGTCCCTCTATATTCCCTTGAATGCGTGGTGTTTCACAAGGGTCCCTGTGGGAATGCAACCAGATCTGAAGGGGGCACAGGATAAACTTGTTTCAGCCTTGATTGCTTTGTCTTAATCATGTATAAGAACAACCTGGATTTTCTTTCCTCATTATTTTCAGGCTAAAATTTCTGAACCTTAAAGATTGTAATCCATAATGAAGTTCAACTAAGGCTCGACCATGATTAGATTTTTTTTTTGAAGTCTTCTCTTCTTTCCAAGGAACTTGATAAAGACCCAACTTTCTGGAGAGGCATTTGGTAGCACTATTCTGAAGCCACCAGCCACATGGCATGCACAACACTATTACCCTGCCTTTGAAAACCATTTGCCTGCACAATCAGTAGAGTGTTCTTTAAACTGGGGCTGTTGGGTTAGTTTGAACAGAAAAGAATTCACAGCCATTTTTTTCCCCAAACTGCCTTAACCACAGGCACGTTCATTTTGCCTTAATGTAACAAATACATCTGACTACTTAATTTTGTTCCTTTTTAAAAAAAAATATAACATAGCACTTTATATTAAGCATCCTGGGTTGCTCTTGTGTATTTCCACAGTTGAAATTGATTTGACTAACCTCCCCAAGTTAATGCTGTGACTTAAAGAAATTAAACTGTACTTTCAAATGACTTACTTCATTCAATTCCAAATCTAATAATGGATTTCCATGTCTCCTGTATTTTAAATTTATATGGAAATTAAATTCAACATGAACCACGTTGAGTATATAATAGTCAAATATCATTTTAAGAGATTATTGTTTGAATGGATCATTTTCTCAGGGGCTACTATTTGTCGCTATGGGAGTCACAGTGGGTTCGGCTTATCCTAATTCATGGATGAGTAGGATCTTGTTTTTTTTTTTTTAAGTACTTATATTATTTATTTGCTATTTATTTACTTTTATTTTATGTCTGGGTTTTCTGTCTGGCCTCTATGTGTGTTTGTGAACCAAATGTGCAGTGCCTGTACAGGCCAGAAGATGGCGTCAGACCCCCGGAAGTGGAGTTACTGAAGGTTGTGAGCCGCCATGTGGGTGCTGAGAACTGAACCTGGATCCTTCGGTAGAGCAGTCAGTGCTCTTAAATGCTGAGCCGTTTCTCCGGTCTAATGTTTTTACACCGCCCCCCTCCCCCACTAAAAACAGCTGCAGCGGGAGAAATAAATGCCCAGTGGAACATTGTCATTTTATCACACAGCGGCTCCCAACCTTCTTCATGCCGTCATCCTGTAACATTGTTCCGTGCGTTGTGGTGAACCCCACCCAAAAAAATTATTTTCATCACTACTTCCTAGCTGAAATTTTGCCACTGCTGTGAACTGTAATGTAACCGTCTGACATACAGGGTGGTCTTTAGGCAACCCCTGGGCAAGGGCGGGCTGCCTCCAAAGGGGTCGTGATCCACAGGTTGAGAACCGGTGCCTTAAAGTAAGGTGGGGTGGTTGTGAGTGTATTTTGAGGTTCCGTAACATGAGGTTCCGTGATTTTTTTTTTTTTTTTTTGTCCCGATCTCGGCAGCTCTGTTTCTGAGTCCTCAAGTGTCCACCTTGTCCTCGGTGAGCATTGGCAAGAAAAACCAAGGGCAAGGAGCCCGCCCTACCGAGGTGCTCAGGGACTGGAAGAGCTCCTGCTCTGGCTGAGATCCTTTTCAGACTATGCTCACACACTCTCCCCGCAGACTCCCAGCCAGTTAGGCAACAGGTGTGTGGAGAAAGCTGCTGAGTGGCAGAGAACCCTTCCTATCCATGCCCCTGCCTCCATCGTCGCTTCATTTGGTGTCAACCTTAAGGTATTCAGCTGTTTCCGTGTTAATTAAAATTTATTTGATGCATACAGAGTCTAATTAAAAGAAACGCATACTGCTGGACACAGATGTCTGATAATGCTGACAAAAGGCATCGACTTCCCCAGGAAGGGCTCTTTTGCTCATTTTTCTGCACTCATTGTCAGGATGGAAAAGTGATTTGACGTGGGGGGGGGGGGTTGTGCTGTCTTTATCTGAGCCCCGAGGAAATTGCCATCCACCTTCCCCACACAGACTTGGGCTTCTCGCCTATATGTGAAGCCAGGTCACTGTTGTTCCCTGTCATGTTTTATAATACAGAATTACTTCAAAGATTAAAGAAAAAAAACCCCACAAATGTTTGCGTTTTAAGATTATCTATGGGAAGCACACATGACTCGAATACATTTGGTGTCTGTTGTGGCCTTTTGCAGGGTAGGAGTCTGATTGCTGAAAAGGAAGTTTTAGCTCTCAAGTGGGGAAAGTTTCATCATAAAATTCATTAAGATGTGAACATTAAAACAAACAAACAAACAAACAGTAAGTTAAAAAGCAGAAGCAAGCCCAAATCCTTATCAGTTTACTCTCTACATGCATCTTGTAAAAACAAAACAAACCAGAGCCAGCGAGGGGCTGGTGACAAAGCTCTTAGTCTCTGTAGCTTGGCTTGGCATTTTCTGGATTGTATTTAAAAGATGTCACTAAGCAGGTGACACGTTCCTTTCACTGTTGGGATGCAGATTTCCCTGTGTTCAGGCTGTAAGATGCCCTATTTTTGTAAAGCAGGACATGAACGCAGGGTATAAATAAAATATCATCACACCCAGGATTGTTTTCCCCTCTCTCGTCTCCCACTCTTTGCGAGGGTGTTGAAGTCTGTGGAGATTTATTTTGACGCAGGTCAGTTGCTTCTAGTTATCAGGTGGGAAACATGTTCTGTCCTTGTGTATTCTTTCAGCGGCTCTGAAAGATGGCATCTGAATGCTTGTTTATATAATAGGTAGAAAATACTGGAAAGCTCTCTTTGCTGGGGATGTCCAAAGCTGTGATTTACCTCTTGAGAAAGAGAAATATTTATGACTGGCGCCTAAGGTGGTTTTGAAGATAACAGGTCATGGGACCCTAGTGGTGAGGCTTTCAGGACTGAAACTGGGAGGGATGGGCTAGGAGTTTAAAGAGCATTTGCAGAAATGTACACTGTGGCCACTCTGGACCACCGATAAGGAAACAGTCATTGGGCATCGAGGTTCTGGCCAACAAGAGGATGTATGCATCAAAGTCCTTATCTTATATTGCTCTTCCAGATGTGTTTGTGTACCAAGTATGGTCTATCCATCATCACAGGGCAGTGTGTGGTCTGATTACATCCATGTACATCTGAAAGGTGACCCCAAGGGGTCCTGAAGGGATCTGAGGCTGACACTGGCTACTTGTGTGACCTTGAGAATACTGTAGTCACTGACAGAACAGTCCTAGGTGGATCTATTTTGTTTAAATGTAAAGTCAGAGTGTCTAGACAGTAGATGACTACATGCGAACTGTAAAGCTATGTTCTTGTGATAGTAGTGATCTGAACTGGGTATTTACAGCATTGTTGTGAGCTGTGGAATGATGTCATAGCATCTGAGGGACACATGACTTAAGAATAATCAGAGATAGAAGGATGTCCCAAAGGGAATTCAAAAGGATATCTTCTAAACTCAATCTTGCTTGATGAGCCCAGGAGAAACACAATTTCTCTTACAGACTTCTCTCTATAAGAATGCTTTTGTTTTTACCATTTCTCTTGCTGTGGGGGATCGAACCCATCCCCAGTTGACAAACATTTTTCCACTTAAGTGTACCATTCCTCCCCAGTCCTCTCTCTACAGAGCTAGAAAGTAAATGCTTTAAGTTTTGTAGGCTATGCGGTTACTCTCTTGCAAACACTCCATGTGGACAGGGTGGCACACAAGAATTATAGTGAACAACTGGGCGGCATGACTGTGCTCCCTCAAAATTTTACTTGGGGGCTGGAGAGATGGCTCAGTGGTTAAGAGTGCTTACTTCCCTTGCCAAAGACCCAGGTTTGGTTTCCAGTGTTAACAGGACAGCACCAGTATAACTCCAATTCTAGGGGGTCAGGTGCCCTCTTCTGGTGTCCATGGGCACTGCATGCACATGGTACATACTGTACAAACTCACATACACAGAAATGATTTTTTAAAGTCTAAACCTCCACCACCACCCCAACAACAACAACAACAGCAGCAGCAGCAACAGCATCAACAGCCCCACTTTACTTAGTGAGACAAGTACCGTGCTCAGATACAGCCTATGGCCATTAGCTTACTGATAGTACACAAAGATCAATTTCATCAGCTACTAAGGTCTCATTGCGGTACTCATATGTGATACTCATATGTGGTGTTCATATTCCATACGATTAACATGATTTTGCAGATCTATTCACATGCCTATAGGCCCGGGATTGTGCATCAGAATTAACTGATCGTTTCTCTACGAACATGTGCAATTCACAGGCAAATTGCTCCAGTCCTAAAGAATACCTCCAACCTGCTGTGTGAGGTTTTCCTTAGGTTCCAGAGCTGGGAGGCCAGGCTTGGGGAGAATGGCCATGCCAGGAAGTTAACATGACCCCCAGGCTTCCACATACTCAACTTGTTGGGCGCCCTTTCTTGTAATGACTAGTTCTATTCATCCCAGACCGAGAGAACAATGAGGAAACATGTTCTATTCAAGGCTATCTTGGCGAGCTGATGAGTTTATTGTGCCACATACAGAAATGTAAGCAGCTCAGGCTGTCCTGGGGAGGAGTTCTCCCATTAAGGCCTCCTGAACCTTCCCCCTCCCTTCACAGGAGAACATCAACAGACCCAATCTTAGGAAGGCCTTCTGCGCATGAACACAGATGCTCTGATTCAAGAGGTCAAAGATCAAGTCCACTCCAGAGGAGCTGGCCACACAATATTGACCAGTGATCGACTGGAGCTGGTGGTACTTGCCACATTTATGTAGGGATCCTTCAGTGTTAAGTTCCACTGTCTCTCAGATGCCTATTAGGACCAAATACAAAGTAGTATTTAGTAGTAGCCATTACCAGCCAGCCAAGGGTAGTTAGCTAGGGTTACACGGCCAGACATGGATTATCTACTACTGAGCAGATCAACAGCTGTTGGTTACTCCCAATATAAAAGTACCACTATTACTCCATGGGAAATATCCTCTTAGGATGATATTGTTGCGGTTTGTAGTATTTATAGCTGCACAGGAGACTATTGATTGCTTTTCTTGCTTGGCAGCTGTCACGGCACGTTCTGATATTATTAGAACTAGTCCTTAGGGTGGAGGCTTTCCTTTCAGTTCCAGCCAGATCCCTTCCCAAGTCTCGTGACTGAAGCGTGTGCTGTCTTCAGCACTGGGGGCTCATCTGCGTGTATTGCTTCTGTACTTGCAGTAGTGTGGAAATGGAAGTAACCTAAATGTCCTTCAACTGGTGAACAGATAATGAAAATGTGGTACCATCTTAGGGTTACACCACAACCACAGGAAAACATTTCATTGGGGCTGGCTTCCAGGTTCAGAGGTTCAGTCTGTTATCATGGTGGGAAGCCTGACAGCATCCAGGCAGACATGGTGCTGGAGAAGGAGCTGAGAGTTCTCTACCTTTTGTTCCAAAGGCAGCCAGGAGGAGACTGGCTCCCACGTTTAAGAGGAGAGTCCTAAAGCTCACACCCACAGTGACACACTTCCTCCAACAAGGCCACACTTCCAAATAATGCCACACCCTGGGCCAGGCATATTCAAACTACCACAGGTACATACATACAATGGAACTTCATTTACTTATAAAGAAAGAGGTAATTATGAAATGTGTAGATAAATGGATGGAAAGGAAAAATATTAAAGCTAGTGAGGTAACCCAGATACAGAGAAAGAAACACCATGTTCTGAATCTTTAGAATTTAACATATGACCCAGAAACCCCATAAGCCAGGAAACTAAAAAAGACCATGTGAAGAGGCTAATGGGAGTTATAGTGAGGGGATGTATGAGTCTATATATACAAACTGTCTATCTAACATCTATCTGTCTGTCTGTCTGTCTGTCTGTCTGTCTGTCTGTCTACCCATCCATCTATCCATCCATCTATCCATCCATCCACCCACCCACCCACCCACCCACCCATCTATCTATCTATCTGTCTGTCTGTCTGTCTGTCTGTCTGTCTGTCCGTCTGTCTGTCTGTCTGTCTGTCTGTCTATCCATCCATCTATCCATCCGTCTATCCATCCACCCACCCACCCACCCACCCACCTATCTATCTATCTATCTATCTGTCTGTCTGTCTGTCTGTCTGTCTGTCTATCCATCCATCTATCCATCCGTCTATTCATCCACCCACCCACCCACCCACCCACCCACCCACCCACCCACCCATCTATCTATCTATCTATCTATCTATCTATCTATCTATCTATCTATCTATCTGTCTGTCCATCCATTCATCCATCTATCACTGTATCTTAGTTTAACTGGAGTTGATACAACATGCGATGATAATGTTTCCCTTAAGAATGATAAGCTATTAAAATCCCAGTGCCAAGCATGGGAAACCTCCCTTGAAGTTGTTGGTCATATATATATATCCTCTCTCTCTCTCTCTCTCTTTCTCTCTCTCTCTCTCTCTCTCTCTCTCTCTCTCCCTCTCCCTCTCCCTCTCTCTCTCCCTCTCTTTTAGAAAACAACTTTTGAGGGTGTTTGTTGTTTTGTTTTGCCATAGTCTCTTGCTGGTTTGGTACTTACCAAGTAGGCTAAGCTGCCATGGTGCCCCGGGGATGTGCTTGACTCTCTGTGAGCCATGACAGCCAGTTGGTTTGGTTTGTCTTTTGCTTTTGACACGGGTTGTGGAGATTGTAGGGACCCAGACCCTCATGCTTGACGTGTACACGTTAGTGACGGGGCTGCCTCACCAGCCCTGATCTCCTAGAGGAGGAGGGGCCCCTTTCTTCCCTCTATCCATTATCCTTTCTAGTCTGCTATTCTCAGAACATAAGGAACTGTGCTTCCTCCCTGACTGTACCCAGTCTGCCAATATTGTCACCTGTATGTCATGCTCTGTGCTATGGTTAACTCCAATGAGTGGTCGTCATCCTTTTTTGTTTTTTTGCAAGTAACGTTAGGTCAGTAATGACATAGAGCCCAGCCCACTGCAGGAAGAAGTCACCATCAGTCAGCATGCATCCCAAGAGAGTCTTCTTACACCAAAGCGCAGCAAGCACTTTTGCCAGAAAGTCTGGGGCCTGCCCCATCAGATAACCAGCACTCACCTTTCCATCTGCCTTAGTGGTTCCCAACCTCCTATGGCTACAAAGAAGCCCATTAAATATTTCATTGTGAGAATTCTCAAAACGCACCAGAAATACTGAGGGTCAAAACAGTAACGAGAATGCCTCCCATAACATTTGCATAGATTGAACAATTTAGTTTCCGTCTCTAGTGTATTCACGTTCCCCTCCACTACTTAAAATCTCAGCTGTCATCTGTTCTTTTCAAAGGTAAGAAGTTGGGTAACCAGGATGCACTTTGGTAGGGGCAGTGGATCTGGTTCTGTTGTTTTGTTCTTAAAGTCCTGAAATTTTGTTTGTTTGTGTTTTGGTTTTGTCTTTGAAGATTTGGCCAGAAGGCTAAGCCCTCAGGAGAAAGAAAACCACAGGTGTGGTGGCCTGCAGTCTTTTTTTTAACCTCTTACTGCTTCAGCCTTTAAGCTCAGCAATACGTGGAAGCTCTTTCCCCTTGGTGGGTTGCAAGTAAAGAGAAAGTGGCTGATTCCCACAGTTCTTTCCATGTTTGTAGTGGGTAGGGCTGCACCGACCCGCTGCTTGTTTTCAGTGTAGCATCTCTTAAGCGTAGGATGACAGCTCATGTGTAATTGACGTTGCATAAGGGAAGATGTGCACGGGACAGCAGAGCGGGCTGAACTGTGTGGACTTTTCCGAAGCTTCCTGCTTTTTACTACAAACTCTGGCACTTCTCCTGAGACGTTGACCGCATGCTCATTGAGAGAGACTTCTCAGTCCCTTTGAAAGAAACATCTACTAAATATATTTTGGAGAGTGGTAAAAAGTACAAAGACAAGCAAGTCCCATATTTCAAAACTGATTTTGTAGTATTTACTCGACTTGCTGTGTGTTCTTTCCTTCTATCCCGGCACCTTTTCATCTTTATTAGACTTGATTACCTAATTCTAACAGAAGGGGTGACAATGAATGTGGCTACCTTATTTATCTGTGTGTCAAGTTGACATGTATTCTTTCATTATTAGGGGCAGCGAAGCTGACAGGAGCGTGAGCTCGCTGTAATTTGAATTTTGAAAATTGAAGAAGCCAGGAAGAGGAAAAGAATCAATTTCTTTAGAAAGCTTGTCCCTGCCCTAAGATGTATAGGAGTTTATTTGTCTTTGGAGTTCTAAAGTTACTGAGAAAGGGGAAAAGAAAAACAAGCAAGAAAAGAAAACACTTAAATAAAAACTTGAGCATAAATTCATCTTAGAATAACAAGGAGGAAGCAGTGTTGAGTGAGGAGAAGGACCATTCGAATAACTTCCTAGATGCAACTTCCCCGAACATGCAAGCCAGGGGAGCGCACATTCTTCAGGACGTGCTTCATGTTGCAGCTTACCAGGAAAGGAAAGAAGGTAGGAGGGAGGGAGAAAGGGAAGGAGGGAGAGGAAGAAAGGGAAGGAGGGAGAGGGAGAAAGGGAAGGAGGGAGAGGGAGAAAGGAGGGAGGGAGGGAGAAAGGGAAGGAGGGAGAGGGAGAAAGAGAAGGAGGGAGAGGGAGAAAGGAGGGAGAGGGAGAAAGGGAGGGAGGGAGAGGGAGAAAGGGAGGGAGGGAGAAAGGGAAGGAGGGAGAGGGAGAAAGGAGGGAGGGAGAGGGAGAAAGGAGGGAGGGAGAGGGAGAAAGAGAAGGAGGGAGAGGGAGAAAGGAGGGAGAGGGAGAAAGGAAGGGAGGGAGAGGGAGAAAGGAAGGGAGGGAGAGGGAGAAAGGAAGGGAGGGAGAGGGAGAAAGGGAAGGAGGGAGAGGGAGAAAGGGAAGGAGGGAGAGGGAGAAAGGAGTGAGGGAGAGGGAGAAAGAGAAGGAGGGAGAGGGAAAAAGGAGGGAGAGGGAGAAAGGGAGGGAGGGAGAGGGAGAAAGGGAGGGAGGGAGAAAGGGAAGGAGGGAGAGGGAGAAAGGATGGAGAGGGAGAAAGGAAGGGAGGGAGAGGGAGAAAGGGAGGGAGGGAGAGGGAGAAAGGGAGGGAGGGAGAAAGGGAAGGAGGGAGAGGGAAAAAGAGAAGGAGGGAGAGAGGGAGGAGGGAGAAAGGGAAGGAGGGAGAGGGAGAAAGGGAAGGAGGAAGAGGGAGAAAGGAAGGGAGGGAGAGGGAGAAAGGGAGGGAGGGAGAGGGAGAAAGGGAGGGAGGGAGAGAGGGAGGAGGGAGAAAGGGATGGAGGGAGAGAAGAAAGAGAGAAGGAGTGAGGGAAGGAGGGAGAGAGGGAAGCACAACTACCAGTCTTTGAATTCAGGTTTGGAGTAATGCTGTTGACATTGGTTCACTTCCCAGGTCTATCCCCCTCCCCCACAGCTCCCAACCATCCATTACTCCAGTTGCAGAGGATCCCACTCCCTCTTCTAGCCTCCACAGGCATCAGGCATGCGTGTGGTACACATAAATACATTAGAGCAAACACCACACACATATATGAAATCTAATGTTGTGTCCCACGGGGCTGAAGAGATGGCTCAGTTGCTAAGTGTTTCCCATGCCAGCATGAGGGCCTGAAGTGAGATCTCCACCACATTTGGAAAAAGCCGGGTGAAGCCCTTCACGCCTGTTTATGGAGGACAGCCAGTCTAGGCAAATAGGAGAACTCCAGACTCATTGAGAGACTGTCTCAAAAAAATAAGGCGGAGGATAACAGAGGAGGACACTTGGCATTGATCACTGCTTTCCACATGCACACACCCATGTGTACACAAATCTACACACCTGCATATGCATACACACACTCACACACATACACTCATGTGTGCATGAACACTCATACTCACAAACACACACACATACGCACACTCAAATATTCACACATATACACACATACATACTTTCATACACATACTCACATATACACACATTCATATACACACACAAACACACACTCAAGCATTCGCACATTTACACACATACACACACACGCACACACACATTTTCACATGCATACACACACTCATTCACACATATATACACATACACAAACATAATTACACACACACATTTACACACATACACACTCACATACACACACATACAGAGACACACAAATCCTCATAGGCTCACACACATCCATGCACATACATACACATACACTCACACAAATTCTCTCGAACACACACACTCACATACATATACACATACTTTCACATGAATACATACACACACACACACACACACACACACACACACACACACACAACTAGGTCATTTGGTCTTTGTCATTGTGACCCAAGAGGTGTAGCCTGTTGAAATGAATACTATTGTCCCGATGACTCTGAGCATGTGCTAAGAACCTGCCTTTTCTGAGAGCAGGTGGGCAGGGCTGATGCACATTGTCCACGGAGCTTGAGAACCACAGCATTCTGACCCTTGCTCACCACCTCTGCCTCATCCCTATGGCATCCCTGCTACCACCTCTGTGAGCCTTTCCTTACACCTCCGCTCCTCCGTCTTATTCCTATGAAGTCGATATGGTCTTCTCCATATCACAGACGAGGAATATGAAGTTGATATGATCTTCTCTATATCACAGACGAGGACTCTGAGGCTCAACGTAGGACAACCAGCCAACTTCCAGCACTTAATAACCGAAGTAACCGTCACCATTATTGACCAGGTGCTGGGCCGTGTGCCAGGCCCCGTGCTCAGTGCTCTGTGGAGACTGTCTGATCTGACACTTCCCTTTTCATGCTTGAGGACACAGGCAGGAAGGCAGATCCTTTGCCCAAGGTCAGGCGTCTGTAAAGAGCAATAGCCAGCCCTGGAAATCGGGCCTCTGGGTTACAAAGTGTGGCTAGACCTTTAAATGTGGTCGACACAGTTATGTTTGCACTACACTGACTGTCCGGAGGGAGTAGGCTACCGTAGAAGTTAGGCCTGGTCCTTCCTCCCAGCTTCATGCTTCCAAAAATAATATTTAGACTCAAAATACATTTACAAATACCTTGGCCATATAGCTAGGCTCTTCTCTGACTAGATCATAACTTAAACTAACCCACTTAGTCTAGTCTACATTCTGTCACAAGACTGGTTACTTATATTCAGGGACCATGTGTCTGTCTAGTTACATCTTCCCAGGCAAATCCCCCATCCCTGGCAGTATCCCAGAATTCTTTCTGCCTACAGACTTGTCCTACCTTCTATTTTACCCTTTCAGATCGGCTCTAGGTTTTTTAACTGTCAGGTAATGCATTCATTCAACACATAAGCTATTCTCTCTATAGGCCACCAAGCTGGTCAGTGGTGAGAACACTTGGATTTATTTCCTCATTGTGGCTTTGTTGAGTGCATCGAAGCTATCAGTAGTCACACTGTGCTTTTGGCTACTGACTATGGTAGCCCCTCAGTGAAAATGCCTGACTATGAGGATACGTCTCTGTGTGCACTGTGGCATCTAGCTGTGCAGTCTCACACATTCTAGAACATTCGTTATAGGTCCTGTTAACATACTGAGCTACTGCCTCAGCCAACTACCTGGGTGGGATGTCTAAGAAAGACACCCGTGCCACTGAGGAACAGATCAAAGGCTTCTCTCTCCAGAATGGGACACTAATGTAATTTAGGTGCTCATGGTTTTGCTTTTGTTTGTTTGCTTTGGTTTTTTTTTTTTTTTTTTTTTTGTTGTTGTTGTTGTTGTTTGTTTGTGTTCTGTTTTAGTGCTTTAAACAAAATAAGTGACCACACATAGAATTTCAGCACTCCGGATGGAGGGAGGGAGGCATGGATAATTTCAAGTGTGCCCTGCCTGCTGGGGGAAGTGTGGCTTAGGAAAGATATTTCTGGGGAAGAAAGAAATCTTTCTCCAACATCCATCAGCAGGCCCGTGTTTCTTATGACAATAATGTAATGGTCCTGAGGCTTCATTTCTCCTTCCTCTTGGCAAACTGAAAGATTATCAGGGCTGGGGCACTAATCTAGGAGAGATGTAACCCAAGGAAAGTGGGGCAGTAGGCTGCCAGACAGGGGACAGATATCTGCTCAGTTTCTGAGAATGTGCCCTTTGTTGGTGTTGCCTACAGACGCTGCCCCTGGGTGTCCCAGTTTTGTAGAATTACTGTCCCTGTTTAAAATCCAATCCCCAAGGCCAGGATCTGCACAGTCTTTCTACATCAGTCTGTCTGTCTGTCTGTCTTTGACTCTCTGTCAGCTGTTCTTCCCAGGGGTCTGATGTGATTTGGAGCATCTGAGGAGTTTACAGCTTTGTAAGTAAGTGGGGTCCTATCTGTGCATAAGCAAAGGGGATGCCTTCAACCTGTTCTAAGCTGCTACAACCCCCTGCATAGGACTGACTCCTCCTCTCTCTAAGGGAAACATTTCTTGGCAGGAGTCTTATTTTTCTTTTGTAGCTTCCCTACCAGCATGGAGCCTGTGAGGAGAATGAGGTCAGTCAACACCGTGGGTGCCCAGCCTCTGCATGGGGACCAGCCCTAGACCTTACCCCAAGAAGCTACTAGTCCTTTCTACTGGAACAGTGATGCTCTGCTGAGCTCTGTGCAGCTCACACCTGAGGCTGTGAGAAAAGGTCTTAAAGTTTAACTAACTGCTGCACGGGGTTGGGGGGGGGGGATGAATTGCCTAATAATGGCAGGTGCTAGGTGTGCCAAGAAACACACAGAATCTGGGGCAGTGGAGGTAGGTGGGGGAAGGCAGGCATCCCTCCGGAGGAACTCTCCTGGGATGCCCAAGTGTCCCACTCCCTGCAGCCATTCTGTACCCCCACCATAGGGGCATTCACTCCTCCTGCTGCATTATAGCCCGGAGTCTGGGGACCAGATGCATGTAGCCACCATCTTCCTTTCTCAGCCTTACAATCAAAGGTCACTAAGTTTGAAATCTCATGTAAACAAAACAAAACAAAACAAAACACAAGACAGCAACAACAAAAAACAAAACCAACCAACCAACCAAACAAACAAACAAAAAAACCTCTGGGCTCTCCCTGATTTTGTCTCTGCATTCTTAACCAATCTTGGGAGAGGTTTGTGTATCTTCTACTAATCCCGGAATTCCTTTTTTAAAATTGTCCTTGGACTTTTAAGCTTGAAACAGTAGGAAAGAGCCAGTGAAAGCCTTTTGCTTTTTATTTTCAATGCATCGGAAAGCTTTTTTGGGGGGGGGATGGAAACATTATAAGAATGTACCCTAGAACATTCTCTGTCTCCTAACTAGAGGATAACAGGATTTACCTTTGCAGTTAAAAAAAAAAAAAAAAGTCTTTCACCCACAACCTGTTTTGAGAAAGTACTTGACAGGGAACAACGTCCTATATTAATAGACCCATAATTGCTACATTTCATCCCACGTAGGTCTGCCTCTGAAACCTCAATCACATGTGGATACTGCGGTGGGGGCTCAAATGTAGAAATGAATGTGTGATCCCAATGAATGATTCTTCACCTCCAATCTTCTTATTGAACCCGTAAGTGGAACTCATACTCCTCTGGGTAGGAGCAGGGATTTGAGATTGACTTCTATGGTTTCCTCTGGCTCCTTGGTGAAGAGTCTAAAATGTGGAAGGGCATCAAGAGAGATTCATTTATTTGTTGGTTCAGGTTTCAGATGAAAATTCGAGACCCAAGGGGCTCCCTAAGCTCTGTGGTTTTGAACCGGGGCTTTGGGGAGAAAAGCTTGCAAGGCCTCCCCAACCCAAGCCCTTCACAGAAACTCCCAGCTGCAGCTAGCACTTTGGCTTCGCCATGAAGTTGTGACTTGAACTGCAGCCCTGTTTGAAGGGGCTACGAAGTTTTACTTACATTTAACCAGAAGACCCCTTGCGGTTTTCAAAATCAGTTGCTTCAGACAGCTGAGCCACCTGGGCTGTTGTTTGCATAGACTTCTTACGTCTTTCCAAACCGCCCTGTCCCCAGATGAAAGAAGTCTAGTGTCTCCTTCTATTAAATTGAAAATTAACACTTAGTTGGCCAAACATCAAAAAAGGGAAGCACACTTGTTTTGTTTTTACTTTTCATTTACAAGGGTCACCACATATTCCAAAAGTGAGCGAGGGAAGGTTACAGAATTTCACTCATGGTGGCTTTAGTTGGCACCATAAACTTGAGTGTATTTTCTGTAAATGTGGCCAACCATGACCAGGTCAGACCAAAGGAATCTCCTTTGCCAATCACATCTGCTACCTCCTCTGTCCCCACCTGCCATTCTTCTTTCTTTCCGAGTGGACAAAGCATTTCATTTCCTCTCACAGCAGCCGGTGGGAAAAACATGTTTTTGTTTTCTTGAAGTGACAAGAAGAAAGTCTGTTGGCAACAGATGTGGATTCCACTTTGTCTAGAGAGGTAACAAGGTGACCCGAGTGTGTGGCCATCAAACCCAAATGATGGCCACCGCCAACCCCTGAGCAAAGCCATATAGTGTCTGGAGGGAAGAGTGACCACTCAGGTCTGTGGCCGACACCTTCATTCTGGAGACCTTTCTATTAGTGACATCTGGGGTGTTGTCCTGGACTGGGTGCTGAAGGACTGTTCTCATGGCTGACCAGGCAAAGAGCCATCAAGGCGATAATAAGCCTAAAGAAAGTTGGTGCCTTAGACACTTTTAAATAAGGCACTCAGAGCAATGCTGTTTCATGTGGCTCCTGTAGAAACTCAAATGCATCAAGGAAATGGGCCTTGCTTTAATTACTTAGAGTGCAGAAGTTGCTTCTTTTGCTGGTGGAGAGTTTATAAAGGGCTGCTGTTCCGCATGCTTTTGATCCTAAATACTTCTGTAATTCGGTAATCTCACATAAGATGTTCCGGTGAGGGGGTCATTCTCTGAGTGCAGTTTCTGAGCCTTTATCTCCTTGTCATTAGAGCTTCGAGAAGGTTCTGAGTTTTGCAGTCTCGGAGTCTGTCACAAATCTTGAAAGCATGACTTTCTTGTGCCACCATTGTAAAGGCAAATTTTCTTTGGAGTGACAGTCCTCCACGCTTTATTTTGACATCTCGGGGCACCTCTTGCGTTTGGAGTTGAAAATATTGTAGTTTGTAAAAACTTTTCACAGATTTTTCTACTACAAAACTTTATTTAAAAAATAAGTCACATCACCCTGGCTCAAAACTTTTAATGGCTCTCCCTGAGCCTTGCTATGGGAAACAGGCAGTCCGCTCTCCTGCTGGATTTAGAAAGAGTTACTTCCAAATCTCATTGCTCTGTTTATCTAACGAAGGGGACTTCACTGCCTTATGGAGTCATTGGTTGTATCAATGATACAACCAAGGTATTGTCACGTTTGCTTTTGTACTGAGACAAAAAAATGTTCAGTTCCTTAACACTTGTCTAAAATGTCCTCACAAGAACGCAAATCCGCACCGGCTTTGTTAAAGTGGGTCTTTTACCTTAGACGCTGCCTTTCTTCTTTGAAACTTTTCCTATCGATTTTCCTGATCTCACCTGTGTTCCCCATCTCCCCGCCCCACCCCCATCATGATCCTTCAGTGTTTTAACTTGAATCATAGGCTGAAACAAAAACTCAGTGACAAGGATTTATTTGTTTGTTTTGTTTGGGTAAACCAATGAGTTTTATTAGGGTCATTAGGAATGTGGATGAAGGGCTACTTACAGGAGCAGAAATTACTCAGACAGCCATATCTCCAAAGCCCACCCTAGCATAAACGGCATCTCATGAAAGCTTAGAACCTAGAGTTCACTGCATAGCCTGATGCAGCTCGACAGATTGGAGAGTGAGGTTAGTGGTAATGAGTCTCAGACAGCTCAGCTGGACCTTGTTTCTTTTAGTCAGTCACAGGTGTTCTTAAATTGTCACGATCACTTGATGGTCCACCTCTGTGGGTGGGCTTCCCTGCAGCCACAGTGTCACAGAAGGGGAAGAATCACATTCTGGTTGCTGACTCTGCAGGTGAAGACAGCCGACATGTTCTGGACAGTGGTCGGTGAGCAGGAAACTGGCAGAAACAGGAGAGAGATTGTAAGTCGAAAACAGTGAAATCTTTGAAAAGTTTCATTTAGTTCTCTGCCTGCCTTCCATAAGGAAGCTTCTTCCTTGTCTTTCTAGAGACTTACCATTAGAAGAATATGAACTTTCTCTCCATACACAGAATTGGATTTCTGCAGGTAGCAGGGACATGAACTGGAGTGTTTTCTTGGACGTGGTGCAGGGATCAATTGGTCACCCTGAAGTCAGCTGACGGAAGTGTGAAATTCAGGGCGCATGTGCCCTCCACTTCTGTGTTTGGGGCTTTGTTTGGATTGTTAGTTGCCTATAGTTTACGGTTACTCAGAAGGCTACAAGTGTCAAAAAGCCAGATTTTCACTGATGCACAGGACGGAGGAATCTGGCGCTGCCAGGACCCTGACCCAGCATGCTGTAATTGTATTATATTCATAATTGTTTGGAGCTGGATGGATGATTTGTCCAATTCCATCACACATGATTATTTCCTTCTCTTGCCTTGTAAATTGGATAAAACTCTTATCAGTCCCCGCACAGGCCTAGGAAGAGGCCTGAGTTTTTCAGCCCCCTACACTGTGCTTAGAGAGAATTTTTCACATATCTAAAAATACCAGGCTTGTGCTATTTGTTTAACACTGTTGATGCAGAGACTTTATTTCGACTCAACCAGTCTCTGCTGTAGAAAGCACAGGTTGCAATCAACGGGAATGCACAAACAGGAGCGAGACAGTTGGACAATGGAAGGACCTGCACAGGGGTCTTTGGCAGTATTAGCTCTCCTGTGCTTTCTCTTGGCGGGTGGCCAGGAAAGTGGAGCTCTTGAGATTTCTCTGGGGGTGGGGGGGAGGAATTTCAGGGCCTGCTGTGCTGTACAGCGTCTGGATGGCTCTGATTGGTCTTGGTGGGTAGATGAGGACAGACCTGGGGGTTGTTGGGGAGCAGATATAGTGAAGAACTTGGATATGTATATTTTTTATTCATGTCTGGTTAGTACCTGTGTGCATGAACCCTGCACAGTGCACCAAATGTGCGGACCCAGAGGTGCTTCGTATGCTCTCTGGGAAGGGTGCAGGCCTTGCGTGGCCTCTGTCCACAGGAGAGCAGCTGAGCCTCACAGGCATCTCATGTCATTCCAGCAAAAGATGTCACTGTGACCCCGACCTTTGCCTCTGACCCCAGGGCTAGTGTTCTTCCCACCATAATCCCCAGGGCAGACTTCTCTATCTGTGAAATGCAAACCTAGGCTCAGAAAAAGGATGTTCTATTTGGCTTTGAACTTCCTTGGGTGTCAGAGAGATTCTGTTAGAGGCAGCAGTTGGAAGATAGAGCTTAAGTCTCTCTCTGCTCAAGGGACTTGACCAAGGTCATTTTATGGAAGGGTGTGTGTCCCAAAGGGTATGGGTGACAGAGCCCTGGAAATGCACAGGTACCTGAGACTCACTCGGGGATTGAGACTGCAGCTGGTATCCTTTGAACTATATTCGGCTGTTGCCCAGCAGAGGCAGAGCTGAGGGTCATGATATCACTAAAGACAAACAAAACACTCTGCATTGTGTACGCTCATGAGCAAGGCTGGCACATTCCAAGTTAGGGATAACTAGCACTTCCTGGGGCAAACAGATTGGATGTAATTCTCTGTGTATCACCAACAGATGACATTACTGGGGTTCTTAGATAGAATTACAAACAAAACACTATTTTAATTTTCACTTTTGGCTCTAAGGTTATCTTACAATCGTAGTATGACTCTCAGTATTCCAGAGTTCAACCACCTAACTTTAAAATAGGAATATCAATGTACAAAAATGGTTCCTATTATTTAAAAGATCTACTTATGTATTAATAGACACACATAACACTTATAAACAATGCCAGAAAGGGAAGAAAGGCAGTCACATTAAAAAAAATAAATAAACTCTTCTGTTATTATTCAACAAGGGGAAAAATCGTTCTGTTGCACAACTTAACAGAAAGCATTCCAGTAGAGGCAGCTCCTGAAGCCATTGGTAACATGGCAAAATAGCTTTCATGATTTTATAGAGCATTTTAATTCTTTTATGCACCATTTCCATCACTGCATCCTATTTTATTGTATGAGTTTTCTATTTTCTTCTGGATAGGACCATCTTTCTGGGTTTTACTCTATGAGAGGGATGTTGGCTTGCCTGTGACAGCTCATCCCACTTGGCAGACGTGGCTGGTGGAATCTTCTAGGCTGTCCTTGTGTCTCTTCTCCCTTGTCTATTTTACCCAAAATGGGAATATTACCTCGACATTCATCCCTTGTAAGAGAGGAAGCAGAGAGAAAGGAAATGCCAGCAGGGTGTCTTAGCCCCTCTTCTCAGTTTAATTTGTGATGCAGAGCTGAAGAGGACCTGTCAGAATCCTCTTGTTTCCAAGGAGAAGGCCTTCAGAGGCACCTCATGCCTCTGAGTGGGGATACTAAAGACAAGACACATTTCATGCCTCTTCTGTAACACTGACAATGGCGCTCTCCTGAGTCTCCTCAGGGACCAGAGTGTCCTTTGCTGGCAATGCCCAGTTCCTGGCCCCGGATCTCCAGCAGGTCACAGACTTCTGTTCTTGTCCCCTTCCTGCCCAGCCCTGGGCTCTGAGTGCCCTGTGTGAGGGAGGCCAGACCTGTTTGCAGCATGATGGATGCCAGCATTCCCTTCTTCCTGTTCATCTCTGTGGGATCGGAAGTGGCAGCAGAGGATGAACAGGGGTCACTTCAAGGCTTCTGGCAGAGAGTGCCACATCTGTTCTGACTACCGGGAGACAGGATGAAAGCAATCGTATCTAGTCCTGAATAAAACACTGATGCCCACAGACATGCAGACTACTGTTTTTCACTAGAGGGGGATCTGTTAGTGTCACTGACACTCTGATGTGGGGCACTCTAATGGTGTCAGCGTCTCTACTGGGCACAGTTGGAAGGGTTGCCACCGGGAGCTGAGGCACACTTCTGTTCAGACCACTGGCTTGTAGAAAAGCATCCAGAGCTCTCTGAAGGCCAAGTCATGAGCCAGACTGGGTATCTTTTCTCTAGGCCTTTTGTCTCCCTAGCAACAAGGCAGGGCTCAGAATGTTTGGAGCAGAGAGCTAGATGGCTGGTGGATTAGCACATGGGAAGATGTTCAGAGTCCCACAGTGCTTCACTGCACAAGGGGGCACAGCCAGGTCCCTTCCTGGGAGAGCAAGGGCAACAGCAAGAGCCAAGACTGGAAGTAGGCAGATGATTTCTGTGTTTGCTGTGGATTAACCAAATGACTGCAACATGCTTACTTGAGTTTTCTGGGTCCACCTTCTTGCCTAGAAGCAGAAGATGAGACCAGGTAGTGTGTAACAGCTTCCGAACTCCAAGGCTAGCCTATGTTCAAGTTCAAAAGTTTTTCTGAAAAAAAAAAAATCACTGCTCAGGTGACCTAGTCTCATTTTAGGCCACACAGCAGGGGGATAGGGACAGAGATAACTCTACCATACCAGTCACCGTGAGACAACTGTAATATATATATATATATATATATATATATACTTCTCTCTCTCTCTCTCTCTCTCTCTCTCTCTCTCTCCTCTCTCTCTCTCTCTCTCTCTCTCTCTCTCTCTCTCTCTCTCTCTCTCTGTGTGTGTGTGTGTGTGTAAATTACCCTAGCCCTTGGATATGGAGGCAGATAACTACCAGTCCCAAGCAAGGCCTTGGTGACCACCTCTGGGGCCGCCTCTCACTAACTGTGGGAGCCAAACAAGTAACTCCATCTCTCCAGGTTACCATTTTCTCCCATGGGAAACAGTCATAATAATAACATCTCCACAAGTGTCCTCAGAGCTAAATTGAACAATACATGATAAATCTTTAGTGCAGTGTCTGGCCCATGAAAAGGTCCTGTAAGTATTTACTAGACATCCGGGATGTAATTTCATTAAATTCTGGGTATAATTTTATTTTCTCATGTCTGTCATTCAGCTGATGACTCTGATGTCTGTTATTAGGCACATCGCTGCACTGACCGTTTTCTAGGTGAGTTGAAAGCTGTCTGTGCACTTACGATATATTTCTAAAAGCACAGACATGGGGCTGAACAGCATGCATGATTCAGCATTGTCAATGCACAGAGCCAAACTGCCTTATTGGAAGGCAGAAGTTGCCCATGAGAGAAGCTATTCCCCTCCACCCATATCTAGTAAGACACAGATACTAAACATACTCATTGGCCTTATCTGTTTTGGGGGGGAGGCTGCCCTGGAACTTGTTTGTAGCCCATGCTAGTCTCTAACTTGTTGCTATTCTCTTGCTTAGCCTCTTGAGCAGCAGGATTAGAGCTGGGAGTCCACAGGGCTCAGTTTAGCTGCTTTCTTGATTTGTGAGGGTAGCGGCTCTTGGCTCTCGTATACTAATACTCAAGAGAGATGATTGCCAGTGGAGTGCATTTCAAATTCAAACCACACCAGTCTACCTTTGACCTCCAAAGCCTCATACTGTGGACTTTTGTCTCTTGCCTGGTAGCACTATATTGAGAGGCCGTGAAACTTTAGGTGGTAAAGAGGATTTTCTGATGAAAGTAGGCCACTAAGGGCTGGCCTTGAAGGTTACACCAGGCCCCTGGTTCCTATTGCATTTTCTGGGTTTCTTGGTCCACTTGGATGTGATTAACCTCCATGGTACGCTGCTACTACCACTTCCACAGTGACTGAAAGCCTTTGAATCCATGAACAGGAACAACAATAGCAACCACTACCACCATCACCACATCATCAACAGCAACAGTCAACCTGGGCTTTTCTTTTCTTAACCTGTCTCTGTCAGATGCAGTGGTCATGGTGAATAGCTTGGGGATTCTGGGTATCTTTCCTTGTGGGTCTGTCTCTTAGATTCCTCACTTGTAAAATGATGCTAGCACTACCTTGTAGCACTAGTAAAGGGATTGAATAGTTCATTGAGTACAGGGTACCCAGAACATCATCTGGATGTAACACTTTTGACAACAGGACTTCTTTCTGATTCTTGACTCCTCTCTTTCCTTCCTGAAACGTACCAACGCTCTTTCCTTTTTAGTTAACTATCCATGTTTTTCTGACACCTGACGACTTATATGACTCTATTCCTGACTGTCCCTTCTTCTAATCATTTCTTGATCTCATTATTTATGCTTGACTTGCTTTCTCTTCTTCTGCATCTCCAAAGTGAATTTGGAAGGCCTCGGAGGCCTATCTGACACTTTTCTGAGTTTGTCTACTCTACCCCACACAGATCATCTGTAGTCTCGAGATTTGGGCAGAGGTCTGGTTGACTTGACCTGTAGCAGATTCCTTGGAGTCATGCCACAGAAGGATTCTGAGTGGTTATCATGGGACATTGGGGTCATCTAGGTGATGACAGTATTGTGCAACTGCATCCACTGTAGAGCTGTGGTTTGATGAAGTGAAAATGTGTGACCACAGATCACATAATCCCAAGGGATGCTACTTGAAACAAGAATGGATTCCTCCTGTGAGACTTGGGAACCCAAAGATGCCAGCACATGTTGCAAATCTGTAGTAGATGGGGCTCCCTGTTGACTTTGACCACGTGACTACTCTTTCACAATGGAGTTTCACACACTGGGGGTGCTAGGCTGCCCTTGGAGGCCAACAGCTATGTTAGATGTGACAGAAGGTCCTCCAGAGATAGGGCATGCTGCGCTGTGAACTTTGCCTTATCCCCACAGGAACATCTCGGGAAAGACTGTTCTGCTGTGTATCGAAGCTGTGTTCATACACTAATGTACTATGAGATATAATGGGTACGGAGATTTGAATCAATTTTAGGTAGCATCTTTCAGAGGGAAACTGTTGAAGGTGAGCTCCACAGGAGATAAGTTATTTTTCTTGTGTGAGCACCCTTCAAGGCCAGAAGAGCTGTATTTCCACCAAAATTTGAATTTCAGGCAGTTGTGAGTTATGCAACAAGTGCCGGGAACCAACCTCAGCGTTGAGCAAGAGCATCCAGTGTTCCTAACTGCTGAGCCATTTCTCCAGCCCCCTTTCTGAGTGAACCTGTTTTAAGTCCGAGATTACCACTGCACTGTGGGTGTTTCTGAAAAATCCACATTCCAGGGCCTTCATCCCACCCAGATTCTGATGTGGGAGTTTTAGGGTGAGACCGGAAGTGTGTATTTCTAGTAGTTTCTCAGAAGACTGACACAGCACATCCTCACACTTGGGAACGGTCTGCCCCGAGGCTGTGTTTCTACTTGCTGGGTCAGACCCTCAAGGAAGCCAGTGCTGGCTGAACTGGCCATAACATTAAGAAAACACTATGAAGGGAGTGATAAGGTATATGCCAACTTATTCAGTTCAGTGTTTTTAATAACTAATATATCCTTTCTAAAATTAGGTTATAATAGCATTTAGAGGGAGTTGTTCAGTTATATTGTCTAAATGATACCACATGTGGATTTGGGGGTCTTGCCACTCACCTAATAGACTCTATAATGTCAAAACACAAGATTTTATGTGTGATCTAATAACTAACTGCACAGGACTTCTCAACAAGGCCTTTGTATGTTCCATGTTTAAGTTACTTACTGCCAACTGCATGCCACAAGACCCCACGTACCTTAATGGTGACTCCAAGGATGCTGACATTCTATCTCACAGTGTTCAGAGCCTTTTCCTCAGGAATAGAACTCAGCCATCAGGAAATTGATTCTTCCAGTGTCATCCTTTCATGATGGGATGGGGGAATCTCAATTGCCCACAAATTATGGATTCATCACCCTGAGGGGACATTTATGTAAATTGTAGCTTTGCACATAGCTTAATCCTAAAATGCTTTAGATTTTATGGGAAACTAGTTTAGGGAGCTGGGGACAAGGGTCAGTGGGATAAAGTGGGATGAAGTGCCTGCTATGAAAATATGAGGGCACGAGTTTGGATCCTCGGAGCCCATAGAACAAAGCAGGGCACAGTAGCAAGTGCCAAGGAGGGAGAGCAGGAGGGGACTGGAGCTCTTGCTGCATCGACAAGTTTCAGGTTCAGAAAGACTCTGTGTCAAGAAATACAGTAAAGAATGGTGAGAAAGGCTTGAACCATAGACCTCTGGCTTACACATAGGCACACACAATCTTGTACAGACAAACATGTACACAATTAAACACACACATGCACACATGAACTCATATGCTCACACATGTGCATATCAAACGGGACACTGCTGTATTCTTTTGGGCCACTGATAAAACTCCTGGAAACAACACAGCAGGGCTGGAGAGAGGCCTTAGTGTATAAGAGCAGTGGCTGCTCTTTCAGAGGATTCCCAGCATTCTCATGGTGGCTCACAACCATCTGTAACTTCAAGTACAGGAGATCTGAGATCCTCTTCCTGCTTCCATAAACACTCAAGCATACACGTAGTGCGCAGAAATGCATGCAGACAAAACCCCTATGCATAAAACCAAACCAAAACCAGTGCTTTTCTCAAGAGCCATTTCTGTTCCCTTGGTCTCTACTACACGGAAAGAAATTGTTTTACAGGAGAATCCACTAATAAATAAATGAGCGATGTGCTAATGTGTGTGCATGTGTGAGTGTGTGCGTGCGTGTGTGTGTGTAAAATCCACCATATACCCCAGATGATTCAGGTTTCTCAAAGTTTGACTGACAGTGCTCATGTCTAAATTTAAGTGAGAAAGAAATGGGTCAGAAGGAAGTTCAGTATGCATGGTATCAAATATTGTAAAATGATGGTACCTCTTGTGCATCATGTGTTTAAATAACAGTGTAAGAATTCCATAGCATGTATGTCTCTTAGATTGCCCTGGGAGCCAGGAGGACACATGCCTCCTGCCACATGAGAGGCATGATTTTAACATCTCCTTTTGGGACGGCCATTGCATTCTGAGGAGCCTGTGACCTGACAACAAGAACCCAGCTGTATCAGTGGCACAAGCTGACATTATGAGGACAGCCTAAGATTTCTTCAGGATGAGCACTTTTTGTTCCCGAGAATTGTGTTCTTCTAAATGAACGACTCTCTCAGATTTAAATAAGATGACGATGAAGGTGAAAGTTCTGGGTAAAGTATGAGGCTCCAGTCACTTAAAAGTGTATTTCTGTGATTCTTCACAGTTGCCCATGGTAACTTCTATCACAGTAACCTCATTAGAGTTATGAAAATATCAGAAAGTCTCCTGAGGTCATATTAGGCTTTTAAAATATAGGGGCATCCAACCGGTAAGACTCAACCTTAAAAAGTTCCCAGCGCTTTTTTTTTTTTTTTTCATTTTGGCTCAGATATCTGAGAATTGCAACCCCAGATCGGTCCAAGCACTGGGGTATTTCTTAGGAAGATCTCACTCCCACTTGAAGTGTCAGCAAGCCTTAGCCAGAGTCACTCTCTCTACCCTCAGGGACACTTTCCGTTTCTTTTTGGAGGGTGCACAGAGCAGGCATCCAGCTGTGTGCTAAGCATCATGTATCTTAAGGTGCACAAAACAGATGCTTTACCCCAGCTCACCAAAGAAAGATCTGTGCCCAGCTGCTGACAGTGTTCGGTCTGAGAACCCACTCTTACTTTAGGCGTTTGCATAGTTCTGGGCTGGTATTCCATAAGGTGGGAATGAAACAGGCTTCTCTTTCCCCCAAAGGAACTTCACTTCTGTTTCTGGCATCAAAGTGTCAGAGACCTCATAACCCTCTCTTCTCCCTTCTTCCTTCCCTCCCCCTTTCCTCCCTCCCCTTTCCCTCCCTCCTCCCCTTCCTCCATCCCCAGTCTCTCTTTTTCTGTTTGTACATACAGGTGCATGTAGAAGATAGAAGCTAGGGGATAGATAACCCTGGGTGATTTTTCTCAGAACCATTCCTTGTTCTGTTTGTTGTTGCTTGTTTGTCTGGTTGTTTGACGTGAGGCATCTGACTGGCCTAGAACTCTGTATCTAGAAACAGTTGGTTGGCCAGAGAGCTTCAGAGAGCCACCTAACTTCTGCCTGCCCTGAGCTTTGACTGCAGACATTTGCTACAATGCCCAGTTTTTTCCAAGTCAGTTCTGAGGATTGAACTCTGGTCCTGATGAGATAAGTTCTGACATTTTAACACTGCATCCCTCACCGGGAACATCATCTCTACAGCTCTATGGCCAACTAATGATTTGCCAAAGGTTAGCTGGGTTTCCCTTTCAAGGGGACAGTCCAGAGGAAAATTTTCCCATTTGTTCTTCTAGCAGCTTAAAGTGTTTTATTTTCAATTCATTGAGTAGATGCTGGAAGAAAGTCCTGTAATGAGTCAGCATCTATGTATACTGGTGTTTTCGTTTCCACAAAATTTCCAAATTGACTTGGTGTGGGTGTGGTAAGCTCCTGAAGTAGGGTGAATCAATAAAAGGAGCCTGTCGAGTAGTGCTGTGGGTGTGGAGAATGGGGACTCATTAGGTCCTACTCTTACCTGTGACATACACATGCACCTGGCCCAGACAACGTATGCGAGGAGAAGGTTATTTTCACTGTGGCTTTGGAAGGTACAGTTCATTATGACAGGGGAGGGCAAACAGAGTGCCTTAGTCCATGTTGTAAACTGACCAGGAATCACAGAACAGAACTTTCCAAAGCTTAGACTGGCCAGATTGAGATCACTCTCAGGTCTGACCCCGGTGATCAGGCTTTAACACCTACACCCCACAGCCTCCTTCCAGTTAAGAATCAGGTGTTTAAACACATGAATCCACAGAGGATGTTTCAGCTCCAGACAGTCATGTTGTGAATTAGGTTTGTTTTCTGAAGTTTTATTGGTTTGTCACTTTCTAGGGACCGTTCACAGGAGGGGTATGAGTTACTCTGATAACTGTGGCAAGAAGAACCTGTACCCTGCAACCCGATGGCAGGAAGTTCCTTGAGAGAATCAAAACAAAGAAGACACCCTGCTTCAGTCTATACTTTGGTGCTTTCTTAGTCAATCTCTCTGGGTGGCCTAGAAGCTTGCTTTTCTTCTTCTTTTTTTTTCTTACAACTATTTAAAAAAACAGAGATACATGTACAGATTTTTAAAGGCATTTTGGCATAAAACTATATGAATATATTTTGTCAGTACTTGATTTTTTTTAAAGGTTTGATAGTATGCATTGAAATCTTACTAGTTACCATAAGCATAAAGTACATGTAGAACAGAATGCAACATGGAAACAGTCAGAGTTTTCTTGGTGAGTATAGATTAAACATAGTGATTTTTAAATACCCAAAATTGCTACAAGGCTATCTTCTTTACTCTTGAGTCATTAATGATTTAAGGTCTAGGTGTGACCCACTCTGAGAGGGTGCTATACACTTATTGTTTTTTTTTTTTTTTTGTTTTGCTTTGTTTTGTTTTTCTAAGAAGGGCTGAGGGTTTCACATTTTTGGCCTTTCTTTTTCTAAGCTTCATATGGTCTGTGAGTTGTTTTTGGGGTATTAGATCGTTTGGGGGCTAGTATCCAATTATCAGTGACTGCATATTATGCCTGTTCTTTTGTGACTGGGTTACCTCACTCAGGATGATATTCTCTAGATGCATCCATTTTCCTAGGAATTTCATAGACTCATTATTTCTGATAGCTGAGTAGTACTCCATTGTGTGAATGTACCACAATTTTTGTATCCATTCATTTACTGAGCTTGCCTTTCTTCTTAAACTAGACCAGAGCCAGCTGAGGGCTTTAGCTCTTGTTCTTCCACTCCTCTGCAGGTGCTGAACAGTCTTAGAATCCACGCCCACAGTGCTACTTAGAAAGGTCCTTCAATTGCTTCACTACAAGCCTATTGCACCACAGGAAATTAGTGGAACCCTTCATATACATTGCCTTCCATATGCAAGGGCGTTTCCACTGTCGCCTGCTCAACCCTGATGTCTCATCTCACCACAGTCACAAAAATGATAGAGCCATTCACACATGGAAAGCATCTGAAACCACAGCTGGAAATATGTATCTTTTTTCTCTTACGGAGTCGATTGCCTCAGGTATTTTGTTACAGCAATGTAAATCTGACAGGCACATGTAGCTCCTTGTAAAGGAAAAGTGACCTCCATGGCCTCAGTTTCTCCTCTCAGAGAGGCGGTAAGGGTGACTGGACCTATCCTTACCCTGTGACTCTTCTCTGGGAAGTCTGCAGACTGAAATGGATAGCCACCCGCACAACAAGTCTCCATGCCGAAGCCGGGCTGAAGGGGAGATGAGAGGTATATGCTAGAGGCAGTGACAGAGGTGAAATCTTCCTTTGCTGGTCACTTTTTTACAAAAACAGGATGGAAATATAGTCTTCTTGGAATGTAGTACCTGGAAAAGAAATGAACCTCTTTTCGGTGAACTTGATTGCTTTCTTTTTCTTGGAAGCCGGTGTGAGCTAATAGAAAGCTTGTTGGAGCACTCAGTGGTAGTAACTAATTAAACCCAGATGCCTGCTTCTTAATTAGTTTTAATCTGTCTTTTACCTTGGATTTTTTTTTTCTATATGATTTAATAATGTAAGACAACTCACATCCTCAAAGATGTGAGCTGCGTAGAAATGAAAAATAAATGACCGGGGGGGGGGGGAGATTTCAAAATTTTGTTTCATAAAATGCCAAACAACAGCAACACCCCAAAGCAGTATAGCAGTATATATTTATTTGGTTAATAATGATAAAATCTTGTCGGATTTGTATGCTATATGTTGAGTTTGTCAGTTTAAATTGTGGAAGGCGCTGAGATTTATTTTCTCAGTCATATACAAAGCATACTAGAGCAGCGACTGTTTTTAAACCTTCGTATTCTTTTTTTTTTTTTAAATGGACTTAAAGATGCAAAGGCCACTGATCACTGAAACTAGAACCTTCTTTGCCCTTTGGTTTATTTATCTTATGACCTGGTGGCTCTTTGTAGCATCTAACTAGTTCTTTTTGTCACATGGAGGCCACTTTAAAATATAACAATAAATGGAACATTATTTTAAAAGGCTCCTGGCTCACAGGGAAATTACTGGCACTATTGAATAAAGAGAAATGTGTGTCCCTCTCTCTCTTCCCACCTGCATGTATCTGCATTCATAGAACCTTCTTACCTACAAGGATGTCTTGGTATGAATGGGGGAATTTGTTATTTATTAGTGACTTGAGTTGTTGTTATACTGAGGGAACAATTAAATGGTGCTTTCTTAATTCTGCAAAACCCCTATGTTTTATTCATGTTCAGATAAATTATTGACCTTTTATTCTAATGTGAAGTGCATCCTGGTCCTATTATAACCAAGAAGCTTTTGACTTTTGTTGAGTATAGTTTTATTTATTCAGTACCTCTTTTCTGTATCTGTTCCTTAACTTATTCATAGAATGTTGGAGGATGTCATAAATAATGACACCGTCTATGGAATGTGCTGTGGGGGTAGGACCTGTGTCACACTTTCAGAGAATTGATACAATTTCCAAGTAGCTTTGCTCCCCAAACCTCACTTTCGTTATTGTTCTGTTATTTAAGATTATGTTTAGGTGCCTTGCTGGATACAATCACATTTCAACCTCATTTTGGGTAGACAATTCTGGCTTCAGAAGATGAAGATTTATGCCATTTTAAAGAGAACCAGAGAAAGGCTCTTAGGTCTTTGAGGAGCTAATTTAAATAGCATCCAAGCAGACTTTAGCTCTGCAGTCTCCTGACCACCACTCACCAGCCCTTGCTGATAGTAAAGAGGGAAGCAGATAGTAGGTCACTGTCAAGGCTCTAAGTGGTAAAGCATTTGCTATTCCAGGGTGGATGGAGCACTCAGACTGAGTCCCAGTCAGCTCCAGTCACGTGACCCCTCATTGCGCTTTAGACCATCCATGTCTTTGTCAGGAGACAAAACAGAATGACATGAGCTGGTGGCGATTACGAATCACAAGACTCTTGAAATGACATTTTCTGACAGTGCCTCCGATTGAGCACATCTTGCAGAGCTGCCCGTGGATTATGCAAATCGGGTTATAAAAAGGAGAAAAGAGAAAGACACCGGCTACCGGGCCACACACAGGGAGAAAGCAACGTGGACATTTGAGTCATGATTGGCAACGTACTTTTAGTCACAGGGAGCTTTTGCAGTTGTGGAAGTCAACTTGACTTCTGGAACACAAGACCCAGTCTGTCCCAGACATTCTTTGGAAGTCTGAAATAGAACCGTGTTTTCAGTTCCCAACTGTTCTGTGCTGTGCTCTGTATAGCAGAGAGACAGTACTCAGTAGGTACTGAGTCACCCCTCCCAGAAACCAGTTTCTCCTCCTCCTCGTCGTCTTCGTTGTCATCGTCGTCGTCGTCCTCCTCCTCTTCCTCAACTTCCTCTTCTCCCTCTTTTCTCTCATATTCATCTTCTTTCTCCTCCTCTTCCTGTTTCTTTTCTGGAGTGCCCCTCTCTGTTAAGGGCTTCTTTGGAGCACTGGCTTGATGTCTATGGCTGCTTCCCTCCTGTTTGCCCAAGCAGCATGAATGGGGTACCCCCGGGCAGAACTGGCCAGATCCCAGGAGATGCACACTTGGAGCAGGAGCTTGGTTGGGTAGTAAAGATTAGAATGGGATGATCCTTCTCTGAGTGTCAACAAAAGTACCCCCATCTCTTTTCTCCTGCCTCCTTTCTTCCCAAGCCTCCCCCTTTCTTCCAGAGTCTATTGCTCCTCTTTTTCTTTCCTCTTCCCTCTTTCACTTTTCTTCAGTCCCTTTCTCCTCCCACTTTTCCTTTCTCCTTTTCTGTCCCTCCCTGCTTGCCTTACCCCTTGCCTTCTTGATCTCCATATTTCCTTCCTAGCCTCCCCCCTTTCTCTCCTGTTTTTACCTTTACTTCCTCCTCTCTTTTTCTCCCTCCTTCCCTTCTGATATTAGTCACATCATACAATATTCCTTTTAGAAAATTGGGTTAAAATTTAGCACAACACTACTACAATAATTTCAAGGAATAACATTAAAGATACACGTGTTTTATGTTTCTAAGAATTTGTAAATGTATGGTGAAATAAGTTATTGGATTGTTGGTAGACTTTCATATACATGTCTTATACATTTTCATCATCTACATATGCATATGTGTGTTTATATACATACATGTATATGCATATAATATATATAAAACATGTCTATGTATACGTAATATATACACACATGCATATATGTATATATCAGTATGAAGGGATCATATCTTAGTTCATTGTACAATTGTCTCTTCTGGAGTGTGTGCATACATGAATGTGTTCATGCCTGTGTGTGTGTGTGTGTGTGCATGTGTGCATTTCTACCTCTTAGAATCCATGTTGCTCCCCTGTCTGCCTCAGCATCCCTTCACCTGCACAGCAACATTAAAACATGGCCAGAGGTGAGAGGGCTGCTGCTTAGAAATGTTTCAAAGAGCTCATTAGATCAGCTCTCCTCTTTCCCTTTCTTCTTAATGCTTTGGTGGAGCAAGACAGGAAAAAAATCAAGGAGAGCAGACACTAGGAAAATTAAACCCAAAGCTCATTTGAAGTCAGACCCTGGCTGTCTGGGGTGGGCTCCTGAGCCTGCTATGCTGTTATGGATGACAAGAAATGGTCCATAGTGATCCTCCCAGTGCTGCAGCAGGTCTTCTATTCCTTGGTTTTACAGCTATTTTCCAGGGGTCTTTCTGCATGCCGGAGATGATGCTGGAACTGGAAGATGAAAGGACCAGGTCTTCACTCTCAGAGCCTCAGCTGGATGTGGGAAATTGATATGTCCACAAACAGTTGCAGTAGAGTAGGGGGCTCACATGGTGGAATATCACATGTATTTCGAGCAGAAGCTTCAACTGCTGTATCATGTGAGTCTTTCACACGTGCTCTATCCTGCATATCTGCGCACGCCTGAGTATCTTGTTCCTGTGCTTACTTACTTGCTTATCTGGGTCTGCATTGTATATCTGAGCTGGGCTTAACCTAGTCAGTTACCTCAGTCTTGGAGAATTTACTTACATGATTAAATAAGAAATAAAATGTAAATAGTATTGGGTAATATTATTTTAAAAAACCCAGTCTCTTCTGGAAAATTCCTTACATGTGTGTTGAATCTTTGAGTTTCCCCCCAACCCCCACCCCTGTCCCTCATTGGCATGTGTATGGGGGATGAGGTTCATGGTGTGTGAGATATGGAAGGCACATGTTTGCTGGTACGTTTATTGTCATTTATGTCCCCTAGAGTCTCCTGCCATGTCCTCTGCCTACCTGCTCACTCAGGGTGAGACTGGACTGACAGACAGGAAGCCTCAGTTCTCATGATCTGTGCTTTTCTTCTGCTGGCCAAAACTCCCCAGAACAACTAGGCACTGCAGGTGCCCATGAAGCTTAGAGGCCTTGTCTACCCACCAACCTTGGCTTTGCCCATCACCCCATTAGTCTTTGTGCCAGAAGATACCACCTGTAACTTCCATTCCTCATTGGGATTGGGGTAGGGACTGCTTCTGCCACACACAGGCAGAGAGTGCCCAAACGTGCCTACCCAAGCTCCGCCTCCTTCAGGACCAGGTGCTACTATTTCTACATAGTCTAGTCTCCCAGTCCTGCTGATGGATGGCCATTGGAGTGTTGCCATCTTTTCTCAATTCTTCCTAATAGACACTGAAGCACAAACAAAACCTAGGCTCTTCCTATCAACCCAAGATTTCAACTCCACATCCTGAGCCCTGGCACATTCCTCTCGCCCATTGTTGCCCGCGTGAGCACGCTCCTCTGGGCCAGAAGGGACCAGATCTTACTTTTCTCATTTCCTTGGGAAGTGTATGTTCTTTCAGACATTTTCTTTCTCGTTTGGAAAGCTAAACTTTATTGGCTTGGCACTGTGTGAGCCTCTGTGCCCATGAACCTGCCCATGTGAGCGTGTATACGTGGAGGTGTACATATTCATTCACGAGGCCAGAGGTCAATGTTGAGTGTCTCCGTGAGTCATTCTACAAACTTACTTTTTGCACAGGGTCCAACCCCCCCTTTCTGATACATCAAGATGTCCTCATTTAAAAAGAGATCATTTACTTCCCCCATTGGTATTCATTTGGATCCACAGTAACCCTTAAACCCCATCTTCTTACTTGTGAACTTCTTCGATGTATGTGGCCTGTACTTCCTGTTTCTTGTCTCAGCTATCCTCTGAGCACTGGCTCCTGCTCCCAGTATTTTGTTGTAACCACTTTCATGAGGGCCATCAGTGACCTCTAATACCAAAGTCTGCAAGAACTTTCTCAGGTCCAATTTCCTTTGGCCTTGTTCAACCATTTAATATCGTTAGTCAGCCTCTCCAGCGTTAGACCCCATTGGCTTTTTGTTTCCATAGCAACTTGTTCTATGGCATTTTATCCTTTGTTTTTGTTTCTTTTAGGATATCTTTTATCTTTTTTTTTTTTTTTTTTTTTTTTTTTTTTTTTTTTTTTTTTTGCTCAGCCCCATCTCTTTCCTTCTCCTCTCCCAAGTGTGAACACTTATTGTCATTAGTAGATTCCTAGGTATGTCACCCTATTTCACTAAGCGTCACATATTTCACTAAGGATGATTTGCAGCTTTCTACCTGTTAATCTGACCACAGAGGTGAGACCACAGAGAACCAGGGAGGCTAAATTATTGGACAAGTGTAAACAGACAGACAGATAGACAGATAAACAAACAAAACAAAAGCCAAAACAAAATAACAAAACTTTGGAAGTTTTATCTTATTGCATATGTTAATGCGAGTCAATGAAAATTTAATGTAAAAGGTTTACAAAAATCAATTATTACATTCAGATTTAAAGAATCTCCAAATCAAATTGACACTAGTTGATTTTTATAATGGTCAAAGCACAGATGTCTGAAAATATTTTCAGCTACTCTGAACATTTTTTTCCACTGTGGCATTTTCAGGAAACAATTCCCAAGGCTACTTATTGTATCAAGTAGAAACAGGTTACACACCAATGGCAAATCTCCTTTGGTTAAATGAGAAATTGGTCCACTCTGATGTATTCTGTGCTATGTCTGTGGATGCTTTGAAAACACATTGCTGGCTGAAAAAAAAAAAGGCATCACATTCATTATTTTTTTTTTTTTTTTTTTTTTTACCATTTACATCTGAATGTTCCAAGGAAAAATGCCCTCAGAACAGGATAATGGAAGTTTGTTTATGTATCCAAACCTTCATGGCCTGTGATGTAATTCAATTGGTGAAATATATTCTGCATGGTTTTCCCCACAGAGCACGCCGTATTTAATAGCATCTGGCACATCTTGGAGAGCCCCCATTGCATATCATGAGATGTTTAACTTTCACTGAATGGTCCATAAAAGCAATTTCCGTGCTGTTGTATTCTTCTGCAGATGGTGATCTCAAACAGTTAACAGAGATAACTCTTCACTTCACTCATTTGTGACTTCTCACTGGTGCAGATGGAGAAGTAGCATTTATAGATTACTGTTTCTGTTCCTTGATTGTGGGGCCAACTCCATCTTAGACAATACCTTGCCTTTCACATCTAAGTCTCTGGTGCCAGATGGAAGCTAGCATTCATGTGTGCATACTTGATTTGTGACTGTAATAGTCAAATTCAGAGCTCAATTTAATAATGACTGGTACCCACAGAGACCAAAGAACTTGATTTTTAAGGCAGTGGAACCAACCCTAATACTGTTTGGAAAGTAGATTTGTTTTGCCCAGTGTCAAATGCCCATGAGCACACATGCACAAAGTGATTGAATCCATCTGATTCACTGTTAGTAAGACTCAGGACCCGTTCTCAGGGATTTGACAACGACAAATATTTATCAAGTGTGTCTTCTGTGCTCAGCATTGGATTATTTGACTGGCATTTATGTTTTATTTAGAATAGCTCACGACAAACTCACAAAACTTTCCAATCTGAAGCTTTGAGAGGGGAGAGTAAAAAAAAAAAGAACTTTTTAAAGCATTGTGACAGACTTAGGAGTCAAGATGTTCGACAGCTCTATCAGCACAGACTCAATCTTAGTAAACTGTGTATTCTAATAGATGGTTTCTATATTATAAATGCTGAACAGCACACTCCCCTGCCCCTTAAGGTTCATATTTTAAAGACTTTGTTTCTGGGATAGTGATATTTAAAGGTGATGAGGCCTTTGAGATGTAGAACCTAGTGAGAGGCAAGGTCATTGGGTATATGATGGTGGTATTCCAAACACCAAACCTGACTTTATTTACCAAGACTTTACCAGTGAAAGCTCTTAACTTTTTACTCAACATAGAAAGGATAAAGATTTGATATAGTAAAGCAAAATAAAAACAAAAACAACAACAGCAACAACAACAACAAAAAACAATTGTTTCCTAACTCATTTAGAGGAATGAGGAGGTTTATGTCTTAATCATAGAATATTAATCACATTTTTATCGCTGTAGATCTATAATACCTCAAGTGTCTGTGGTCAGTTTCTGTGGGTAGGGTTTTGCTGGTAGGGTTCATGCTAGTAAGGATGGAGTTGTAAGTTTGCCAACATTTACCCATTTTCAATTAAACCTTTTGCTTTCTGAGGTGGACCAGTATTTACAGAGTTCAATTTGTGCATTAGGTATTGGTTGTTAAAGAGAGACCTGAATTGGAGACCATCCCTTCCCTCTAGTTGTATGAGCAAAATTGTCTCTAATGGATAATTACAAGGGCTCTTTCAGAAGTAAAAAGAGTGGAGTGGTCTCACAAAGAGAAAGATGGGACCTGGTGATGGGTGGTGACTGTGTAACTGAAGTTTGCTTAAGAGGAGAGATGATTGACAGGGATGAAGCAAACCTCCAAGTATTTAAATTGTGAGGTTGGAAGTTAGGCATAGAATTTGACACGATCTATAGCCTTGCACAGCCATGCCCAGGTGGGCAAAAAGACTGGAGTCTTCCTTTCTGATCAAGGCTGGCTAGAAGGAGTAGCTGGTTCATAGAGGGTTTTGCAGTCATGTGATTATGAATGGGGTGGGTCATAGGGAGGTAATTCAGGAAGTGCTGTGTCAACAAAGGACGTAAACCAGACCAGAAGCACAGCCATGTCTTTATGTTACAATGATGTCACTGATCATAATGTTGAGGACAAATTCAAAAGGGGGTAGGTTTTCAGACAAGAGTTCATGCTGGAGTTTCTGATCAAACCATAATATGGAGGAGAGAGAGAGAGAGAGAGAGAGAGAGAGAGAGAGAGAGAGAGAGAGAGAGAGAGAGAGAGAGGTGGGGCGATAATGGAAGGATGACATAGACAGGTGTTGAATGAAAAAGTTACAGAAAAGGAAAGGTTCCAGGATGTGTAGCGGGCTGTCCTAACCCTGTTGCTTGTAGTATAATGCTAAGTTCTGTCTTCAAGATTTAGAATTAGCACATAGCCTTTGGCACATGGCCCCCAAGTTACTTCCAATTGATGAATAATGATGCCAGCAGCCAATAGCTGTGGAGAATAAAAATAGGCAGGGTTTAGGTTCACTGGGCTAGAGACCATGAGGAAGAAGCAAAAGCAGTGAGCCACCAAGCCTTAGAAGAATAGGCAGGAGAGGAGAAAAGAGCCTCCATGGGTTGGCTGAGCCATAAAACATGGGCATGTGGGTCAGCCAATTGGAGCTAGTAGCAGCCCAGATGAATCATAGTAAGTAATAATGGGGTTATATGTATAAAGTAGATTCTAAGAGCATGGAGGTTAGGCAGTTGCCTAGCTATTGTGCTGCCTAGGCATATTAAAATATAAAGATTATGTCGTGTGCCTTTCATCTGGGAACATTAATGGTCAAAGGTGGGAAGAAGCCCTGTGGCAGGATTTTTTTCAATTAATGTTTTATTAGGATGTATGCCAGATTTGGGGTGTGGTGTCATGTATAGAGAGAGGGATGGAGAGAAGAGAGGGAGTATTTGCATGTCTAGCCATGGTTTCAGTGTTCCTTTTTGGTATGCTCATGGTGGAAGTACTGTAAGCAGTTTTCACCATGCACAATTCACAGGGGAGCGAATAAAACATGAGCTCACCACATTCCAGAGTAGGAGTCAGCAGCCCACATTCTAGAACAATGTCAGCTGAAGCTGAGCCTGAGCCATCTTGGAAGGCCTTCCCTAAGAAACCATTGCCAGTCTTCTACCACTGCTCCTTGGTAGTATTCTTGCTTTTGGAAGCTCAGCTGTCAATCCTGGCCACCTTCATCTCTTTGGACACACATCAAATTGCATTCTTTCCAAGTTCAACTGATAACTGCATTTGTTAAGTTTCTGTCTCTTTGATAAAGCACCATGATCAAAAGCAACTAGAGGAAGAGTCTGTTTCTTATAGACTTATGGTCCTAGAGGGCTGTTATCACAGGCATGGTGATAGGGGCAGAACACTGACTGATTATATTTTCATTTATAAGGAAGGCAGACAGAGGGGCATGGGTGGTCAGATGGGTAGGGCAAAGCTACAATCTCTCAAAGCCTGCCTCCTGCAACAATGTACTTCCTCTAGCAAGACTCCACCCCCTAACTGTTCCATAACCTATACAAACAGTGTCATTGACTGGGACCAAGTGTTCAGGTACAGAGGGGACATCTCTCATTCAAACCACAGCATTGGCTCTCAATATCCTCTGGGCCAAGTCTCAGACTCCAAAGGGTGGCATTTGTGAGCCCTTGAAGCTCGTATTATATATGCCCCTTCAGTAGATGAAACCATTCTTACCTACCACACTGTTATTGTATATATGAGCTCTTGCTCCTGAAATTTGGTGTTGTTGTTGTTGGTGGTGGTGGTAGTGTGTGTGTGTGTGTGTGTGTGTGTGTGTGTTGAATTATCTTGAACAGACATCCCCAATGCCATATGGGTACAGATGCTCTCCCTCATATTTAGCTCCAGCTTTTACTGCCCCTGGCTCAGTGCCTCTATAACAAGAAGACACAGAGTGACTGAACCATGAGAGTTAGCCAGGAGCTGGAAGACTGTGGTTTATATCTTAGGCCTTCTGCTTTTCAATCATGTGGCTGTTGATCATTTAGTTTCTTTAGGTTCCATTTCTTCAACAGTTGAATAAAGTTACAGGTCCTTCTGCAGTTTTCCCAGGTAATGGAGAAGTTTAAAGCAACCTAATAGACACAAAGTGACTTGTAAACTCAAGGCTTTATAAGTGTGCTCCTATGAGGGCTTCATGCTATATATTGACATGGCTACTTGTAAATAAGGAGATAAAACATTCCATGAATGACATCTTGCAATTGCCAAGCCTTTTGCTTTTGGAGAAGTTCCCAGTGAGTACAGGCGCATTACAAATGGGGACTTGATTTTCCTACATCAATCTAAATAGAGCACTTGGTCCATGGTGTTCCCTGACCCTGGTAGCGATAATTTATTATTTATTTTTCTCCTTTTGAAGGTTGGGTTGGTTTTTGCTGTGTCCAAATGCCCAACAGGAACGATGTAAAGAGAGAACAGCTTGCTTGGCCTCATGGTCCCATAGGTTTTAGTTCCCCATCACAGAAGACTCTGTGGCAACAGAGAAGCACATGCTGAGGCCAGGAAGCAGAAGGAGAGAATGGAAGATGAGTGGATTCTTGTGTTTGTGGACATTTCCTTCTCCCACCCCCACTTAATTCATCCAGAGCCAGGTCTTCCCTTAGTGAAATCTCCATGCCAGTCCCTGCACTTTACCAATCTTTTGGGTGTTCTTTGAACTAGTGAATTTGACAATCAAGATTGATCATTACATGTACCAACAAAACAAAGCAAACAAGCAAGCAAGCAAACAAAAACCCAAAGAGGACCAGTCTGGTAGATTGAGTCTGGGGTGAAGGTGGCTGCCACCAAGTATAAAGACCTGAGTTCAATCCCTGTGACCGACATGGGGGGGAGGGGAGAGAGGGAGAGAGAGGCAGAGAGAGAATGAGAGAGAGATAAAAAGAGAGAGAAAGCTGAGTTTCTCAAGTTGTCCTTTAATTCTCACAAATACCATGGGATGTATGCATACACAGACAGGTATATAATAATTAATGAACGGATGAATGAATGAATGAATGAATAAATAAATAAATAAATAAATGTATCAATGAAACAAGCAAAAAAATCCAACTGTCATCAGTTAGAGACTCATAGTTGTGCAATAAATTGTAGATGAGGGCTCATCTCTAAACAAGACACTTACACAATCCCTTTAGTAAAGATTGCAGAAGGTGGAGTAAAAGGAATGTAGGCACCAGAAGATAGGGAGGAGGGCTGAGACATGTGCTAGACCAGACACAGCCATCATAGTGACAAACTCACAGTAGCTACAATGTCTATATATTTATATAAGAATGGGATCTGCAACAGCCAGGTATGGATGGAGGAGGGGATTTAGGGCATTCCCTCACATCTGAACTATCTGCTACTGATGGGTTCAGGTGTGGATGGAGGAGAGGACTTGAGGAATTCCCTCACATTTGAACTGTCTGCTACTGATGGGTTCAGGGAAAAGACTATCATAAGTTTCGGATGTGCATTTACTAGTAACCCTACTTAGCTGCAATGGATAATATCAATCCAGAGTTCATACTGATGGCCTTGGTTAAACTATACAGGTCACACAACAGAATGAAAAGTCACAAATCAGCAAAAGGGACTTTATTGTGGTTTGAATGAGAATGGCTTCCATGGGCTCACATAGTTGAATTCTTAGTTAACCAGAAAGTGGAACTGCTTGAGAAGGATTGGGAGATTGGGAAGTGTGTCACCGGGGATGGGTTTTGAGATTTTAAAACACTATGCCAGGCCTCTCGTTATGTTTTTCTCTTCTTATCCATCTCTGTATGTCTGTCTCTATATGTCTGTCTCTGTCTCCATGTCCTCTGCGTAGGGATCAGGATATAAACTCCTAGCTACTCCTCCAGTGCCATGTCTATCTGCTTTTTACCACGATGATCACAGATTAACCCTCTCAAGCAATCTTTTCCAACCTTTCTAATGCTGAGGCCCTTTAATACAACAGTTTCTCATGTTGTAATGACCCCCCCCCCCCGCCACAACCATAAGGCGTTTTTCATTGCTACTTTGTAACTTTAAGTTGTCTACTGTTATGAATTACAATGTAAGTATCTGTGTTTTCTGATGGTCTTAGGCAACCCCTATGAAAGAATTGTTTGGTCTCCAAAGGGGTCTTGACCCACAGGTTGAGTGCCACTGTTTTAAAACTATAAGCAAGCCATGCTTTTATATGTGTGTGTGTGTGTGTGTGTGTGTGTGTGTGTGTGTGTGTGTGTGTGTGTGTGTGTGTGTGTGAATTGTAGCAACTATAGCAACTCCATGACCTCTGTCTCGTACCCTTCTGCTAGGTTCACATACCACTTTAGCACCTGCCTTGGCTTCTTCCTTCAATGAACTGAGAAAATAAGTCCTTTTCTTCCTGAGTTGCTTTTAGTCATATTATTTCATCAAAGCAATAGTAACCCTAACTAAGACAGACTGACAGAGAGGAGGGGGAGGTTGACAGGGATGGGGGGGACAAAAGAGGGTGGGGTGAGAACAAACAGAATCTTTTCTATACCTGTATAAAATTATCAAAGAGAAAAAAAGATTCACCTTTACTGAGATCATGTGTGTTTTTATGTCATAATTGATAAGATTACACATTATGTTCTGTTATGTTTCAGGGAATTTTAGAGCTAATGGTTGCCCAGGCTTGGCTCTTTGGAGGCTAATAGATTATCATCTTATGTCATGTCCTGCTGGATTGCCTCAAGTACTGACGATGTGGTATCTTTCCCTTGACACCAAGGTGGCGTTCGGAACATTCCTTGGTGACAGTGAAACCAGAGCAACTGTGATAAGTAGTCAGTGTGGTGTTCAATGTTTTATCTGTCTGTTCCTCCATCTGTAAAAGTGAGCGCATGACCCTGCAGAGCAGGAGGGTTGTGAGTGGGTCTTTTAGGTTAACATTTAAACATACCATCTGCCACAGGGTTCCCGTTGACCTAAGACTATAGTCAAAACTTTCTCACCTGCCCTCTGATTTGACCAAAGCTCCTTCTACCTTTCAAATGACTATCCCCCCGTCTCCAAATGAACAAATATACAAACCGTTTATATATTCTTAAAAAGTTCATTTTCTGGCTGGAGAGGGGGCACAGTGGTTTAGAGCACTTCCAGAGGTCCTGAGTTCAAATCCCCATGACCACATGGTGGCTCACAACCATCTGTAATGAGATCTGATGCCCTCTTCTGGTGTGTCTGAAGATGGCTACAGTGTACTTATATATAATAAATAAATACATCTTTAAGAAAAAAAAGTTCATTTTCATCCCTCATTTCTACCTCCTGGGCTCTACGGCCTCTTAGCTTTAAACGTCCCTCGGCAGCATCAATAGACACGCTTCCGTCACCATTAGTGTGTCTGGTGATCACTGTGTCCTGGGCTCCGTGAAAAACACCTTCCCCCATATTATTTAGTCTTCACATCATGAATTGATAAGAGCAACCATGTAACTAGTTAGGAAACGAGATATTCCCAGTTTCCTCAGAGAAAAGTGAGGCATGGAAAAGTTTCTTAATTTGCCCAAGGACGCACGCTCACCGCGGGATAGGTCAGAGTCTACCCCCGGGGAATTCTCAGTGAGGAAGCCTGAACACCTGGCCATTGAACCTCGTATTTTCAGAGGCATGGTTTCCTGGTTACAGTTCCCTCTGCAAGGCTACAATTGCTCTTCAAAGAATTACACCTCAACATACAGCCTGTGTTTCCTCTCTCGTCTCCTACCCTTCCCCTGCTTGCTTCCGTTCCAGCCTGTACTATTTGAATATAGCATTTCCCATGAAGCTTGTGAATGGGTTACCACGGTGGACGAGACAGTGATTGAGGCTTCCAGGTTGACTTAAGTGTCTCTGGCTGCATCTGTCGGGGTACAGCCATATTCATTTGCTCCGGGATGTATGAACACATATTACTTTGTATGCACGACACTCTTAACATTCAAGGGGTAGGGGTGTCGGTCCCAGCAAAGCTCTCCCTTTGAAGCCAACTGTTGCTCTTACTTTCTATTCTGGTACTCCAACTTTCTCACTGGATCCTGCCCTTCAAGCATCCTGATCTTTCTAGATACTTAGTTTCAGATTAGAAGGAACCTACTTGAGGGCAGTATAGGTGTATGGGGACTGCCTGCTGATGAACAAGCAACATTATAAATAAGTAGGCAGTCAGCTTCTGCCCTGTGAGACTGTGCTCATCCTTTGACAAGGTTGCCCAGTCAAAGGGAAATAGAAGAAGGAAGTGATTGACATGGACAATTTAGCAGGAAAATAGCCTCAGGCTGGGTTTTCTGGATAACATGCATTTGCTCTCTTACGGCACTTAAATTGAGGGATCTGGATTGGATTGCAACACTTGGTCCTGTATATGGGTTCTTGCTCGCCCTGTGCAGCCTGTCAGAAGATTTGTCTGGGCGACCATCTACAGTGTGGCCTCTCCCCGCATAGGTCGTGCATGGCACATCATTGTACTTGTGTCCTTGCGAAGTTCTCCTGGGCAGGGCATATTACCGAATGTCCTGAGGTAGAGCACTGGAAATCTGTGGTTTCTTTACAAACATCTGATGCTGTAATATAACCAGCAATTAAGGCGCCAATGTTCATCCTAGCAGCAATGCGCACTAGACCACCATAGCATCTCTTCCTCCCCAAAGGAACGCTGTGTCGCGCTGGAGACTTGGTGGGTGGGAGAACACAGAGTCACAGCCTAGCATTTGGATTCTTCCATTAGAGCTGGATGCTGTGGGTATAGGAGGAAGAACAGAAGCCAGGAGAGGACTTATATCAAGTTTTAAGGAACACAGTAAATTGGCCTCCATCCTCAGAGAAGCCATGATCCCCATCGGCTCTTCACACCCTTGAGGGATTGTGTCTTGATCCCGCCTTGATTCCTCAGATCGGTGAGTGGGAGTTAGTTTAAGCCATGCAGATCTTGTGAGCACTTAACTCCAGAAGGGGCATATAGGGGAGTCCTTATAAATATATAATAGCCACTTCTAGATAACACTTAGCCATTTTAACTGCCTGAAAGTCACGCTATTTTGAAGGTCTCCAATGGTAATGCCACACAGGAGCTGCATGGTGATGTAGAGTTGGGAAGAGGATAATGCATTTAATGTGGCTTTTTTGGACCTCTCTTTTATCAGCTATTGATCTGATGGCAAATGCCTTTACTTAGTGCAGGGAATCCACTGGCAATAATTAAAATTTCAAGAGACACACTCATAGGAGAAATGGGGGTGAAGAAAGGAGGTGTGTGTGTGTGATATGGGTCCCACGCATGTTAATGCCTCTGTCAGAGTTAGATGAAATTAACAGAAATTAGATCTACGGGTATTGGAGAGCCTCCTTTATACTGAGAGGAGCCATTTAAATAGAATGATTGGGGATTATGGCTCAGTGGAGTCTTTTAGCTGTTCATTTGCCTGCCTAACTGACCTCCAGCAAGGTTGCAATCAATCCAGAAAGCCGTGAAACGGTCCTGGTTCACTTTAATTTGGGGTTTTCACGGACATTTCTTCCTGACATCACAGTATGGGCCAGGGTTGGGCTTCGTCTCTTACAGTAATGGTTTCTCTTTGTCTAGATTTCGGTCCAAAGGAGTTCTCCCCATTACTTCTGAAAAATGGTGTGGTGTTGGCATGCCTGCCCTGCACAGTAGCCACAGGATACCACAATCTGAACAGTGACGGTGTCAGAGTCGAAGCGGTGAATAACCCCACCCACCACAGCAGCAGTAGGGCAATGGACGGCACGACCCTAGCAGTCTGGGGATTTGTTTTTTTCTTGCTATAGAAGTATTTTATATGCTACTGCATTTCTGAAACCACTACGATCACTACTACTAGTAATAGTTTATTATTATTTATACATTCACTTCAGTGCTGGTGGGGGATCTGTTAGCTCAGGTTTCATGGAAAAAGCTCATCTTTGCGAGGGAAGAGCAGAAAAGCAGAGAGAGACAGACAGAAAGAGAGAAAGACAGACACACACAGAGAGAAAGACAGACAGAGAGATACAGACAGAGAGAGATACAGACAGAGAGAGATACAGAGAGAGAGAGAGAGAGAGAGAGAGAGAGAGAGAGAGAGAGAGAGAGAGAGAGAGAGAGAGAGAGAATGCAGCCATTAATCCACCAGGGACCAACTGTTTCCTTTCTCTCTTGCTGCTCAACACATGGAACGAAATTGTGGCTTTTCTCAAGCCACAGTTTGGATTATGTTTTCTTTTATCGGGATGAGACCCCAGAGGATGATCTGTACATAGGCATGTAAAGTTAAACTAAAACAAATAACGGGAAAATGCTGGAAGTGTCTCTAGGCAAATGGCAGTGGTTTCAGTGTCATATGGTGTTTGTGTTCCGTGCCATTGTAAGGTGCCCCTGGCTTTGGGAGAGAGATGAGCACAGAATGTCCTGTTATCATGGGGCTTTGAGTACATGGTTCTACAGTTCTTTCTGATATAGCCTCACAAAGCTTGGATTTTAGAAAGAATGGATTCATTCACAGTGCTCTAAAGCTATATCACAACTAGACAGATACAATTGCATCATTGGGATATGAATTCATATGTGTGTGTGTGTGTGTGTGTGTGTGTCCTCCAATAGCCTATGACTTCATTGACATTAACTCAGGGTAAATCCTTAGGGAAGCATTGAGAAATGTAACTTTAAATACTATTTCATCATCATCATCATTATCATGATTATATGTAATAATATCTTTATGTGTATGTGAGTCACAGCATACATGGAGATCACAGGACAACTTCAGCCTTTATGTGGGCACTGGGGATCCAACTCTGGTTTCCAGGATTTCACAGCAAAGGGAATGTTAATATTTTAAAGAAGTATTAGTGTATCTGCTTTTGATGTGTCGAGTGTAAACCCCATATTGCATGTAAGATAGCCAGGGGTGAAAACTGATTCATGAAGGAAAATGATGCTGTTTATCTAAAGCTGTGCTGAGGAGAGGGACAGGTGAATGAATAAGGCGGATGGAAGGTAAGTCTCAGCGTAGTATCCACGTTCAGCGTCCCGTGTGCTCTGCTGTTCAAATGGCTCTCCCTAAAGCAGTTGTGTGTGAGCGGTGCTCCGTGTCAAAGCTGCAAGAAAGCCTTTCCCCATAAAAGGACTCAAGGTCTCCAAGCTAGCTTCAAGTCATAAGGTTTAAAATCGGCAACTTCGAGCAGAGCACAGAATCTGCTGATCAGAGTAGGACCTCTTGAGGAGTTAATGTTATTATCATTTTTTTATTTTAAAATAGCAAATAAGTTTCTGGGCTTTCTCAGTGCTCGAGACAAATGTTCTGATCAGCTAAGCTTCATGGCAGATGAGGATGATCATTGTTTTGCAAAAATTTGAGAATATGGATATATAAATATATCTCCAGTATATATATATATATATATATATATATATATATATATTTCCATATATAGCCATATCTCTATATATATATACACATCTATGTATATATCTCTGTATATCCATTCTATATATGTATATACACACACATATCAAGTCAAGTCGGTTCTGCTATGACACTTTTAAACTGCTAATTGGTTCTAGGGCGATTGATACATTAAGGAACAATTTGAACACATTGTGAATCTGTGTTGGCTAACATACAGCTTCCTCAGTCAGGAATAAGACTGAATAAGGGAAACTGTATCCATCTGAATGAGCCTTGTAGAAACACAGGAGTCACACAGTCAGATAGCTGCCAGTCCCTTCAGATTGCCTTGCCGGTGATGAGGTATCCCCATGAGCCTGGAAGATGGTGTGACACCTCATGTTAGAGAACCTCCCCCAACCACCACAATGACTCACAAGCAGCCAAACAGCACCCTTGAACTGTCTCCTCCATAAGCTAATTCCAGACCTCTCTTAAGGTAAAATGCCAACTTTCATAGTATGTATGACTTCCCAACCATGAACACATTATTGTCTGTAGGGTTCTGTTTTTAATTTTTAAGTTTTTTTTTTTTTTTACTGAGAAAGGGTTTTGTTTCATGTTGTTCTCATAACCCCATTTTTCTGTAAACCCTGTGGTTTTCGCTGCCTGTTTTTTTTTTTTAAATTTAATTTTATTTTTTTTGCACAGCCACGTGTCAGACTCTGATGCTGTAAAGTCACCTGGCGAACTCTATTCATTGTAACCACTAATTTATGTTTCTCTTTCCTCCTTTATAAGATGTGTTTTCTGTGTTCAGAACCTCTCTTAGTTTTTAAATAGCTCAACGGCAGCTAATATTCACCATCACTCGTATATTTATCTTTTCTAAAATCACAGATCTCTCCATATTGCACCAGCTTGATAAATGTTTGTGGAAATAATTTGGTTTATTCACAGGTTAAATAATAGAACCTGTAATTATGGACGCCAAGAGCCCCGTCTCGGATATCTATTCAACCTCACGATTCTCTTACCCGTGAATTTGCCAGGCCCTATTTGCAGAAACAAAATTCTGCACAGACGGCAGTGTTTTCAGGGATTTGATTTAATAATGATGCATTGAAGGTATAATTACAATAAAAACAGGGAGTAAAAACCGAGTCATAGTCCTTCTTGACTTGTAAGTGTTGTTAGTCCCAACTTACTCCATGAGTGGGGGATCTTTCCCACCAATATTTGCTCATCAGTGACTCGGTCACTATGAGACATTGTGCTCCGAGTGTGATGATCTGACCTGCACCAAGACTCACTGACAGGGTGTGTCCACAACTACATCTTCCTGGTCTCATTGCTTGTTCAGAGTTAGCTCCTCCATGCCCCACTGACCAAACCTGAAAGGAAACATGGCCTAAGAGGAAGAAAGAATGGTGGTGTGGAGGAGGGCTGGTTCGGGGGACACGCAAGATGTCCATAATATTACCACAACCTGAACTAGTTATATTCAAGTCCTGCGTCTGACTGTGCAAACTAGACTAATGCTCTGTGTCCCTCTCATCAGAAACGACATCAAGACTGCTTTATGGCCAACGGGCGGAATTTTTCTGAATGCCTTTCCATCCTGAACACTTGACCCTTGCAAGAGGAGCCAAGTAATACTCAATAGAGCAGGAACAGTAAGACTATGCAGGTGACGATAACTCAGAGGTGCAAAAATCTATTAGGAAAGGCTGTGCCTTGATGTATGGCGCAAGAGGAGGTGGGCAGGTGGCTCATGGGTAAAATGCTTTGCTGTTACAAGCACAAGGGGCCTGCAACGGCCATCTCTCTTCAACTTTCAGGGTTTCAAATGTGTACCAGTCCACCTAGGACTTCCTGGTGGGTTTGATTGGCAGGGTCCTGGCCCTCCCCACTTCAGATCTTGACTCAGCAGATCTGAAGTGGCCTCAAGAGCATGTATCATCTGCTAGGCACACCATCCAGAAGTCCCCATGGTCTTCCCTAGACCTCAGACACATGGGGATGTGGTAAATTGTTGCTTGTGGGCTGTCATTCCTTAGAGGCACAAGGAAGATGGCCCAAATGGAGATTTGCCATTCTTCTCTGATATTCCCACCTTCAAACCGGTTTTATAGAATTGTTTGTTCATTGAGAATTTTATATATGTTTTTTAAAATGCACTAATGAATCTATGAGCTAAAAGAACTGTATTCCTTTATCATTGCTCTGGTTTTGCTTTTGTGAGGCTCTGAGTGGAAGCATCGCTGTCTGATCTCTGTTTCTTAATGGCCATCTATTGTTTTAATGTGATAGATACTTTCTCTTTGAAATATGCCATTCACCTCTCAACCCTTGGTTCATGAGATAGAAGTAGTCAAAGACATTTCAGAAAATGGTTTTCTAAATATCCAGTATAAAATACCCCCCCCCCCCCCGTAGACAGTGGGGAAAAGCTGCTAGTGGTGATCTCGAACATTAGGCAGCAATGAATGCTGGGGCACTACATGTGCAGATACCTCCAACATCCTTGTGCAGGCCTGTTAACTTAATGGGCTGCCTGCTTTCTCTTCTCTCCCTCAGACTGACGGAGTGAAAACCCAGCAGATAAAATCATTTTGCAATACAGAAGCAATCACACCAACTTTGGGGCAGATAATAGCCCTGTTTAAGTCTGCAGGTGGGATATTTTACTGTCGGCAAACTTCTAGAGTCATTGTACATATATTGGCAGGCAGGTAACAAGCCAGCGGCTGGCAAAGGTAGGCAAATGGATGAAGCAGACTCAGAGTCTGAACAAAACTGCCCTCCTTTTCTTGGCCTTGTAAGTGGGGGATGCTTTCCTTATTCCTCTGCTTTCTCTACAGGATAGCATGCAGCCAGCCTTTCCTTTGCAATCGCTCCAGGCCATACCTTCGATCCAGACCACTGCTTTCCAATCTTGGCTACACATTAGAGCCACTTGGGAGGTCTTGAAAGGCTCTCACAGCGATTCTGATTTGTTTAATCTAGAACGAACCCCAGGCTTTGGGAAAGCTTACAGCATCCCGGGCGGTTGTGTAGGCACTGAGCACTGACCAGCACTGGCTCTATTCATTTCCTTGGGATGGAGCAGTTCTTAGGCTAAGGTGAGTGACTTTTGACCTTGCAGCATGTCAGATTCCCTTGTGCAGCTTTGATGTTTGCCAATGTCTGGGGGGCGCATCTTGTCTTTGAACCTCTGGGGGTTTGATTTCAGAATCTCAGCAAACCTCTGTAGGTGAGTTTTGCTGTTAAGTTTAAGAATCTTAAGTGGCACATACCTTTCTCCCAGCACTTGAGAAGCAGAGGAAGGCAACTGTCTGAGTTCTAGGCTAGCATGGGCTACATAGAGACTTCCAGACTAGCCAGGGCTACATAGTGTGAGCCTCTCTCAAAAAAGTAGCATCAAAACAAAGGCCTTCAACAAAATGGGAAACACTGTTGTAGAATGATGCACAGTCCCCACAGAACCAAGAGCTCCAAGCCATGGTATTTATTAGTATTCTAAGAGGTTGGTCACTCTCAAAGAGGAAAGAAATACAAGTTACGTGGTATAGGCTTGTGGGTTCTTACAAAATGAAGAGAGCACGTGATAATGACCTGGTATTGATGGAGGGAGTCAGTGAGTTCATCAGATGGTGATGAATTCCATACGGTGTCAACACTAACAGAGAGAGGGGACTCTACATGGAGTTTTCCTGCAGTGAACGTTCACCTCTCCTTGGTTACTTCATTCTTTCCCGTCAGAGAGCACCTTGCTCTGTTTATCTCTGGGTGTCAAACATCCAGGGTGACCCTTATTGTAGCTGATCCAAGCTGTCCCTGTCCAGACACAACTAAGAGCTTAATAGAGCTATAGAAAGCTGGGCAAATGGCAAAACATTTTTACCATTAAAAATTATCTATTTGGGAAGGGCACACACAAATATTATCTTTATATTATTTCTTCCTCTCCCTCTCTCTCCTCCAACTCTTCCTGTGCCCCACTTGCTCTCAAATTCATGACTTCATCTTTGTAATTATTATACATATGCTTATAGACACATAAACAAATAAACCTTGTAAATCATGTAAATAAACCTTGATGAATCCATTCGGTATTGCTCCTATACATGCTGAGGGCTGTCCCCTTGGATAATGTATCGGCAGTGTTTCATTTTGGGGAAGATGAACCATCATTACAAAGGTAACAGTCATTGCTCCCCAACATAGCAATGTTCAGATGTATATCTGTCCACATAGGACTTCCTGTTGAGTTGTTTGATGGGCAGGGTCCTGACTGCCAGCCACTTCAGGTAGAACTACAGTTCAATAGTGTATCTTCAGCGAGCCATGACCGGCTGTTCACATAGACTTAGTTCCCAGACGTCAGGCACATGGGGGAGATGATGGTTTGCTGCTCGTGGAGCTAGGTCTGAGAGGCAAATTTAAGACAGCCCATATGAAGACCTGTCATTCTTAATCTTCTGCCACTTTGGCCTTCGTCTGTTTTCTGTGTTAATGCTTATTTATTGAGAAATATACACATGTATGCAGCATACTTAGATCCTACACACCCTTCTCCCTTCTCTCCCCCTGCTGACTTTCAGCTTTCAGTATCTCGTATCTAACTATTTCCATGGGAATTGGGGCTTGACTCCATACCCTTTCTGTAAAATGTATCACTCTTGGGTGTTGGAGCATCGTTTCATGCAAAATCATTCCCAGGTCCCTGCCCAATCCCTTTAGGTCACAGCCTCTCCCTGAGCCTTGCTTCAGCTGCTGAGAATCTATGGCCTCACCATCCTTCCTGAGTGTCAGACTTGGCTTTGGTCATGTGACTACTGCCTAAATGGCTACAACATCCCTTTCTCTGGCCTGCCTCCTCTCCTAAAGTGCAGGGTGTAATTGAACTTCACCTTGTTATTTCCTCGTTCTGTCCCCTTTAATTCCTCACCACCAAACCCTGCACTGTGCAATGAGAGAAGGCAATTCTTTCTCACAGGAGCCCATCAGAGACCTGAGATTATACAATGACATACTTGCTAATAAAACCTCCAACAACAGTGTTGATAATCCCCAATTTAATGAAAAATAGTTCCTGGTGCCAAGACAGGTTAAATGATCTTCGCTGACTGTGTTTCTGAATTAAGTGCCTGCATTAAGATCTAAGATGAAGGTCTGGCTCTAGAGACTGGACTTCCCTTCCAGTCACTTAGACAGGTACTAATGTTCCATCAAAACCCCTGAATGTCTTCATTGCTGACATCTCTGAGGTTCAGCTCCAACCTGTGACAAGAGTGACAGAAGGTGGCCTGTATGGGACTGAGCTCCCACTGCACAGTCTGATGAGAGGAGGAAGAGAGTAAAAGTTCAGCTAGAGAGCTAGAATACAAGAGCGAGACCAATCATCGCCTTTGCTTCTTTCTTCTGCCTTTGCTGGGATTTCTGTGGGGGAAAACGTTGCTAAATCTTTGTTTAATGGGCACTCCTAATCTCTGTCCTATAAATAAGCAGAGTGGGGACCTGGGGCCTGGTTAGGACAGATCTTAATTTACTCACTACTGATGTGACCATGGGTAAGACACAGGGCAGCCATCAACCACTATTTGCTCATTTAAAAAAAAATTGAGTATGTAGGAATGATCTAGGAAAGAACATCACGTGGTATATATGCGCACACTTATGTGTGTATGAATGTGCATGTAGAGTTTGTGTGTGTATGTCTGTGTATGCATATTGTATTTGATAACGGAGAGCAAGCCCTCAATAAATTATGACCATTGTCATTATTCTGGGCAGATGGAGTCTCTGCCCTGTAGAAATGTGTGCTCTGAACCAGCTAATATTTACTCTGATTCTTTATTGAGTTGCTCCATGGCGGAGGTGTGGCAGGGTCAGCTTTGTGGCTCAAGTGATCTAAGGCTTTGCTATTCCAAGCCTTGACTGACCAGCAGCATCGGCTCCACATGGGGAAGGTGGTCAGATTCTTAGTCCTACCTCAGTACTGTGAATTGATACCTGTATTCACAAGACCTCTAGTAATTCATATCTACACCAAGGGCAGAATATGCATGTCTGAGTTCCACATCTTCAAACCATTATGAGGAAGCTTCTAAATTCATAGCTCAGGGAGAAGGCATATCTTCAGTCTTCTTTTGAGACAGATACCACACAATGTGCTAAATGTGGATTCTTCTCCATCAGCTGAAGGGGGGTGGTCTTTGCTCTATGTGCGATGCTTACTGTCTTACTCAGGGTTTCTATTGCTGCAATGAAACATCATGAGTGAGAAGCAAGCTGGGGAGGAAAGGGTTTATTCAGCTTATACTTCCACATTGTTGTTCATCTCTGAAGGAAGTCAGGACAGGAACTCAGACCGGCCAGGACCCTGGAAGCAGGAGCTGATTCAGAGTCCATGGAGGGATGCTGCTTACTGGCTTGCTTCCCCTGGCTTGCTCAGCCTGCTTTCATATAGAACCTAGGATGACCAGCCCAGAGATGGTACCATCCTCAATGGGCTGGATCGTCCCCATCCATCACTAAATGAGAAAATGCCTTACAGTTAGATCTCATGGAGGCATTTCCTCAACTAAGGCTTTTTCCTCTCTGATGACTCCAGCTTGTGTCAAGTTGACACAAAACCATCCAATACACTTAGGATAGGGTCACTGGTGATCCATTTTGAATCTTCTGCCTAATGGCTTCTGGTGACTTGTTGCCTGGTGTGTGGAAAAGAATGCTGAGTCAGCATGTAGGGAGGGGAGGGGTGTGGGTGTCTGCTGCTGGTGTCATCTGCAGTGTGGACCTGTGGCCTTCATAAAGCACAGTGCAATGGTTGCCATGGGAACTGCTGTGCTTGCTCAGGGGTGACTGGAGGAGCTGCAGGAATCATGGCTCCTCTTCAGTGTCCTCTGGTAGCTGAGGAGGAATGCAGCCCGTCCCCATTCATGTGGGAATTCAATGGGAGGCCAAAGTGAGCTTTTCCCATTCTGTCCTTTCTCTGGGTCCTGGGGCAAAGCAAGAACTCTGTGAAGAAATTAATATAGAATTGCAAGCATTCTGAGCTAAATGGGATAAATAGGAAAGCCCTCAAGTCCACCGGAAGTGAAGGACCATCCCTGGATCTCCTGGTTTGCAGCCAGTCTGGTTGAAATGGATGAAGGAGAAAAAAAATGAAACTCAGTTTTATGATCTGCTGATGTTAGTAGCCCATGGAAGCTCCAGAGAAGAAATGATTCAAGTTCCTATTTCAAGGCAATGTTCTTCCTGACTTAATGTGCTGCTCCTTTGACTTTGGAATGTTCTTAGTGTCTCCACTTCTCTCAGGCAGAAGGGAAAAATGTCACCTTCTGTCCCCCTGTTTCTAGCCCCCACTCTCATACCTCACGGCAGCTTTGGGTTATAGGACACAAAACAGAAATCCAAAAATCAAATCCACAAATAGCGTTTACCCCACATGGCTTCGAAGATCGCACGTGAGAGGCAATGGCCTAGTTGGTATTCAGTAGATGTCTGTTTGGGGTCTTGCCCTAACCTTGTCATGAAAGGGGCTTCTATTTTTATGCCCCTGACCTAATTACGGCAGGCAATTTGTAACGTTGAGTGAAGTACAAGTTAAATGCACGCAGCTAACATTCCAGCTCGCACAAGGATGACACGGCGAAGTGAGGAGCAGAAAAGCAAATGGGGTGTAACCACTGAGCTTCCCGCAGCCCGGAGATCCTATGTGACAATAGCCGGTGCTTGAAGCCACAAGGATAAAGCAATACAAAAATGCACCAACAGCTTTGAGAGGTGAGAATAGGGGGTATTGAATAGGAGTCAAAGGGAATTTATTCTACTGACGTACAAAAGGACGTGCTGAGTCTCATTTAGACTATCATTTTCAATTCTTACCACTTTGGTTTGAAAAGGGTGGCGTAGCAATGGAGAAAGCAATGCGGAGAACGACTCGGAATTCAGTTGGCTTGGTGATGCGGAAAAGCCAAAGGGATCTAGGCTCATGCTGATGAAAAGAATAAACACACGGTGATGCCATTGAAGTCTCTGCAGCCCTGCAGAAGATGGGAAGACACACGTGGCTGCAAAGCTGCTGCATTTGTGCTTAGGAGAGAAATGTCATTGCAGGAGAGAAATGAAGTATTATGCTACACAGAAGAGAATCCCCAGAGACTCTGGGGGGTTACATATATGCTGGATGAATGTCCTAGGGGTTCTATAGAAAAGCACTACAAGTGGATAAGGTAAATGCATTTTCTTCTTTCTGGGGGCTACAGGTCTGAAATGAAGGCATTAGCAAGGGCAGAGTGAGTCTGAGGGATGTAGGGTGAAGACTCCTCTTGGCTTAGTTGTGGCCTCTGACAGCGAGTGGCAATCTCTGACAGCTCTCAACTGTTGGCTACAGAGGTCCAGTCATCACCTCCATTGTCATAGGACTCTTTTCTTCTTATAAAAACACCATTTATAGTGGATGAAGAGTCATCCGAGCTACCAAGACTGCATCTTTACTTCATGTGTGACAAGACCCCACATCCTATTCTGAAGCTTCAGGGGTTAGGACTTTAACACACACACACACACACACACACACACACACACACACACACACACACACACACTTTTTGTGGGGAAGAAAACAATCATCCAACAACACAGGTTATTCAGAAAGTTGTTTACTGAAAATAACAACTGTCTGTGAGTGACCAACAAAGAAGTCATGGAGTCAGAGATTATGGGCAGAGAGAGAGAAAGAGAGAGAGAGAGAGAGAGAGAGAGAGAGAGAGAGAGAGAGAGAGAGAGAGAGAGAGAGAGTGAGAGAGGGAGGGAGGGAGGGAGGGAGGGGGGAGGAGGAGGAGGAGGAGGAATATAGAGGGAAGAAGTAGGGAGGGGGAGAGGGAGGGAGGGGGAGAGAGAGACAGAGACAGAGAATGAGAGAGACAGAGATGGAGAATGAGAGAGACAGAGACAGAGACTCATGGCATTTCCACTAAGATCCAGTACAGGGAAGAGTACTTACTGCCCACTTTAACCTGTAACCCCTAGTTTCTGCATTACTCTAGTAAAAACAGTTAATTATACCAACTGAGAAACAGATAAATCAGACCGTCTTCACAGGTGACATGATTTTCTATGTAATAAATATAAAAGAATCTGCAACAAACAAACAAAACAGAACAAGACCCCTCTGGAACTAAGAAGTTGGCTTAAGCAAGGCTGTAGCATGTAAAGCCTATGTACAAATGTCATATGTTAGCACCAAAATTAAAATATCCAGCTATATACCTAATAAAACCTCATCACAATCCATAGAAAGCAATTGCCAGAGTATGGTGAATGAAATTAAGGAGCTAAGTGAATTGAGAGATGACTCATATTCATGAACAGGAAGAGTCATTGTTATAAAGATACCAGAGTTCCCAGGGTGATTTACAAATTAAGGACAATCCAAATCAAATGCCTGAAAATTATTTTATCAGCATTGACAAACTAATTCTAAACTTTACACAAAGAGGCAGAAGACTCATAATGAAAGCAGAATTGATAGGTCAACACGATCAGTCTTAGCCTCAGTGCATAAGACAGTTGGCCATTGGTGGAAGATGAATGGAACTGAGATACAATCACCTAACTAAAGACACAGACGCTGCTTGGTATGTGTTGTTGGCATCTTTGTCAAACATGATGTAATGACTTGCATATACTTGGCCCAGGGAGTGACACTATTAGAAGGTGTGGCCTTGTTGGAGGAAGTGTGTCACTCTGGGGGTGGGCTTGGAGACCCTCCTCCTAGCTGCCTGAAGATGCTCAGTCTGTTCTTGGCTTCCTTTGGATGAAGATGTAGAACTCTCAGCTCCTTCTGCACCATGCCTGCCTGGATGCTGCCATGCTCTTGTCTTGATGATAATGAAATGAACCTCTGAACCTGTAAGGCCAGCCCCAATTAAATGTTGTCATTTGTAAGACTCGTCTTGGTCATGGTATCTCTTCACAGAAATAAAACCTTAACTAAGACACATGAAATGACAGCAATTATATATACTCAGGTTTGAGTCTTCTATTTTGTTTGAGATGCTTCAACTGGCTATTTTTTAAGTTATTTTTTACTATCATTTTTATTAGATATTCTTTGCATTGACATTTCAAATGTTATCCCCTTTCCCCCCTCTCCCATGTTCACTCCCTCTACATTTGCTTCCATGAAAATGCTCCATCTCCCAACCACCCACACCCACATCAGGGCCTTGTCATCCCCTTACACTATACTACTACTCCCACTGATGCCAGACAATGCCATCCTCTGCTACATATGCACCTGGAGCCATGGGTCTCTCCATGTGTACTCATTGATTGCTGTTTTAGTCCCTGGGAGTTCTGGGGGGTTTGGTTGGTTGATATTGTTGTTCTTCCCATGGGGTTGCCAACTCTTTCGATTCCTTCAGACCTTTCTTTAGTTCCTCCATTGAGGTCCCTGTGCTCAGTCTGATGGTTAGCTGCAAGCATCCTCCTCTGTATCGGTATGGCTCTGGCAGAGCCTCTTAGGAGGCATCCATATCAGATTCCTGCCATGGCATGCTTGTTACTGGAGCCTGAGATGTAGCATGAACTCTGGTTTGGAAATCCCTCCCATGTTATTATTTTTGCCCGGATTCCATCTATTTGAAATCTTTTGTGATTCCATATGAATTTTAAGACTTTTCCCCCTCTATCTGTGAAGAAGAGGATTTTTTTCCTGAGCTTGCATTCAGTCTGCAAATTCATTTTGACAGGATGGTCATTTTTTTTTTTTTTTTTTTTAACAGAATTAATTCTGCCAGGCAGCAGGAATGAGGGATCTTTCCATCTTCTAAGTCTTCCTCATTTCTTTCTTCAGAGACCTAAGCTGTCAATGGAGTAGTCTATCACCTTGTTGGTAAGGTTTACTCCTAGACATTTTAATGGTTTCTCTCTCAACAGACATTTGAAAAAGGTTCTTCACATTCTTATGAATGCATTATTTTTATGATCTCCTTACAGCACGTTGTTTTTCATTAGTATTAAGAAGACTATTGGTTCTCAGTTGATACTGTATCCTGACATCTCCCTGCAAACACTCACTTTAACAAGTTTTCTACTGGGATTTGGTCGGGATCTCTTCTGCATAGTATCATCTAATCCACGTAATAACTCTTCCTACTTGTACTCCTTCAGTTTTCCTCTCTTGCCCACTCCTCCAGCTAGTGCTTTGGGTACCATATTAAAAAGGAATGGGAGCAGTGGGCAGCAGCCTTGGTTCCTTCCTAGTTTTAATGAAATTGCTTTAAGATTTGTCTCCATTTAGCACAATGCCTCCTGTGAGTTGGTCAGAGATAGCTTTTGTTATTTTGCCATATGTTCTATCCAATCTTTCTCTCTTAGACACCATTCAGGAAGACCTATTGGATTTTTGTCAAAGGCCCTTTTGAATATACACATTGAAACGAGAATGCGGCTTTTGTTTTTAAGTCTATTTGTATGGTTTGAATGTATGTATCTCTGGGATACAGCCATCATGGGGAAGATCTCACCGACAGAACTGTGCTGAAAATGCTGCTTACTTGGAGAAGGATATTTTGGAAGCTAAAGGTCGAATAAGGAAGCACACTCATCTGATTGGCCAAAACAGTAGGTGAAGGTTATCAGAGACTCCAAAACAAGCTAGAAATAGGCAGAGGTGTCTTGTTTGCCTGTGGTTTCCTGGCTTATCACAGGAGATGCTGGAGGCAAGGAAGCACTATGGGGAGTTCATTCCTCTGTGGAGTGACGTGCCCAGCTGAGCAGCCTTGGGAAGAGGGTAGAAGAAAATGCTCTAGAGAGTGGGGAACCTCCTGCTGTGGAAGGACCTCCACCCCAGCAGGCTGAGCTAAAGGGGCAGAGAGTGGTAAAGGATAAGGGGAGAAATTGGAAACAGAGCTTTGTGATCACTTTAATCTCCTTTCTGTCAAGAAGCATAAGCATCTTTTTTTTTTCTAGGAAAGGAAAGGAGATGGGGTGAGGGCTGAATTATCTTGATCGTCACTTTGTTTTTCCTCCCATGCATTATTATAGCCAGCTTTCAGAACAGGACCATAATTATTTCCTGGAGTAGTTCTGAAAACTCTCTGGGGCCTTCAGGTGGTGGATAGTCCTGACAAGTCATCTCTCCGAGGGATGTTAGGATAGGGGAGTGGCTGTCCTGATGTGGGAGACCTTGGCATGCTGGGAAAGAAAACCCAGGCTCACAAGTCATCTCTTAACATTATCTAGGCTGAGTTCTGGGACTGAGTGGGACACAGCCAGATGACACATAGAAGAAGTTGTACAGAGAGGCAGTGGGTGTGCTTGCTGTGACCAGAGTGGGAAGGGGTGCACTCAAAGGTTGCTCCCCTGCACTCCCACCCGTGGTCATCTATCTACTCTGCAAAATATTTGGAGCTGTGTTCTTCTTGTTTAGTATCTGATCGTCAGTAAGGGGGACCTTGGAATGAGAATGGGTTTTAAGATAGTTCAAGTGCTGATGTTGCAGAGGAAACAGAAGGGAGGGTCCATTGCTACTCACTGTGGGCATCTCCAGCCTTGAGCCTCCGAGTGTATCTCACCCAGGCTCACCTTGTCCTCTGATGCTGTTTTGAGCCTCTATATACAACTAACTCTCTGTCTCTGTCTCTGTCTCTGTCTCTCTCTCTCTCACTCTGTGTGTGTGTGTATGCCTCAGTCTCTCTGTTTGTTTCTCTGTATCTGACTCTGTCTCTCTACCTCAGTCTCTGTCTCTCTCTATCTGTCTCTGTGTATGTCTAAGTGTGTATATGCATGTATCTCAGTCTCTCTGTTTGTCTCTCTGTCTCTGTCTCTCTCTGTCTCCATCCCCCCACCCTCCCCCTCTCGGTACAGTAAAGAAAAATCTCTGCTGGTTTGGAATTCTCCTTCTTTTACCCTGACAGCACTGTCAGGAAGGGGTGGTGACTTATATAGACCTCTCTCCCTCTGTGTCAGCCCTAGGACTGAACTTCCCAGTGATTCACCAGTGATACCCTCCTGACACTACTCCCCCCAACAGCACGGCACACCAAGCTTGACAGCATCTCTGGAATCCTAACTAGGAAAGGACACCAGGACGGCAAGAGAGTCGATTCCCCAGAGACTGGAAACACACTCCCTCTCAAAGGCGTCTTAAAACCGAAATAACTCCAGGAAGCCCAGCCACAGCTTCCAGAGATGCTTTTGGAAGCAGACAGCACTTGGGACTTGCTGCCACCAATGACCCAGACTCAAGAAGGAGGGCCATGGTGCCATAGGAGCTAGGAGCAGGGCAGATGACCTTATGGCCTTGTGGGAGGCAGTTTTAGGTGGATAATTAATACAGGGAAACAGCGCTGTGACAGTGAGCCTCCCATGGGAGAACGCTGTCGCTCTCTTGATTCATTTATTCCTTTCTAACCAAATTGATGGGCCAGTCTGCTGCCTTCCTAGATCCACACGGGTGATGAAACTGCAAACAAGCTTCATTTAAATAATGGGCAAACCTTCCAATTAGTCAGAGCCTAATCCTTCTGACTTAAAAATGACAAACTGCTCTCACAACAGCCTGTTTGCTGGAGAGAGAGAGAGAGAGAGAGAGAGAGAGAGAGAGAGAGAGAGAGAGAAAGAGAGAGGGAGGGGGAGGGAGAGAAGCAAAGGCATGTGGGGGGGGGCTAAACCAATTGAAAACATTGATTGAAAGAAATTTATATGCAGATTCCACTGGATATTAATCCAGGGGGAACGTTACAGAGTCAATAATTGTCATAAAGATTCATTGGTCAACATTTAAGGACTAATTAAAAATGTATACATATATTTTGATGGTTTCATTCCTGAGGCATATGCATTTTCTTTTATTTCACTTTAATGCCTTGGTAATAAAGAGTTCTCTAGAAAGGTATGGCTGTTACTGGTCCAAATAAACAAACACGTAAAAATCGGTACTTTAGTGCCGCCACGGTGGCTCAGCCAGTAAAAGTGCTTCTTGTGCAAGCCTGTGATGTGAGTTTAATACCTGGAGACCACGCATGCCACGGCATACCTAGCCAACACATGCAGATGCATAAGCAAAGTTAAAATAAAAATAAATAAATAAAAATAAAAATTAATAAAAATAAAAGTACTTAACAATTAATTAAGGGTGAAAAATAGACCCCAGGAAATTAATTCATTTGTCTGTTTCTGCTACCGCTGAATCTGTGTCCAGAAATTATTCATGAATAATTCAAGGAGTCCCATTCCCACGTTTTCATCCATGATTCCTTCATCTACTGACCAATCAGCTGTCGGCCACCTATTGTGCCACCAGTGCTCCCAGAGGACCATGACTGGAAGCATGCCATGCTTGTCTTCAAGGGCCCTGATTAACACACAGCCAATTGTCACACCCAAGTCACTCATTGTCTTTATAGAACTTCTTCACCTGCAACACACCTAGAGGTTGTCATGAAATCTTGTTGAGAAGCAGATTTGGAGCAGGTGTGGGGTAGGGCCCGAGCTTTGACATTTCCTAACATACTCTCGGGGATCTGCATCAGGACAAGGTCCCAAGGGGGGTGATGGAAAAAAGAAAGAAGGAGATGTTCACACACAGGGAAGGAGTTGGGCTGGGTAGAAAGCAATAGCCTCTGGAGACAGCACACAGTAGATTAAGAACTAATGGAGAATCCTGTATTCATGTGTGGAAGACTGTAGTTCCTGTGAATGTCAGGAGGGAAGTGTTTGGATTGTCAGTCACACACACCAATCAATTTGTCCATCCCAGGTTCCCCTTGCTACATCTCAGCCCACACTTTGTTAAGCTGGTTGGAACTGGTTTCTGGAATTCATGTCGATAGAATCCCCAAACCACAAGTTTGGTGAGTAGGTGGGGCCATGGCAACTGTTGTACCTTGCTTGATCATGATAGAGCATCTAGCAGAGTTTTAAAATACTGTGCTCATGTGTGTTTGTGTGTGTGTATGTATGAATGTGTGTATGTGTATGCGTGTGTGTTTGTATATGTGTATGGGTGTGTGTATGTGTATGTGTGTGTATATGTGTGTGTATGTGTGTATGAATATGTGTAAGTGTGTGTATGAATGTGTGTATGTGTGTATATGAATGTGTGTATGTGTGTGTATGTGTGTGTATGTATGTGTTTGTGTGTGTGTATGTGCATGTGTTTTCTCAAGCAAATGTGTGTCTGCATGTGCATGCATGTGTGCATATATGTATGTCTGTGTGTGCACACTTTAAGCTTTATCCCTAAATGAAGAAACAATTTCATTTGTGCTTCACAAAATTGATCACAGTAGTTGACCCATGAATAGGGCAGTGGTTCACAGAAGTGACAATTTGAAGTGTGATCTCAGCCATAGCTAGACAATACCACCAGGGCCACTTCATCTCTCTCTTTAAAAAAAAATCCAGCCTTTGTCCTCCTTGTCCTTCATGGACTGGCTTCTGAGAGGTATTCACATCCAAAGCAGCCTTCACCAGTCACTCCCCCATTCCTTTCCCTATGTTTTCTCCAGCCCAGCCCAGCATTTTCACCTGGTGCCCAGCCCCCTGTTCCTCCATCCCTGACTTTGAGGTTTGCATCTGTCCCTGTCTCTTCACCTGTATGGTGGTTTTGACTGTTTTCTTATGCACAGAGATCACTCAGAGTGATATGTGTCTAACACTTGTCAAATAAACAACTTATCTTCCCAGCTTGTTCTCAAGGTTGACATTTCCTCTTAGACCCACAGTAGAAAGGTTAGAGAGAGGGAGAAGCTTGCTGATACAAATTGGTATAGCAAAGCCCTTACATTTCTTGTACACAAATGTTCACTGAGTTAGCTGGTTCTTCCAAGGGGCCTTGGAGGTCATTTAAACAGAAGCAACAGTTTGGGTATAAAAGCACATGTAGACTACTCAGTAGATGTTGCTGGCACTTTTCAGTGAGTTGTTCAGATGGTCAGAGACAACAATGGGACAAACTTGCTGCCCTCTGAGTCTGCATCAAGGTGGTAGCCTCAAATCAGGTTCACATGTATGATGTTCTCTTGTACCAACCACCCCCTGTAAAGATGGAAATCTATACGTGCTTGCCAACAAATGTAAAGATAGTTAATATTAGGAATCCTGACCTTGAACATAGAACTTTTTTGGTATTATGGGAAACAACAGGACCCATGGGGTAAGTGGCTGTCTTCAGGGAAGCATCACTGATGGAATCCTGCACCAGGCTAGCTGCTTCTTTCAGCAAACACTATTTTTTTTTTTAACTTGAAAAATGTCTGATAGACACACTGGTTATTCAGACTTGGGTATTTGGCAGATATCCTGTCTTAAAAATGAAGGAGGAATCCTGTCAGTTCTGGGAAAACAACTGACAGTATCACTGCCAATGGTGAAGTGGGAGCTTTCGAGCAAAAATTAGACTTCTGGGAAATGCCCGTTGTCCACAGGGAGGGTGGCGGCTTCTCAGTGCTTCGAGATTTGCTTGGCAAAGTTGGTGGTTATATTAGTGCACATTTAACTTCTTGTTAGAGTGTAACATATGCTTACCATAGGAAGATGAGCACCTAGACTAATGAACTAAAGTGTTTTCAGCCCTCACAGTACACATAAAAGATACAACAGAATCAAGATCAGTCGAATAGATTTTTCGCCTAACTGAGCAGAGGAAAGCTCCTCTGTGTGGTTGAGATCCCATTCAAAAATCACACCTTTCATAAGTGACCCCCTGTAGAGGTCAGGTTGAGGATTCACGGATGATCTCAGTTATGGTTGGAGGCCACAATGTGCTCTGCCCTTCCTAACCGAGCACCTGGGTCACACTGTGCTCTCTTGACAGCTGTAAAGCCAAGCAAATACCTCTGCAGACTAAACACAGAGCAGAGGGAAGCCTTCAGTTCCATTCCATTAAACTAGACCATAAAGAGATTCACAAAACTATAATTAATAACATTCTCCTCACTACCTTTCCTGGTAGAAAAGAGCTGTTTGCATAAGACCATATTATTTATGATAGTGTAGGCTGGGCTTACGGTTGTATTGAAACTGAAATCTAGAGAATTGCCAGCTTAAGCCTTCTATAGGTTGATATTCGGGCCTATAACTCCTATAAATGATACTTTTGGGATCTGAAGGTGTGAGATGGGAAGTCACACAACTCTGAGAACTCTTGCTGCACACAGCAGTGGACAGACTTGCCCATGGTGGTGATTTGGGCTGTCCTGTCTTTTGCTTGTGAGATGGTCATCATTGTCATCCTTCAGGACCACAATCTAGAAAACATTCACCATTCCTCCTCTTTCCTTCAGCTCCATGCAGAACTGCTCGGTGTTGTTGACTTCCATGTCTCAAGATTGTAAAGATTCCTCTTCTCCTCCCCATTCCTGTGGGGAGAAGTTCCTATCATGGTCACACAAGGAAGGCTTCGGGAACTGTTCCTTCTCTCCTGCTTCCTGGCATCCCTACCCTCGAGCCCCTTCCTCCCATATGTTCTGGGGCCATTGTCAATGTGACAATAGCCACAGGAGTCAAGACGATTTGCTATGCTAGGACTTGTTCTTTCTGACTACAGCTATCACAGTATAAAGTGACTAGGCATGGCCAATGACAATGCACAGCCTCTGCCTCTTGTTTCCCTTGGTTACTGCTAGCTGACCGTAGATAGATATCTGACTGAGACAAGCCACAGAATTAATTATTTGACTAAACTAGGCTAAAATTCCTGACCTGGAGAATTAGATGCTAAAGAAGAGTTTCTGTGTTAATGCTCTACTTTGGGGAGCTTATGAAAACAGGATATGCAGAACTAGCAAACGGATACACAGCACTGTCTTTCCCTGCCTGGTTCACTACAATGTCCTCACTGTCATCTGCCATCTTCTAGTCTCTTTCCTCATACTTCTAGTTCCTCCTTCCTTCCAGAGTCGGGGTGACCTTAGATTTGACATATGTATAATTAGACAATAATCTTGCAATTAGACAATGCCTCTTACGGCACTCCAAGGAAGTTGCATACTTACTATGGGTAACAAAACCCTTTTGGTGTGGTGCCTGGTGATCTTTGTTGAGTTTGTCTTATTCCATCCTTAGGAAACACTTTTTGTTTGTTTAGTATGTTCATAAATAATCACTTGAGGTGGTTTCTTAAGTATAGCGCTCCAAGAACAGATGCATTTTATATGTCTGAAATGTATGAAATCCCAAACATTTCAGGTTTAATAGAATCCTAACTCAGTATTTTATCAATATAAATGACTCTTGCATTCAGCAAGTTTAGAGAAAACTAATGGGAGGGAGGGGAAGGTGAGGCATGGGGGGAGAAAAAGAGGGGGAAGGGAGGGAGGGAAGAAGAGGTTGAGAGAAGGAGAAACAGAGGTACAGGTGTGCACATCCATGTGTACGCCATTGGAAACAGAAAGTTGATATCCAGCATCTTCCTTGTCTGCTTTCCATCTTCTCAGGTTTACCCAGGGTCTCTCACTAAACCTACAGCCCACTGATTAGTTAGGCTGGCAAGTGAGCAGCAGAGCCTCTCCAGTCTCTGTCTCCCCATCCCCAGCTCTGGGTTTATAAGCACATTCTGTTCTGCCCAGCCTCTTATTGCTTGAGCACTAGGGATTGCCAGGAGTGTCCTCACCGTCACACAGCAAGCACCATACAGACGAAATCACCTCCCTACCCCTCAGTGCTGTCATTTTCACTGTGTATCAGCTGCAGGCCACCTTCTATGCCTTGGGCACGACAGATCCTTTCTTCCTGTGGCTATCCTGTTCGCTCTTTCTCTATACTGCATTCCCCTAGTTAGCACGTGTGTCTCTTCTGTATCTCGGGCCACACTTGCTCCCGGGTGAGATCTTCCCCAGGATCTTGATTCTAAACATGGTCTCTTCTCTTCCCCATCACAAACACTAGGTAACGCTCTCTAACTCTTGTCTCTTACTTATTCCATCTTCTCTGTGGACTGAACATATTTGTAGCTCTTACAACAATGCCTAGCTCCTCAGGGGAGTTCAATAAATACAAAACAAATCAACCCGAGTACAGAAAGAAGATTGAGTCTCTCAAGACCAGTCTTGGTTATAGGTGGCTGGATGGATACTGGGCAAATTTGAGCATGTCCTTGCTCCCCTGATACAACAAAAGCAGCAAGATATAGTACAATAGTCTCTCAATCTGCATAAGTGTAAGAAACCCTCATATGAATCAACAGTTCCTTTGGATCTTATTGAGTCAGAATCATTGGGAGAGAGATTACCTGGGAATCTATAGTTAAGTAAAGCTCTCCCAGCAATGATTATGATTCACGAGCAAGAGAACCACTGCTCAGATGAGAAGAGCCAAAGGTTTGAAATGGATGGGTCTGATTTTCACTTTGGCCCTGGGTCTTCTCCCTTGAGTCCCACATCCATCCTCTTCACTCATTCATTCAATGAGTCATCTCTTCAGACACAGATCTTGATACTGGGGGTTCAACAGTAGGCAAGAAGCATAGGTGGTACCCAGTGCATTAAGGGAGATAAGCACATGCTCAACGTAATTTCCAATAAGATAAATGCCATTTGTGAGAAATAACCTGGGTGCTTTGAGAGGTACTTAGAGAGCTGCTTCTGGGAGGTAGCCATTGGATAATGTACAAGTATGAGAGAAATCTACACTAGAAAGGATACATCACAAAATGAGGCCCAGGGGAGCATGTCGAGTCTCCACATAAGTTCTGATTTTTCCCATTTCTATTATAACAGTCCTTGGTCACGTGGGTCTCATGAGATGAAGGGGCATGTACAGAGACTGAGAAACAGAAAGGAAGCATCCCATGGTTATTACTTTCTTACCTGTCGGAAGGCAGGAGATGATGTAACCCCCTCCTTTATATTCAGCACACATTACAGACAGAGGCATGTAGAGGATACTTCTCTGATCGGGAGGCATAGGAGAGAAGAAAAGTCTAGAGGACCAACAATGCACTACTCAAGGCTACTGAGAGTACTTTCTCTATGATTGAGGGGAGATGTTGAGAAGGTATCAGGACTTCTCAGGTACTTAAAGAGGTAATTGGATTGGACTTGAAACTCACCTAGACTTATTAAAGGTAGAGTTTAAATTTTTGTTTTTAAATTACCCTTTGTTTCTTTTCGATATAGGGTCTTGGTATGTAGCCCAGGCTAGCCTCCAGTGTACAATCCTCCTGAGTGCTGGGACAATGAGTGTGCACCTCTTCACCTAACCCCTGCAATATATTTTAGGCACTAAGGTGTTTTTCATATGAAGTCACATGGAACAATAGATTCGATCAATTTAGCTCAACAACTGCTTCATATGGGCAAGGAAACAGTTTGGCATTACTGGAAAAATGTCTGTGAATGGGTCGGTGTAGAAGCACTCTGAGACATGCGTGTATGTGTATACATGTGTACATGTACATGTGTGTTCATATGTATTCCAATGGATGCATGTTTACAGGGAGCCAGAGGGTGACCTCAGTGTTACTCCTCAGGTGCTGATGACCTTGTTGTTCTTAGGCAGGGTCTCTCAATGTCCTGGAACTTGTTGAGTAGGCTAAGCAACTCAGAGCACTAGGGTCTACTTGCCTCCTCTCACACAGTGCTGGGATTACAAATGAACACCATCCCTGACTTTAAAAACAACAACAACAAAAGCCCATGAGTTTTTCAATTGAACACAGGTCTTCATGCTTATGAATTGAACATTTTACCAGTTGGGCTGTCTCCCCAGCACCCCCATATGCCTTCTTGATTAAATACAAATAGTTTTGCTGGCTGATCTCCTTATCTGATAAGCCCAGAGGAAAAATAGTAGAAAGTGTTGGAACAAAATTGCTCCGTAGAATAAGAAGTTTATTTTTATAAACTGTACTCAGAAGGGCAGTCACTTGAAGCTGCTGGTGTGGGGGTCTGGAATCACCAGGAATGCTAGGATTCTGGATCACAGAGTGATTATCATTGTGCTGGTGTGGCCCTGAGGATAACAAAACAAAATACAGCTGTTGTACCAAGTCAGAAAGGCAACTCTATGTGCACAAAGAATCAATCATTAAATTATACATTTAATTTTTGCTCAAGATTGCTGCTGCATTTTGTACAGCACTCATCCTAGTGGTAGGGAACCATCTGACTTCAGTATTATGAAAGGTCTTATTTGTATTTGTATCCTCATACGATGTTCTTTCAGATTCCTTTAGAATCCCCCTTCATTATATCTATTTTTGTTTTCCTTTTACAAGGGGTAGTATGCATTACTAGTGAGCTACTTTTCATAACTTAACTTTCCACAAAGTGTGTTTTTAGTGGTGGGCTCCATGCTCACATAAATCCCATGTGTTTTTATGGGTAACAAAGGCCAGCCTCTTATTTAGAGAGGGCTAAGCATTATTTAGCATCCAGAGGCGAATCAACCTGTAATCAATGGGGAACATCAAATACACACTGACGTTCATGGAAGGTGTACTGGATGGTTTTGTGTTAACTTGACACAAACTGGAGTTATCACAGAGAAAGGAGCCTCAGTTGGGGAAATGGCCTCCATGAAATCCAGCTGTAAGGCATTTTCTCAACTAGTCATCAAGGGTCAAGGGGAGAGAGCCCAGCCCATTGTGGGTGGCGCCATCCCTGGGCTGGTAGACCTGGGTTCTATAAGAAAGCAGGCTGAGCAAGCCATAGGAAGCAAGCCAGTGAGTGACATCCCTCCATGGCCTCTGCATCAGCTCCTGCTTCCTGACCTGCTTGAGTTCCAGTCCTGACTTCCTTTGGTGATGAACAGTGATATAGAAGTGTAAGCTGGATAAACCCTTTCCTCCCCAGCTTGCTTCCTGGTCATGATATTTTGTGCAGGAATAAAAACCCTGACTAAGACAGAAGGTAATGAGATTATCCTTGACGTTCTTAAAACATCATACAAATGTACATATCATCTAGAATGACTTGTTAGATGAAGCATTTCATCCCCAAAGCCACATGTCCTGTGCATAGCACTTCCTGCTGCCTCTGGTCCCCGGAATAAGCTCTGAAGAGACAGGACAAATTTGTGGGATTCTAGGGTCCACTTTGCCTCTAGGAAGTGTGTAGGATTTGAAAGTCCAATCTGGAAAGTTTCCCATTCTTTCTTACACAAAGGAACAGGGTGTTGAAGATGTCTAGGATGAGCAGGCTACCAGATCCTGGCTCTCTACTGAGTGCTGGCATGAATCAGAGCCTCAGGAACAGCACTGAGATGGGAGCATCAGTAGGAGGCTGGATGGGTAATGAATGGATTCGTGGATAACAGCAAGTATATTGGATGTTACAGAGGACTGACTCTTGGAGCCCCAGCCAGCCTGATTGGGTCTTTTCCTCCCTTTTCTGCCCTCTGGGATTCTCCACGTGAAGATTCAGACACAGGGACATTTCCGAGAAGAAAGTGGAGCCAAGAAGTTCATAACAAGAAGACCCTGATCTTCCAGGGCACACAGTAGGTTCTCAGGCTTGAAGCTATGTGAGGTTTTACTTTCCTGGTCCTCACCCTTTTTCTTGCCTATTCCTAAGCCTGCTCCTCAACACCGAGTCTTTGGGACCATATTTTCCTGTATGCCAACAGAAAGGACAAGATCCAGGACTATCCCAGGACCTATTGTTCACTTAGCACCTTGGAGCTAGAAGGGGATGAGACTGGCCTGGTGAAATTACTGTGGCTGGGAGAAAGTGTGAAAGAAGAAAGATGGCTCATGTTAAGCTTGTCCAATTTCCCATGGTTCCTGTAAGCCAATGGCATCAGTGGCCCAGGCTTGGCCCTGGCTAGCCATTGTTACCAAGGATAACAGCTGCTGCTGGAGACTTACCATAACTGACAATGGGCTGTAGCAAGTTTTATAATGGCTATGATCACTGTAAAAATACTGCATATGGGAAAATACTAGAAGAAAATTTCTTAAAAATCACCACACTAGAGGTAGAAACCAACGGGAGACTTCTGATCATGTGATTTTTCTGTAAAGTTTGCTTATGGCTTTGGTATTTACATGAAACAGGGATGTAATGGGTTTGTTTCCATGTTTTCCTACGTATGTGCTTACATGTATATGTGTATATTTTCCTTTCAGCACATAGATGTGGAGGCCAGAGGTCTTTCTTGGTTGCTTTTTCATTTGATTTCTTTTGTCTTTGGTTTTTGTTTTGTTTTGTTTTGTTTTGTTGTTGAGGCTGGGCCACTCTGGCTGCCAGGAAGTCCTGGGGTCGTCCCTCCTGTCTTCCTCTCTCTCCCTGTGCTGGGATTACAGGAACATGTTCCCATGCCAGGTCTTTTTTTTTTTCCTTTTTATTATGGACTCGGGATCTGAACTCAGGTCCTTTTGCTTGCATGGACCTGAGTTCATGCAAGGACTTTTTTTTTTTTCAATGAAGCTCTATCTACAGCTATATATATATTGAATTAGTTAAGCCCTGACCAATAGTATTGATCAGAAATATAACCAGAAATCTAAATGTAAAACTCCCTGGTTTCAGGAAAGTCAAAATTTTTTAAAGAAAAAAAAGAAGGGGGTTGGGAAGAGGGCTCTGCAGTTAAAAGCACTTGCTTTTCTCTCAGAGGAGTGAGGTGAGGTTCCCAGCACCCACATCTGATGGCTCTCAGTACCCAGCACCCACCTCAGGCGGCTCATAGCTGCCTATGGGTTTGGGGGATCTGGTGTCCTCTTCTGCACCTCCACAGGCACCCACATACTCTCCTGCCTCACACAACACAGACACAGGTGTACACACAGACAGAAATAAAAACAAACCCGTAGGGAAAGGTTGTCAAGAACACGTAAACGGAGAGTAAGCTAATGAGTTATCGCAGTCCCTTTGAGCAGGATAAACTATGGGTCTGCCTGCTAAGGACAGTTAAGGAGGCCAGCTTGATGATTACAAACTCAAAAGCTTAGATGATGAAATACAGTCACTCAGGAATGTTATCTAACAGAAAGTGTCTTTCTTTTCCTACTATTTGAGATGAACTCCTAAAGTTTTTTTTTTTCTATTATTTAAAAAAATTAAAAAGGGGGGAGGCACAAGTTAAGCCAACTTAAAAAATAAATAAATCGAAAGAAGAGGGAGAAAGAAAAATGCAGCCTCAGATAGATGGCCCAGTGGAGAATTATTTATATAAAAAACCCTGCCTAAGCATAATTTTTTTTGAGATGACATGTGCTTTGAAAACACGATATGATTTTTATCTCGAATGTAAAGGGAACCGTCTTTATTTATTTACTTATTTATTTATTTATTTTGCTGACACCAAGAGATACAAAACCTGCTGACGTAATAGGGATAGGAGCTGTCCTATCAATCCTGAAACCTATAAATCTGTGTGGTACCCAGCATGCAGCGCACTATGGAAGACAGTATCATTGATTTATGTAATTGGAAATTTGAGCAATACAATTTTTCTTAATTGCATTTATTCTTTCCCCTCCTCCCAAGTCTGTGTCTCCAATGGCTGGGGATGGGGAAGGGTGGGGTGGGACTGAGGGAGTGGGGGGGCGTGGCTCTGAGTTATGTGGACTTGGAGATTTTTGCCATCTCCCCTACCCACAGCTGACCCGACGGGGCAGATTGTCAAGAGAGTGGGGTTAGATCCTATTTGAAGGGTTCCCCAAGGTGTAGGAAGTATCTGTCAAGGAAAACAGCATCAGAGAGTAGTAGGTACCGGGTGACTAGTTGCGTAGGTTCCTTGGATCTCAGCTAGGTCCGAGCTCTATGGATGGGTACATTAGACACAGTGGGAAAGAACTGGTCTGTTTGTCAGTTATCTCTGGCGGAGGGGCGGGGCTCAATACTTGCTTGCCTGATGACAGTATTTCCTCTCAGCGAGGTCTCTCCACTACTGGGATACACTCTCTTAAAAACTACCTTCTTACTTCTGCTGAGGATTGATTGATTGATTCATTCCGCAGCCTTCCAGAGCCCACGTTCATTACGTGGATTCTGTGGGTTATATTACCAGTCTATCCGCTGCTCTAGCCCCTTACAGACCCCACTTAGACACTCAAAGGGAAGGGAAGGGCTTTCTGGGCAGGCGCAGACATTCTCTCTGCTGGCTTCATCTCCCCACAGCAGAGTGTCTCCGGGGGACCCTTACAGTTCCAGGAGGCTTCCTTAATAAGTGGGTTATTTCAAACCAGCGGCCATCTATCCCGACCTGGCACTCAGACCAGACAGCATCTCTCATCTCAGCATCTTCCTTTGCATGCAGTGTGCTGCCACTGTGGCTACGCGGCATCTTTGTTACGCTCTCAAAAGCTTGGACAGATTCTGAGTTCCCAGCACACCATCCACAGCATCAAACGCATAGAGATGTGCTGCGGCTTGTCCTTATTTTGGTGCCAGAGAAGGTATCTCTGATATTGGGATGAAGGGTTGTTTCAGATTTGTGGTTATACAATGTGTGCCCCCGATCCGGTGTGATGAGGGCCCCAGTACAAAGTGAAACCGGAAAAACCGAGACGTACACTCAGGGAGACTTTCAAAGTGGTCAGTGGAAGGTCAAAGGTCACCATTGTGTCAGCAGAAGCCGGGGACAGACTGGAACCAACTTTTTCCTCGGAAACCTCAAACAAGCTAACTTGAAGTACAGCTTAGACCTTGGTTTTTCTGGTCCCCCGGAATCGGAAGTTTATGTAACTTCTTCTATAATCCACCCTCCGGTGCTAATCAGTTGAGGCAGCCCTAGGGAGGGTTTTCCTCAAGGACCATGAAGGAGCAAAAGGAACAGACCGTTTGCCGAGAAATATATTTCTTTTTCAAAAAGAGAGACACATTTGTTATCAACGCAAACATTTTTAAATCAGATCAAACTTGCAGGACATTTTAAGTTCATGGCAAAACCACCAAGGCAAGGTTCAGACGCTTCTCCCCCGTCACAGAGACAGCATCCTTTGGGTTAAAAACTCACCTGAGCATAGTGGCTGGAGTCGGTTGCAGACCTTGTCTCTCATTTTTATGGGGCTGTAGTTGGTATGTATCTGCAATTTTCGGCAAATGTATAATGATATATGGTCACCGTTCTAATGTCATAAAAACAATCCCCGTTGCCCCAAAGACCCTCTGGGCTCACCCGGCTTTCTTATCCCACGAACCTAGTCCCTGTCTCCAAAGTTAATCCTTTTCTTCACCTTCTCTACAGTGCTGTCTCCTTGGAGCCACACGGCACACAGATATTTCAAGCCATGTCCGTTCAGTTAGTGGTTAGGAAATTTCCTCTGTATCTTCGCATAGCTCGGTGCCTAGATTCCTTTGAATATTGCATACCATCCCACATCCCATCAACCAGACAGCCCACATGCACACTTACTTCCTACTTATAAAGTCTTCTTTGTTTCTTACTGAAGGATTCCCCATTGCTTTTAGCTTTCAAAAACTTAAATCTAAGCACAGACTTTTTTTTTTCCTGGAGACATGGATTTTCAACTAATTTGAGTAAATCTTAAGGCTCATAATTCTTGGATCATTTGATATGAGTATATTCAACTTCATAAGAGATTATGAGTATATTCATCTTCATAAGAGATTACGAGCACCCAGGAGGCAGAGAAAGGAGGATCTTGGGTTTGAGACTAGCCTGGGCTACAATAGGAAGAGAGGTTGGACTAGCCTGGGCTACAGGAAGCAAGGTTGAAGAGATATCTCATCAGGTAAATGCTTGCTGTGCATTTGTGTGCACTGAGTTCTTTTAATGATCTCTTTAATGTCCATGAAATTGATAGCAGTAGCCCCTTACATCCTCAGTATTAATAATTTGTGTCTTTTCTCCTTTTAACCATAGTCTGGCTAGAGGCATTTAAAACTTTATTCATCTTTACACACAAGTTTGTATCAGTTAGTTTGCTCTGTTGATTTCTATTTTTTTAAATTCTGTGAATCTCTGCTTTTAAGATGTATTACTTACACTTCTACTTTAGATTTCATTTAGTTTTTAAGAGTTCTTACATTTTGATGAACATATATAAGTTCTCCATATCAATGTAGATCATACGAGTCCTGATCAATCTGGTCTGCCTTTCTCCCCCACTTCCTGAACTCTAGGAACCACTGTAGTACACAGGTTAACTTGATTCTTCACAACTCAGGTTTCCCAGGAGTGTTTTCCAATTATGCATCCTGCAGTGTAGACGGCGCCCCAAAGACTTCACAACAAAAACTCCTCACTGTCTGAGTTGTTCTTTGCTAATGAATTTGCTCAGACTGGACAGCTCCTCTTTAGCACTGGTTCAGCCTTATCTCATCTGTTTTGAGACAATGTATGTTTAAAATGCTTAAAAGGTTGTGAGATTAGAGGCCAGTGAGTTGGCTCACCAGTAATGGTGCTTACTGTTAAGACTTACGACTTGAGTTCGAGTCCCAGGACCCACATGGAAGGAGAAAACTGATGTCCACAAGTTGTCCTCTGAGCTCCACATATGCTCTGTGGCATGCATGCACCCCCATACAAAGTGAATAAAAGTAACAATTTATAACATTGTGACTTACTACACACACACACACACACACACACACACACACACACACACACAAGGTTTTTGAGATAGAACTCTGTATTGTCCTGCCTGTCCTACAAGTCACTCTGTAAACTAGGCAGGCCTCAAACTCAGAGATCTGTCTGCCTCCTGGGTCTGGGATTAAAGATGTGTACCACCACTGTCCCGGCTTATTTTTAATGTATTCTTTATACATTTTTAAGAATGTCATACATTGTATGTTGATTATACTCACCTGCTCCTGGAAGTCCTCCCAGATCCAACTCATTCTCCACTGACCCACTTTATAACCTCATTTAAAACAACAAAACAAAACAAACCCTCCCAGTTCAATTAGTATCCATTGTATACTCCTGGGATTCCCTTCTGGCTTATCCTTTTATGGGTGTATAATTAATTTGATCTCTAAGCACTTAATCTCCAGCTCTTCCCCTGTTCCTGATGCCTAGATTTGTTGTATGCTGTTTTACGCTGTACATTTCACGGCACAGGGTGTGGTCTGTCTGTTCTTTGTAGGCATGAGAACAATATTACTGGCTGAACATAAAATGGCCAATCAATCAATACTGTTTGTTGATCGATGGTGCTGTTGAGTTAAACCATGTCTTTGTTCATTTTCTGGACCCCTTTGTAACCAAGGAGAGTTGATGTCCCTACACCAAAAGTAGATTGTTTTTCATTTGTCCTTACGGATAAAGTAGTTTTGGCCTTATGTGCTTTGGTGCACTCAATCCGTCTCATGCACATTAAAAACACTTATTTTTTCCTGGGTACTGACTCCTTCATTGATAGGTACTTTTCTCCTTCCCCTGTGATCACTGGTCTGGAGGTTGTTCTGTCTGAAATCAACAACTTCCCGTTGGACTCTTGTTAGTCTGAGACATCTTCTCTCCATCCCTTTACCTTTAATCTCTGTGGATCTTTATATTCAGTGTGGATTTCATGTAAACAACATGCGAATGTCTTAAATATCCTCTGACATTTTTTTTCTTTAAATTACTGTATTTAGACCCCTGACTTTTGACAAGTTATTGTCACTTTAGTCAGAGTGACATAGGTCACTTGTTGATCTTTGTTTGTCATTCTTAGCTTTGTTTTAAATTTTAATTATACACAAATGCACATGCATATACACATATGTACACACACATATATATATACTTACACATATACATATATATATACATAAATGTATCCGTGTGTGTGTGACTGCATGTGTGTAGGTATATGTATGTATATGTGTGAGGGTAGGTTCAGAACAGATCATGAATTCCTGGGATTCTTTAGCTATAGTTACAGGAGATTGTGAATCACCCAACATGGGATCTGAGAACCAAACTTGGGTCCTTTGTAAGAGCGACGTGCACTTCTAACCACCGTTCTTACTTTTTCCTTCTGTCTTAGTTAGGGTTTTACTGCTGTGAACAGACACCATCACCAAGGCAACTCTTATAAGAACAACATTTAATTGGGGCAGCTTACAGGTTCAGAGGTTCAATCCATTATCATCAAGGTGGGAAGCATGGCAGCATCCAGGCAGGAGTGGTGCAGGAGGAGCTGAGAGCTCTACATCTTCATCCAAAGAAAGCCAGAAACAGACTGGGCATCCCCAGGCAGCTAGGAGGAGGGTCTCCAAGCCCACCCCCACAATGACACATTTCCTCCAATAAAGACACACCTTCTAATAGTGCCACTCCCTAGGCCAAGCATATGCAAACCATCACACCTTCCAAATTTGTCTTTTGTGGCTTTGTTGGGTATTTTATTTCATTAGGTCTTCTTTTGTTTTATGTAGTATCTTAACAGTTTTAGTGGTTGTCCTAGAATTTGCAATACACATTTCTACCACATCCAAGTCCACTCTCTAGTTATATCTAATCAAGCTATCCTGAATAGCCTGAGCCCCTCAGAATAACTAAGTAACCATAGTTTCCCCGGTCCTGGGCTGTGGATCCTGTTTTGTGGTAGTTTTTCCAGATACATGGAGTGAAATGTGGTTTTATATGTACTCAAATATGTTATTACCTTTTAAAACCAAACTTAGATAATTTTACATAGGATTAAAAAATTAGATTATTTTTTTCTTGTCTGATGTTCTGTATATATTGCAGTTTTATGTTCTATATTATTTTTATTATTTTTTCTTTCCTTTTATTCTTCTCTCTCTCCCCCTCCCCCTCCTTTTCTTCTTCCTTCCTTCTTTTTCTGAGTAAAATTCTCTGAACATCATTTCTTGGAGACTACTCTGCTGACAGTCAACCCCTGAGTGTCTGCTGGCCTGGGAAGGTCTCATTTCTCCTTCCTGGGCAGTTTCTCAGGGCATGCGACTCTGGCTTGGCCTTCAACATTATAGATGCTTTGCTCTCCTCTCTCCTTGTCTGTTTGGTTTCTGAGCACAAACAAAATTGTAAAATCTATCCTTGCTTCTCAGCATATAAAGGGACTTTAAAAAATATCTGGTTTCTGGCTTTATTCCTTTTTTTTTTTTTTTTTTTTTTTTTTTTGGTTTTCAGTATTTTGAATATTATATGTGCATGTTGAGGATTTAAAAAAAAATAAAGAAACCTCTTAACCAGTCAGTTTGAAGTTACCTCGAGGCAACAGACAAGATGACAGGCTCACAGAAACAAAAGTGCTTTTCACTAGTTTATGTGTAAACAGCTCATAGTTCTTAAGGTTCTCAAGCAAGGCCAAATTTGGGCCCTAATGAAGGCAATGGATAATGTCAGTGAGTATGTCTCAGAGCATCCCATTCCAAAAAAACAGAGAAACCGAGAGTCCAGGTCCCAACTGATTTGAGAGCACACCTTGAACGAATGATCTAATAACCACCAGCAAGACCTCACCTTGCAAAGATCACAGTAACTTGTAATGGTGTGGGGACTGGGCCTTTAGGCACACACACACACATACACACACTCCCTCCATTTGTAGCCGCCCTTCTTGTCTTCCAAGTCCTCCATCGATCTATGGTTTGGTGTCGAGTGTTTATTTGGGAAATGTATAGGCTACTGTTCTCACTAGTATTTGGCTCTGGCCCTTTTTCTTTCCCTTCAGGCATCTTTGTTGTATACAAAGCATTTGCTGGTGTTTTATTCACTAGTACATCATGACACTATATTTCTCCTCTCTGACTTTCTGCTTTGGAAGCTCCCATTGAAACCATCTCTAGGCCAGAAATTCTGTGTCCAGTCTCCTAACCAACCCACCCCCTTCCTAACTAACCCACCCCCTCCTAACCAACCTACCCGTCCCACTTTTACAGCATTTCTGAGCTGTTGCCCCCCGCCACCCTTTTCTGCTTACACTGCCTGCCTGGTCTTGAAGGGTGCCTACTTTTTACACATTACATATGGCACTTGACATACGTGTGAGTCCTTTTTTGCGTTGCTATCACCGAATACCCGAGACTGAATAATTTAGAAAGAATAGATGTTGGATCTCTCACAGGCTAAGACGCTGGCAAGTCTAAGATTCAGGCACAAGGATCTGGTGATGACCACTTCACATGGCAGAAGCTGCAAGAAAGTGAACAAATTTGCATTCCCAGTAATTGCATTCATTCATTCACGAGCACAGTGCACCCCTACCCTGTGAACGCAGCACCTCCCATTAGGCTTCACATCCCTGTACTGTTGGATTTATCCTCTAAGCCTCCAACACATGAATTCTGGAATGGACGTAGAAGCTAATCAATAGTGGAGTATTAGTTATTATTGTTTTAAATTCCTTCACAATCCTGCATCAGGTTCTGGTACTTGCTCCAAGTCTTCAAACTGGGCTCTCCTGTATGCCTTGCTGTTGCTGCTGACAGACAGACATGAAAGAGAGGGTGCAAAGAACAGAGGTGAGCAGGCCTTTAGTGATGTGGGGTCGGGACACAGGAGAGGAAAGGACTCCTACAGTTCTGTGATCATATGTTCATTTCCCCCTGAGCCTGTTCTGCTGGCCTGTGAAATTTACAAGTACTTCTAAGTCTGTCCCTCACCCTAGTGGGGTAGGCCGGCCAGCATGGGATGTCATACTGGGTTAGTTCCTTCTCCTTCATGGGAAGCTGCAGAAGCTAAATCTCTGGGATATTTCAAAGGGGCTCATTCCCCACTTGCTGAAGCATGCAGTTTCCCCCTAATAGTTACTGTGAAAATTAGAGGGAATAAATTCATACAAGTCTGAGTCCCCTATTACCAACATTTCCCAGAACTTTAAAACAATATTTTATTTATTTTTTACATCTTCTCTCTCCCTCCCTCCCTCCCTCCCTCCCTCTCCTTCTGAGCACGTGTGTGTACTCACTCGCTATGGTATAGGTATGTAGGCCAAAGGTCAACCAACTTTCAGGAGTGTTTCTTGCCCTCCACCTCATGGATCCTGGGCAATGAACTTGAGTGTCTACCTCAGCACAGGTCTCTGCTCCAGTGGTTCTCCATGCCTGTTCATCCCTCTTGCTAATTTTGGGGTAAGGGGGCAGAAATATAACCTGTGACTTCTCTCTGACACATCTGAAGGGACTGTGGGTTTATCTCACTTCATTCAGCTTTTTCCAGGTTGTTGGCACGGTGACAGCTGCCACGTTTCTTACAAACTAGACCAGAAATCAGAAGTGTCTCAGACCTTTTTGTTTATTTCCTGACTCACACATCTGCTTTCTGTGTCTAGGACAAGAGCAGGTGTACATTATTGGAAGCATAATGAAATCAATCATTATTTATAACTTAATTTGTGTATCTGCACGCACCTGTGTGTGCTCATGTGCCCCAGCATGTATGTGGCAATCAGAAGGTAAACATGAGAATGGATACTTTCCTGGTCCTATAGATTGAACCCAGGTCCTCACATTTGGCGGCAAGCTCCCTTTCCCACTGAGCCATCTCACCAGCCTGGCCCTAGAATGCAATTATAAATTATCATCTACTGCAGGGGCTTGACTAGGAGCTCATTAGGTATAACGCTAGCTTGGATTAAAATAGCAGAAAAAGGCATCTTGGATAAATTAATTGCTACAGGAAATAATCAAACTTAATTCATCAAAACAGAACAAAAATAAATTGGGTAAATTTAATCAAGTACATTTTACTAAGAGCCAAGAGTATTTAGACCTGGTAAGACATCTTTCATATTAATTTTTTTTTTTGTGCTCTAGTATGTGACTTCCAAAAATATCTCTGTATATCTGTTTTAGCTTTTGGATCACAGTCATCTACTTAGCAGCAGCCAGGCTGGACAGATATAAGAGCGGCAGCCTCAGCTTTTTGTCCGCCTTCCAAGTGTGCTTCCCCCTCCTCCCCTCTCTCTCTCTGTGTCTCCTCCTCCTCTCTCTCTTCTCTCTCTATCTCCTCCTCCTCCTCTCTCTCTCTTTCTCTGTCTCCTCTCTCTCTCTGTCTCCTCCTCCTCTCTCTCTCTCTTTCTCTGTCTCCTCTCTCTCTCTGTCTCCTCCTCCTCCTCTCTCTTCTCTCTCTCTCTCTCTCTCTCTCTCTCTCTGTCTCCTCCTCCTCTCTCTCTCTCTGTCTCCTCCTCCTCCTCTCTCTCTCTTTCTCTGTCTCCTCTCTCTCTCTGTCTCCTCCTCCTCCTCTCTCTTCTCTCTCTCTCTCTCTCTCTCTCTCTCTGTCTCCTCCTCCTCTCTCTCTCTCTCTGTCTCTCTCTCTCTCTGTCTCTCTCTCTCTCTCTTCTCTCTCTCTCTCTGTCTCCTCCTCTCTCTCTCTTCTCTTTCTCTCTGTCTCTCCCCTCTCTCTCCCCCCTCTGTCTCCTCCTCCTCCTCCTCTCTCTCTCTCTCTCTCTGTCTCCTCCTCCTCCTCCTCCTCTCTCTCTGTCTCTCTCTCTCTTCTCTCTCTCTCTGTCTCCTCCTCTCTCTCTCTTCTCTTTCTCTCTGTCTCTCCCCTCTCTCCCCCCCCTCTGTCTCCTCCATTTCTGTCTCTCTTCCCCCTCTCTCTGTCTGTTTCCCTCTGTCTCCCCCTCCCTCTGTCTTCCCCCTTTCTCTGTCTCCTCTCCTCTCTCTGTCTCTCTCCCTTCTCTCTGTCTTTGATTGTGTCTCTCTCTGACTCCCCCACTCTCTGTTTCTGTCTCCCCTTCTCTCTCTGTCTCTGTCTTCCTCCCTCTCTCTCTTTCTCTCTCTGCCTCCTCCTCTGTCTCCCCCCATCTGTCTCTCCCCCCTCTCTCCCCCATTTTTGTCTCTCTCCCCTTTCTCTCTGTCTATCTCTGTCTTTCTCTCTCTGTCTCCTCTCTTCTCTTGGTCTCTCTCCCCTCTCTGTCTGTCTCTGTTTCTCTCTGTGTCTCCTCCCCTCTCTCTGTCTCTCTTTCTCTCTCTGCCTCACCTCCCTCTGTCTCCCTCCTTTTTCTCTCTGCCTCCCCCCTCTGTCTCTGTTTCTCTCTGTCTCTCTCCCCTCTCTCTGTCTGTCTCTCTCTCTCCCTCTTATTTTTAACTCAAAGGTCTCTCACTTCATGGAGCTTTTGCTCCAATAAACAGGAGCAATGCGTCATGGTGCATTTTTCCGTAGTTGGCTTCTTTGGATTTACGATGCTCCAAACATTATTATTCATTGTTTCATCCCATGACACACCCTTCCCGACTTCCTTTCCAGGGTGGAAAAGCTGAGGTTTGTCTTCACTGACCACTTCCAACATTGTGCTTGTTCCATTCGGGTAGTTTGAAAATAGGATATGACTTTATCATATAAAATGTTAACCTAATGTAAGACATCTTTGCATTTTAGGAATATTTAATAAAAATGTCTGCTATGAAAGAAGACAGAAACATCTAAAATCTTTACTGGAAGTAAACCAGCAGTCGGTATATGATGCTCATATGACAGGGGTTGTCCTGTGCTGTCCGGGGTCATTGATTGCACTGTAAGCAGACATCCACATCATCAGAGCCCAAAGAGAACTGTATTTAGGATGATAGAAACATAGGTATGTATATAAATATATGCACATAATATGCACTTATATATACAATACACACACACACACACACATATATATATATATATATATATATATATATATATATATATATATAAATTATCACGTTTGGAATTTTTTTTAATCTTCTCTCTTCTACCCTTTTGCAAACAGTTCTGTTGAGAAAGACAATGCAGGGACTCATTACCAAGGACTGAAGATCCTCTTTCTCAGGGACACTTAGAGGAGTTTCTTGTGGAGGAAATATTTCTACATGCCCAGAAAGCTTATATTGTTAAAACACTATCTAATGCACATTTAATAGAAATGTTTTATTTCCACTTGCAAAGAATCACAGCGACAGCCAGGAGCTTGTACATGATTCTGTCATGCCCCATAGTCTGCACTTCCTCTTAGGCATCATGGATTTGCCTCTTACTTTTCTTACTTCCCAGGTGTTATGTACGGCTGGTCACATGACTACCCGTGGCTCTGTTAGGTATCCATGTGAGGCTGCGTGGGACTGGGTACTTGTCATTTCTTCATGATGCACTGCCTAGCGAAACCTCCCACCTTTCAAAATTGGGCACATCTCATCTTTGATTCGCCTCATAGGTCAGAGCGGAGAGTCGGCTCTCTTCCCAAGATGGGTCTTTGTCAAGCTGACCTGCCTTTGCCTTAGGAGCAGAAATGAAAACAGCACAGAACAGAAGCTGGGGAGATGGTTGTCAGTAAAGCACCTACTCTGTAAGCAAGCAGGGCCCGAGTTCACACTCCAGCACCTACATAAAATCCTGGACAGCCCAGTGTATATCTGTCATCCCAGGATTTGGCGCACGGAGACAGGTGTATTGCTTGGCTAGAAGGCCTACTTGAACCAATGAGCTCCAGGGTCAGTGAAAGACTACTGATTCTCAAAATAAATTAGATGAAGAGTTATCCTGGGATATAAGAGTTATTCAGGGTTGACCTCTGGCCTACACTTATATACATACACACAAACATGTACATATACCACATAACACACAGTCATGTGTATATACCAAATAATGCATATACACATACATGAACACCTACATATACCATATAACACACATACAAGCACATACACATGAATACATATGCATAACACATCTCTCTCATTCTCTCTCATGAACACACACACACACACACACACACACACACGGGGGGGGGGGGAGAACACTAGTATTAAACTGACTTCTATTGTGTGGTCATATTCCAGGACTCCTTGGTTCTGAGGAGGCCCTTCTGAGAAGCCACACATATATTTAGAAAAGACTGTGGTGCTGGTCACCAGTTAAGCTTCTCCCTGTGGGACAGGGAACTTGCCCAGGCTACACATATGGAAGAGAGGGAGGGAGGGTAAGGAGAGGACATATGTAGGGAGAGGAATGTACCACATCTCTCTCATGAGTCTTCTGCTTGACAAAGACCGGTGAGGACAGACATTCTACATAAACACTTTCTAGAGCCCCATGACATAATGACTGTGCGAATGGTTTGCTTTGTCCTGTATGGTAAGTGTGAGATTGTTAAAGGATACGTCTCTGGATTTCTACCTCTGCCTCACCCCAATAATGACCTCTCAGCTTTTACAAAGTGTGTGGTTGCTGACGCCCAGCCTCCGTACCTCCCTCTTCTGTCAGTTGTGAGGACTTAATTAGTGATAGGGGGTTGTGATTTCCCACTTAGCTACACAGCAGCTACCTGTGGGCAGCTGGATTATTCAGACTTGCCAAACCACAGAGTGTGTTGTTCACCAACAGCAGATGAGTCAAGACAGAGCCGACCTACGCACACGCGCCCTGTTTCAGATATTTATGGTCTGAAAAAAATGTAAGAATGACATTGCTCTCTTCTCACTGTGCCTCAATCTCTTTCCTTTTCTCACATCAATATATCTTCTGTACAGAGATGCTGACATGGGAGAAATGTTTGTTCTGATAGAATGCACGCATTAGTTCAGTAGATAGCTTGCACTAGCTATGATGTGAGTAATGGGGGTTTGGGGGAGGGGAGAAAGAAGAGTTGTTCAGGGAAGACTCTGTGTGTGAGCTTGTGTGTGTGTGTGTGTGTGTGTGTGTGTGAGAGAGAGAGAGAGAGAGAGAGAGAGAGAGTGTGTGTGTGTGTGGAATGTGTGTGAGAGAGTGTGAGTATGTGTGTGTGAGAGTGTGTGAGTATGTATGTGTGAGTATGTGTGTGTGTGAGTGTGTGTGTATGAGTGTGTGTGTGAGTGTGTGTGTGTGTGTGAGAGAGAGAGAGTGTGTGTGTGTGTGTGTGTGGAATGTGTGTGAGAGAGTGTGAGTATGTGTGTGTGAGAGTGTGTGAGTATGTATGTGTGAGTATGTGTGTGTGAGTGTATGTGTATGAGTGTGTGTGTGTGAGTGTGTGTGTGAGTGTGTGTGTATGAGTGTGTGTGAATGAGTGTGTGTGTGTGTGTATGAGTGTGTGTGAATGAGTGTGTGTGTGTGTGTGTGTGTGTGTGTGTGTGTATATGCATGCTTGGGTGTGTTTGTGTTTGTGTGTGTATGATATTAAGATAAGTCGATTTTTATGCTAACCTCCCCATTCTGTGATACACCAGTCCGAAATCCTGGCTGGTGAGGATGAAGATGTAGATGATGATGGTGGTGGTGGTGATGTTTACAAGGATGACTGAAGATCTTTCCCAATTGCCTCAGAGCCCTCAACCAGTAAGGGGACTGGGATCCAACCCTGCCTTTGCTTGTCATCCTGCTCTCCAGCTGTTTCTCTTATCACTTCTCACCTTCTCTGGGCTTTGACCTGTTCTGTCATGGGCACAGAGTGGAGCAGGTGTCCCCTAGACATGCCAAGGTCTAGGCAGAGGTTCCTTGACACATGCCTCACCTCAGCCTGAGGCTCGCCTCTCCTTCATTCTAAAAGACCAGAGAATGTAAATCCTATCCTCAAAGGATACAGACCTTCCATTGTCGGGGAAACACTGACATTCTTTTGTTTTTAATGGAATCTTTATCTTATACTCTGGTGCTGATCTCTCTAGTCAATGTTTTCTTCAGAGTTTTTCCCAGGAGGCAGAGAAAGAGAGGGAGAGAGGGAAAAGGAAGAGGTGGGGGAGGAAAAGGGAGGAGGAGAGGGAGTGGAAGAGAAGATGAGAGGGAGGGGAAGAATGGGGAGGAGATGAGGAGGGGAGAGGGCGGGGAGGGGGGACTTTACAGGATTGGGAAGATGAACATTACAAATAAATTTTACAAATGCTCACCACCAAGCACGCATTACCCTCGGGCTGCTGCTACTGATGTCTGTTACATGGAAGACTTCATTCTCAGGAGAGTCCAGGAGACAGAATAGTCTCATCAAATAATCTGTACTCACATGTGGTGATGTAAATGTACATGTGTATCGGGCATCGAACGTTCCAGTTTGGTCTCATTATCTGTTTCTCAACGCCACCAATCAGCTCACTTATTCAGCATGTGATGTACTGGGCCTGCATTCTGTGCTGGGAACACGGAAAATAGGAGCTCGACCTTAGCAGCCTTGCAGCCTCGAGCCTTTAGATAGCATTAGGATTAATTTCTTCATACCTGCCCATCATTTCAATCTAGGAGTATTGTCAAGACATGGCGCTTCTGGTCTCCACACTAAAGAAGAGTATTATTGTGAAGTGTCAAGGAGAAGCCATTCAGAGAGGCGCTGGTATCAGCGATGTGGCTAACAAACGCGTGAGGTTTCCGTATTTGGTAATTTGCAGATTACGAATGATTATGTAAGCTTATTAAAGCAGATGGTTGATTTTGATATCATATACCTGTTTTGTACACAAGTGAAGCGTCTGCAAACATGTGGGTCATTTGTGGAAGTTGTTTCAGTACGTCGCACGTTCGTGCTACAGAGACTGGGCTGATCTCTTTTCTGAGTCCCATGTTTCACTGAGGGAAAATGATGTAGGGTGAACAGGCTGGGTCACCCCAACCTCTGCTTCAGCCAGAGGGGTATAATTGAGATCAGCTCAGGCCAAATGACCTCAGCACTGGCTTCAGCTATAAAGAGGAAATTGCAGAGGAAAACGAGATCCTGGAAGAGCCTAGGCTGTCTCTGGAGAATTGGTGGAGCACTCAGCCTTGCTCTCTAGGAAGGCATGCAGCAGAATGTCTGTCAAAGAGCCGTTGCTTGGGAGATGGCATGCTGGTGACTTCCAGCAAGGCAAGGCAGACATCTTTGACACCTTCAGAAACAAGAGACCCATGGGCAGTGCTTAAATTTCACTGGAATGATAGCAAAGCCGAATATCTGGAGGGATCTTCGCCACTGAAGAATTAACTCTACAGATATTTTAGAGAGAAAGGCAGAATTAGTTACAATGCATTGATAAAAAGCCCGTTATCCATTTCATCAGCTCAAAGACCAAATTGATTCTAAATGCCCCGCTAGTTTATACAGCAGCAAGAAAGCAGCCATTGCCCACTGAACAATGACTCGATGCTGTCCCCGTCCTTCGGAGTGTATTTTATGCTCGTTTCTTAGAACTCAGATACAGGTTTCTCTCCTTTGCTGTTCTTCTGCCTGCAAAAATAAATGATAATAAAATAAAATAAAAAGATGGAGAAAACAAAGGGCTGTGGTTGGTAAAGGAATCCTCCGCTTCTCCATACCTATAGCCAGTTCTTGTGTCTCCATTTTTATTGGTTGTCCACCGTGGCTATGATGCTGTATGTATTTGTGCTTTTAAAGACACAAAAAGCAGTTGTTTCTTAGGATCTGTGAGTAATGCAAAGCCTGGGGAGCCCAGACCTTTCCTGGGCTGGAGCTAGGGAAGGAACTCACTGAGTATCCTGCCCCTGCCTCCTGGCATCTGCTTCCCACAGCTGTGTGAGTCTGAGTTCTTCCAACACAGCATCTCTATTTCCCCAGGAGTCTTTCCTTTTCTAGTTGCGGATCCTGCTCATGTCTGGAAGAGAACCTACCCTCATCATCATGACTGACAGAGATGGTCAGAAGCCAGCAACTCCAACCCATCTTGATTCCGGACTTCAGATTTCTAAAAACACTGAAGGGAATGCGTGTTCTCAGGATGGAGGGCAACACGTCTCAGGCCCCTTTGGTTATTGGACTCTTTTTAATCGCAAACACAAATCGTAAACTTTGTTGTGTTACTTTAAGTGTGCTTGGAGTTGTGTAGGGCCCCTGCCAGGTGTCTGCACAGTGTCCTCTGTGCTGTGTTTTCAAGGGGCTGGTGATCTCTGAGATGTTAGTGGTACTCCTTGCACAGAGAATTCTGTAGTGACAGAAGCCTGGCAGAAGCTACATAGTGCATCCTGTCTTGGAGAATACAGTATTGGTGAATGTATTTAACCCCCTGAAAAGTCCCAGTGAAGAATGAGTTGCAGATGTGTGTTTGCTGTTTCCTTAACTCACCTGCCAGTACTCAGTGTTCATCTGTATTCTATGAGCATGTGTCCTTGGTATATGCGTATGTTGAACGTGTGTGTCAGTGTGTGTTTGTGAGTCTGTGTGTTTCTCTCTCTGTGTGTGTGTTGTCTCTGTGTTTCTGTCTGTCTGTGTGCATTGTTTGTGTGTTTCTGTCTCTGTGTGTCTGTAGGTCTGTGTATATTTGTTGTATGTATCTGTCTTTGTGTATATCTGTGTGTGTTGTGTGTCTGTGTGTTGTATGTGCATGTGTGTGTCAGTGTATATGTGTGTTTGTTGTGTGTTTTTGTGTATGTTTGTATGTATGTATATCTGTGTGTTGTAGGTGTGTGTTGTCTGTGAATGGGTCTGTGTGTGTGTTGTCTGTGTGTTTCTGTCTCTTTGTATCTCTTTGCAAGTCTGTGTGGTGTTTTTTATATGAGTGTGTCTTTGTGTATGTCTGTCTGTCTGTATCTCTGTGTGATGTATGTGTGTGTGTTGTTTATGTGTGTGTGTGTTTCTCTGTGTATGTGTTTTCTAGCATGTTCTGGTGCTTGGTCCTAGAATCTAAACCTCTATCACTGATATTTGCCAGCCAGCCCAGTCTCATAGTTAAGCTCTAGGTTCATGAGAACCTCCAACTCATAAAGCAAGGTAGATGGCTTCTAAGAAACAATACTAGAGTCAGGGATAGTCATGGCTTAAATCTGAAATGTCCCTGAGGCAGGCTTATATTTTGAATGCCTGCTGTCCAATTTGTGATTTTATTTTGGGAGGGTCTGGGAATGTTGGGAGACAGGGCCTAACTGGGGTTGGCCCTTGAAGATCTATGCTGTGACCCAGACTTCTGAGTGATGTGGATAGACTGTACTCCTGTCTCCATGATGATTTCAAATGCATGGAACCAAGAGCTACAGGCTGCATCCCCCGAAATGTGAAACAGACTTTTCTCATCTTTAAGTTTCTTCTATCACAAATTTTGATCACAGTGGTGAGAAAGATAACCTTGGCATTCTCATTTATTGAGAAGCTGTGTTCTGTGTTCACAGGAATGCTGACAAGCCCTGTGAGGTTTCCCCAATCCTTAGGGAGCATTTTTAAACACCATCCATGCCTCTTCCTGGACCAGTTTCTTCCTGAGTTTCCATCAGAGATGTTTTGGGGTCTGGGTCCATCTCAGCCTCCTCAGGGTGGTTTCTCTGCTTGACATTGGCAACTTTCATTTGCATCAGTCCTTAGCTAGGAGCTACATGTACACACATACACACACACACACACACACACACACACACACACACACACACAGCTTAGATCTTATTCTCTGCTTTGTGACCTTAGCTGAAGCTAACTGTCAATGGGGACAGTTGTGTCAAACCAGTAATGAATTGTCACACACCCATGTGACACATGTATTACTATCTCAAGGTGTCCATGAGTAAACTCAAACTGCCATATTCCCTTAGCTCACAGCTCCTAAGTTCACAGTCTTGACAAATGACTGTGAACTTCAAGTAGTTGGGGGCCCAACCCAGGCATGAACCATTCCTGCCCTTCTTGTCCAGAGGCAGCCATTACTAACATAAACTCATGAATCCCCAGGCTGGTTCCTGCCGTATTGGCCATGTTCCACCTTAATCCAGATCACCCAGCGTTCTGGCAGGAATACTGGTGTCCTTTGACACTCCTCAGTGGTCTCCATCTCATGCCACCATCATGTTTCTTCATCATCAAGACATTCCACCTTTTAAACAAATCTCCCACTGAAGAAAAATATCCAGCATATCCCAGTGGGAAACTTTTAAAGGAACAGGTTAGAAAAATATGTGTATATGTTTGACTGTGAAACCTCTGAAAACCTTGCATTTAATGTGCTATCTTAGTACATTTTTATTTTATTATATTGCATATTTATTTATTTTGTGGGTGCATGAATACTTTCATACACACACACAAACATACACACACACACACACACACACACACACACAGGTATCCATGTATGTGTGTGCATATGCATTTGTAGACTGTGTTTCTTAGGAAGCTATCTGCCTTGTTTTGCTGAGACAGGGTTTCTCATTGGGCCCAAAGCTTTCTAAGGCATTGAACCCCAGGGATCCACCCATCTCCATTTCAGAAGAGTTGGGATCATAAGCTTGTGCTTCTATGCCTAGCTTTTTAAGGGTGGTTTCAGGGAATCAAACTTGGGTCCTTGTGTTTATACGTAAGTACTTTCCTGACCCAGTTATCCTTGTACTTAATTTTAAAAAATGATAGTTTATGGCATCTTTTAAGTGAGAGAAATTGGATTACGAAATAGTCTACATTACAAAAAGCTGGTTAGGGAATGAATATAAATTTCTCGTGTGTATTTATCTAAACAGTTCTGGGTGGGAAGGTACAAAGTACCAACGTCACTTATTTCTTTACCCTGGGGTTGGAGTGATTTTAATTTAGTCCATTGTTCTAATGAGCACAGCTGTATAATTCTCCAATTGAAAAATTAGGAATTGTACCTGAAAGGTTTGAGTTCTAAGACAATCTGTTCTGTGTGTTAGAGAACCAGTATCAGATCCCAGGGAGCTTGGTGCCCATTCATCGTTCAGACTCGGGAAGCCAAGTGAGATGTACTGAAGTGACCTGTCTACCCATGTCCACTCCCTTTGGTGTCAACTCATTGGGCCAAAGACCACCTCTTATTCATCTAGCCATGTTTCCTCCAGGCTGGGCCCCAAGGAGTGCTCAGTAGTTTGTAATGATGATGGAAGCTGAGTTATGTGTGCAGAAGATGGATGGTTATCAAGGCCACCTCTTTGATGGTGTCTCTGCTGACACACATGTCTTGCATACTTGCAAACCTCCCCACACTGCCTGTTCTAGGCATGGTGCATGCATGCTCCCAGAGGTAGGTGTGCTCCTTACTGCCATCCAAGAGACAGGAGGAGACTTGGAGTTTAGTAAGTAGATTTGTCTGAACAATGAGCATCTCATTAGAAATCCCAGTACGATGTTGTATGGACCCATCGCTGCAACAGGACACGCATAGAAACAGATGATTCACTAGAGGGCCCTGGGATAGTCATTAACTGTCTGATGAAGGGAAGACTGTCTTTGACCAGAGTGGGGATAGTGGAAGGTAGTCCTATAGCAGAATGGCATAGCTTTGGTCCACGGTTGGTTTAATAACAGTGTAACTGAAGGTTCTAGAGTTAGCCAGAAGTCATGCTTGCCTGATCCCTCTCCCCCACCTCTCTCTCTCTCTCTCTCTCTCTCTCTCTCTCTCTCTCTCTCTCTCTCTCTCTCTTTCACACACACACACACACACACACACACAGATAACCACACATACAGACAGACATACACAGATACATACACATAGACACACATACATAGGACACAAACATAAACACACACACACACACACACACACACACACACACAGAGAGAGAGAGAGAGAGAGAGAGATAACCACAGACACAGACATACAGACACATACAGAGATACAGACACACACATAAATTTATTAGAGTAGTTATTATATTTGGGTTTATTAGAGTTGTCTACAGGGTATGATCCATGTAGTCCAACAATGGTTGCCTCTCAGTGGAAAGCCCAAAGATTTGATACTTGCTTAGTCCATAAGATTTCGTGTCTCAGCAATCCCAGTCTGGGGCTAGAGTCCTGGGTTAGTTCTCAGACACACACACACACACACACACACACACACACACACTCAGACATACACACACTCAAGACATGTGTGCACACACATACACACTCAGACACATACATACTCAGACACAAATACTCAGACATACACACACACTCAGACACATGCACACACACATACTCATATATACTCAGCTACACACACACTCACGCACTCGGTGTCAAGTTCAGGTTTCCAATATCGAGAAGGCAGTGTGCCGCTCTGAGGTAGGGCGCTAGCCTCAGTAGGCTGCACTGAATGGTGGCCAAGTTACCTTCCACTATTTTTCCAAATTATGTTTTTATTGCTCTTCCCTGAGAGTGGAGAACACATTTGTTGAATGTGGTGGATATTTAAACTGGGGTTTTAAATCCTGCTTGTTTTACAGGGGATGTGTCACATGTGCGCAGCCTGTTATGCGACTGCAACCTCTTGCCCTTGACTGATTTGCTGATCGTTTTTAATTAAGAAATATTTAGTTCAAAACTCCTGATACTTTCTGATACTTCCTACTCTTCTGCTCACCCATAGGAGTAGCACAGTTAATGTGGATTTTTGCACCCAGTGAGACTGGCTCTTGCTACAGAAGTTGGCAATTTAGGGAATAAGTTGGGAGCTCGCAATGTCATTGAAAGTCACACAAATCAATTGGGCAAAATTATTTTTCTGTGATTATCTTGTTTTGTGCAGTTGCGTTTTTAATTTTGACAGTTTAAGTGTGCTCAGGGTTCATGGCAGTTAAAGGCCAAGTGGAATGTGGGTCAGGTCACTGTTGAGATTCCCACCGCTGGGCTAATGAGGCTCGCTTTGGGATATTCAGTGTCATTTCGTATCATTAACATTGAAGAGCAATACTTTAGAACAAAACAAATGAACAAAATATTTGTTGGGTGCCTAGGGTGTGCAAAGCCTAGATTTCGTAGCGAGGGACCTAAACATAGCCCTTTCCTACGCGAGTCATGCTAATCAAGAAGAAATGAGGAGTAATCAAGTAAAGATTTAGACCTTGTAGGAAAAGGGTCCACAAAGTGGCAGAAGATTAATTGTTAATAAATTATGCACGTGAAAAGTACTTGATTTTGGAGACAAAATTACAGGCTGTGGAAGGTCCTTTTATTCTATGGGGGTATTTATTGGCTTTTTTTTTTTTTAATTGGTAGAATAAAAAAGGAGATTCTAGAAGATTCGGCGAGTAGGTTGGAGAAAGAAGAAAGGAAAAAATGGACTTAGCAGTTAATGAGTATAGTTTGGGTTGGCAATCTATGAGTATGATTTGATTTTGAACACTTGCTTTATGTATGTATGTATGTATGTATGTATGTATTTATTTATTTATTATTGTGAGACAGGTTCTTAGGTAGTTCCCTCTGTAGCAACCTTCCTGTCTCCATTTCCCTGGTGCTGGGATTGCAAGTATACACCTCCACGTTCATTTTATGTTAGCACCGGGGACAGAATCTAGTGCTCCAGGCATGTCAGGCAAGCAGGATGTCATCCTCGGCTCTGGGAAAGCATTTCCAGCAGAAGTGTGGGAAACTTCTGGAGAGTTCCATTCCACTGGACAAACATTCACTTTCACTGTTGTGCTTCCTGTCAGTGCGGACAAGAAAAGAGGGGGCCCCTCCTCCATCGCTATCTCTTCGGCTTCTCCAGGTCAAATGTGTGCGTTCAATACAACTGAGTTCTCTGCTTACACCCCCAAGTAAAGAGATCAGCTAGCTATACCTGAAGGTTCTAGAAAGACTTCATTTCCATTTCATTCTGCTTGTGGACAGAACTCAGGTCCTTGCCATTGTGAGTAAGCTCTTAGCTTTGCTCCCTGTTGGCCAAGGAGCCCTCTTCCTCCAAGTAGATACAATCTCATTCTGGATACGTGGTGCCCTTCATATCAGCCATAGCTTGTACATCTCTTCCCTTTTCTCCTGGAAACAGCTATGAAAGATCCCTGCTTTTAAAGGTGGTATATGATTAACTGGGACCTCTCACATAGGCTTTCTTTTGATTAATTTAGGGTCAACTGATTAGTGACCTTAATTACATCTGGGAGACCTTTCCTGCCTTGCGGTAAATAGCACGTGTCATGGATATGACCAGGGAGCCTATAATGATGTCAATCAGTTAGCGCTGTCCCTGCTATGTCAAACCTACAGACTGGCGCTACAATGTCCCCTCCTGTCACCTCAAACCTTACACCTTGGGAAACACGTGGTGGAATTCAGCACTTTTGACAACTCTGTTTTATTTTCAATCAAATGTTCCTCTTTTTTATTTTTGGAGAAAGAAAAAAAAATGAGCCTTTAAAGAAAGGGCGTGGATGGTCTTCCATTCATCTTTCAAGGTTATCAGCAAGTAAAAGGCTCCTTATGCCCCCAACATCTTGACCTAGATGGGATAAGGGAACAAACTTGAAAGGGAGAGCAAAATTCCACCAAGATATGAGTGCTAATCAGAAATCCTTTTCTTCTCTTTGCTAGCCCCGGTATAGTTGGTGTCAGAACTTAAGAATGTTAAAGAAGAAAACCTTTAACTCTGTTTATAACTAAAATTGAGCATGCTAGTGGTATTCTCTGGTTCAACACGGGAACAACATGTTGAATCATTCAGGGAGAGAAATGGCATTTATTTATGACTCTCTCAGTGAGCCATTCCATTCACGCTGAAACTTGACAGCCATCTGAGTGGGCAGCAGCAAGGGGGAAGGCTGAGTGTAGAGCTTAGCATAATGAGAAAATCTCTTTTCCTTTCCTGGACAGTGTTATTGGACTCATTTGTCCATGCTGGGAAGCCGGTTCCTTGCCAGCAGAAAACACGCCGCCAGTCAACACATTCCCAGCTCTCTTACCAGCATCCACAGAGCATTGAGTGAGGACGTTCTGTTTCAAAATGGTCCAGCTCTCTTTAGACCATGAAAGCCGGCCCTTGTCTTTTCTGAGGATTCTTCACTTTATTTGAGTAGAATGTTAAGACTTTACTCATAATCTGTGAATCCCGGGCTCGTGGATAAATGCAAATATTGCTATCACCTTCCACTGACAGAAGACTTCGGGGTTACCATGGAGAGCAGTGTTAATCCTTTTGTAATTAGTGCTTTATTTCAGTCTTCGTAGGGCAAGGATGGAGTCGGATTTTGGTAAATTAACTTTGAAATCCTATTCTTAACCCTCACTTTTTTTTTTAAATCTTAAAAAGTAACCACGATATATAGAACTATGTTGTTGTTTTTTTTTTTTTTTTTTTTTCTTCTCTTCTTACCAATAATAGAAGACCCGGTTTATGTGCTAAGATGGAACCAAGCCAGCACATAAAGTCTGAAAAGTGAGTTTGAGGACCAGGTGGTCCTGATTATCCTGGTGAAAGAGACAGAAAATCTTCAGCAGAGGATGAGCCATGATCATACCTTAAAAAATAACGAAAAAACTATCGCTTTTACCGCAATGAGTGGTATGTTCAGATGTGACTTTCTGAATTTGAGAAGGTTTTTTTTTTTTTTTTTTGAGAAGTGATTTTTCTGAGTGGTCTTCAGCAAGGTTTAGATATCTGTCAGGAGCAAGCCTGACAGAGTTCCAGAGTCAAATCACCGTAGGGTCCACTGGCTGGAAAATTCAATAAATCCTGTTACTCTGTGAAGTCTTAAGACCTTTTAGTGACACCTACAGACTGTCTGGAAGGATGGTTCAGCATGCGCTCTGTGCTGAGGACACTTTCTCTCCAGATTCCTGCATGGCCTTCCTCAATCTGAGGCCAGGGCTCAGGAGACACTCAAGGAGAGGGAGTGAGGTCTTGTCTTGCAGGGTGAACAGCTTGGCTTAAGTGCATATGGAAGGGTGGCAACAGGGAGAAGCTTGGGAGGAGCAGTGTGCCATCAGGGGTCAGATGAAGAGGTAGACCGAGGACCACTGAGAAGACAGGGCTAGTCTGTGTAAACAGTGAACTGAGTAAAGATAGCGTTTTGAAATGGGAACTTCTAGTTTCTGTGGAAAGTCAGTTATGTCAAATGATGTTTTGCTGGGGCACACAGGTGAAAGGATGTCATGCTAAAGCAGACATGTGGAAGGATGTTTTCCTGAAGAAGACACAGGTGAAAGGATGCTTTGATACAGCAAACATGTGAAAGGACCCGTGATGACGGAGTATAAAGATGACCCCATAGACAGTGGGAGACAAGCACTGAACATGGATTTGGTTTGCTCCGCCACAATATTCTTCACTAAGGATATGCATGAATTGGGTTGCCTTACATAGGATTGTTGCTCTCCACAGAGAGAAGCTGGAGAAAGAACTTCTCGTGAGGTTCCTGTGGCAGCTTGCTGCCTCCTCGATCTTGCCTCAGGCCATTGGGCAAACCTGTTGGTTTCTTCAGGATTGAACTACTGGTTCCTACCTGGTGTCTGCCCTCAGAAAGGACTAGATTGTAGCTGCTGTCTTGTGTCTAGTATCTTCCTGATTAGAGGACTGGTCTGCAGCTGCTGAACTGTATTTGGTGTTTGCTACAGGACTGAACTGCTAGGAAAAAGGATCGAGCTCGCCCCTGAAGAGCTATTGCTGAACAGGTCCACTTACCCCATATTTTGATATCTTTTCTCTCCCACTACCTCTGCTGGAGGAGAAGTTGAACCCTTATTGAAAGCAGGTTGTAAAAACTTTTATGCCTACAGTATTTTGTTGTTGCTTTGTACTTGAACAGCATTAAAATAAAAATTAATCTGATAACATGTCTGCAGATCTACCTGCATTGAAACATGTCAGTCTAAGTACTGGATGAGCAGGTACCTTCCTACCACCTTTTCCAGCCAAGTCATTCCCAGATCTACATGAGCTTCTTCTCCCTGATGACTGTTTTGTCCTGTCTGGGTCCCTCACTGCTGTGTGTTCCAGGAACACAGCATTTGCTCCAGGTCTCCAAGGCAACACTTTCATTAACTGACAGGTAACTCCTAACATTTCCTTAGTTACGCCTTTTGTTTCAAAACCATTACAGAACAGGCTAGTAGGCGAAGCGTGACGCTCAGGGCCAGAACTTGCCTAGCAAGAGCTTAGGTCTAGGCTTTTTCCTCAGAACTAAAGCCCCCAAAACCAGAAAGTGCAGGGGCACGGGGCGATGCCTGCCTTTTAGAGCAGCTTTTCTCATGGAGCACTGGTGTGAAACCACAACCAGTCACAGCGCATGTCTGCCAACTGAGATGCTTCTCTAGTGTTCTGGTAGCTGACCGAGCTGGTACACACCCCTCTACCCTTCATGGTCCTTCCCATTTGAGTAATCAAAGAAGCAAAATATTGCAGCATACATGAGAATTAAAGAGAGTATGTGTTGTTGCATGCTCACATGTCTATTGTGTGTATGTTGTACATTCACATGTATATGGGAGTTTACCTGCACATGGGTGCACTTGCATGAGGAGGCCAGAGCAGAATGTCAGGTGATTCGATTGCTCTCCCTCTACCACCTTTATTTACTTTGGCTGCTCTGACTGACAAAACCCTCCAGGGCTGGGATTGTAGGCGCGGGGGAGAAAGCATGAAAGGATCCTTTGGCTGGCCATGCCAAAGTGTGCTGCTGAGAAATCACCCCAGGAAACAGACTTTGGGCAAGAGGTACTTGGGGAGGGAGGAAGCAAGGAAAGCCATCTCAGAGTGGGGACATGAGAGAGACAGAGAACAAACAAGACAGAGAATGAGAGAGACACAGAGTGAGACAGGGAACACACAAGACAGTGAATAAGAGAGAGGAGAGATAATGAGTAATCTCTATCTCTATATCTATCAATATCATCTATATCTATCTATATATCAACTCTATCTATCTATCTATCTATCTATCTATCTATCTATCTATCTATCTATCTATCTATCTATCTATTCATCTATCTATCTATCTATCTATCTCTTTATCTATCTATCTATCTATCTATCTATCTATCTCTTTATCTATCTATCTATCTATCTATCTATCTATCTATCTATCTATCTATCTATCTCTTTATATGAGGGGTGAGAGTGGGGAACCTTTTCGGAGCAGTACCTGGTGGACTTGGTGGGTGATGAAGTCAATGGCCTCCATATAGGCTCTTGAGGGCAAGCCGGTGGAAATGCCAGATTGCGAACAATGGATGTGAGCCCAGCTATTTTAAGTGGGTGTTGGAGATCTGAATTTAGATCCTGAAGGTTGAGTGGTAAGCTCTTTATGGACTGAACCATCTCCCAAACCCTGCTTTCATCCTCCGTCCTCCCATCCCTTTCTCCCCTCCCCAGGTTTATAGGTCTCTGTGTGTTGAGCAATGGTTGGCCACACACGTTCTTTCCTTCATGGCCTTGATGGGGACTCGGATAGTCCCTCCTCCAGCAGAGGGACTATCAGTTTTGCTGCTTGGTCACAGGCCGCTGTTTGATAATTTGATTTTTGAGTTGCTGTTCTAAACGGTAGGCAGAGGACACTTCATCTCTATCTCCCCATTTCACAAATGAGGGTGAAGCAGCCACATTAAACGAAAGAAAACAACAACAACAAAAATAACCCGTTCCCAACCAACCACAAAGTCCATCCGCCTCCCAGCCAACAGCTGCCCCATAAATGTCACGTGCACTTAAAGCAGCCGTGGTCAGTGACAACAGGGTGGGGGGCAGCTCAGGTCACAAAACCAGAGCAGGAAATGTATTTTCATCTTGTTATTTATGACCAAGCCTTAAAGGAAAACAGATGGCGCTGCTCTTGGAGTTGTCTTGCTCTTGTTTCAAATGGCTAATTCAAATCAAACGCAGTTCTATTCTTAGTAAAGGCAGCTGCTGCATTGTCTGAGCTGGGCTGTTTTTACCAACACAGCCTCCCCCTCCCCCGCTCGCACCCCTCCCCCGCTCGCCCCCCAATAGAATGGCCAGAGAGGACCACGGCTGTCCTTCAGGCTGTCACCATTGCTCAGGCTCAGCAGCCCTGAGGGATCCGCCCCTGTCTGCAGCAGCCTGCCTGTGGGCCATGTCACCTGGTTTAGCCTGTGGCTGCACTGTGGGGGTCCCCTGACTCCCACTACTTACCTCTAGCATTTGATCTTGTCAACAGCCTAACTTTCCCTTTGAAAACTGGGATCTCTTCCAACTGTAGAGTGACCTCTCAGGGACTCTTTTGGGGGGCGGGGAAGATCTTGCAGATGGGAAAGGAAGTCGAAGCCTACAGACAGGGGGTGGAATGTGGATGCTCCTCCCACCCAAAGCAGATAGCCTAGCAGCTGAAGAGCTCGGTCTCTCCATGGGTGGCCAAGTCTTCCCGCAGATTTTCTTTAACCCTGGAGTCTAGCTCTGAAAGAATCACTGGCAAGGAAGACTTAACCCTTTGGAAAATACCAAGAATTTAAAACATTTATAATAAACACGCATACAATGAATTAATTAAAAATGTTTTTCTTTTCCTTTCTCTCTCTCTCTCTCTCTCTCTCTCTCTCTCTCTCTCTCTCTCTCTCTCTTTCTTTCTAAGTTCAGTTCACCACCAGCTCCCCTCTGACACCCCAGAAGGCACCAGTTGATCAGTTTCTACTTGTTAAGAATGACAGGTGTGTACCTTTTCCTCTGGTGTTACTTGGCATTGAGTGTCACATCCAGGGCCTCGCCAGTGGTTGGCCAGTACTGTGCCAGTGAGCTACACCCGGGCCCTATATCTCTAAGAATTCTGCCTGTGTTTCTATTTTAATCTAACTGTACCCACAGCCCCTACTCTTCTCCAGTGATAGTTAAGGAAGGAGCCTTTCTACAACTCCCTCTTGGGAACCCATTCTCTGAGTCGCCTTGTAGCATGTTTTTGGTGAGCTTTCCGACAGCTTTTACATTATTATAAATAGGTAAATGTCTTATATTTGTAAGCTATGTGGCACAATATTATTAGATTTTCTGTCTCAGAATCTTTCCTGGAATTAATAATTATATTATTTTCCATTTGCTTATGTTTATGTAGTTATTTAAATTTGCCTTTCATAGAATTAAAAGTTTCTAACTGCTTGTCTATAAACCTTTCAAACTGCCAGAGGGATCTTAGAATTCTCTCCCTCCCTCCCTCCCTCCCTCTCTCCCTCTCTCTCTCTCTCCCCCTCTCTCTAAGCACTCCTCTTTCTAAAATGACCTTTCTCCCCATCTCCTCCTACTGTGATCTGTGAGACCAAGGCTTAATCTAGAATTTTCTATTACTTTTTTCTTATATCGGTTCACTCAACAAAACTCCACATCCTCTGATATCTTCCACACAAATTGATTGGAAATAACATTTCTTTAAATTTCTTCTGTACTAGTGACTGCTTTCTGTTACTCCTAATGAAATACATGAGGCTCGGGGTTGTATCGAGAAAAGAGATTTCTTTACTTCATAGTCTTAGAGGCTAAAATTACAAACAAGAGTACACTGGCTTTATCCCGTCAGCACAGTGAAGAGACACATGTGTGAGAGAGGGATTGTGTGATACAAGAGGAAGACAGGAGTGAGAAAGTCAGGTAGCACACTCAAACCACAACACCTTTCCTTCTTCAGATGAGTCTGACTCTACTCCCCTTAGACCATCACCGTTGATATTGCAAAGACAACATGAAACCACGACCAGTGAACTTGAACAGATGCCAGGGGAGACTCTTCTGGTGAAATGCAACCCTATATGTATAGCAAAGCTAGAAAACTCCTGGGGAACAAATCAAAAGAAGAAGAAATCTTTGTGATCTTGGATTGGTCCAAGATTTCTTAGATATTTCACCAAAGACAGGCTTCATTGCCCAATAGACCTATAAGCTGAATTGACCAGTTTGGGTTTTCACTACCAGCATGAAATGAAACCATACAGCTTACAAGGAAATGTTTACAAAATACATTTGTGATAAAGAACCCAAACAACCTGCACAAAGCGCTCTCAGAAACATAACACCGAGAAAAAAATCCAATTAAAAATGGGGTCATAGATATTGTTACCAAGGAAAACTTAGATAAACCATCCAGCTTCATTTGTTCTTCATTGACTTAAAGGCCTCGAACTCTGGAGGTCATCTGGTGGATAATACATTATTAGTGTCCTCAGCCACTGCTGAAGATAACTCCTCTGATGTGTGAATCAGGATGCTAACAGTTGCCTAGGTTACTTTTCAGAGAGAGAGAGAGAAAGAGCTGTGCTCACAAATTATTCTTCTTTGGCCACTGGATAAAGTCTTCCTTCCCCACAATACTTTTTTTCTCACGGATGTTGGTCTTTATGAGGAATGTGCTTCCTGACCTGGGTTGGGTAGCAATGTGAATAAGCAATTTACCAAAGAAGACACGTAAATGGCAAATCAAGACGGGAAGTAAATGCTTGTTGCTGTAGTCACCAGCAAAATGCAAGAAAAATTCCAGGGGGAGGCTGCTTCCTACCAGATAATGAAAAATAGATTGCCCATAACAAGTAAAAATAGAGGAACTGCAGTCTCTGTTCACTGCCGTTGGCAATGCAAGACGTTCCAACTTCAGAAAGTATTCTTGCTGTTTGTTATAAAGTTAAACCCACTGAGATTGCTCAGTGGGTGGTGCTTACTTTTCAAACATGAAGACCTAAATTCAGACCCCAGGACCCAATTAAAAGCTGGTTGTGGCAACAGGTGCCTATAACCCTGGTGCTAGCAGAGGAGGGAAGAGACAGGAAGATCCCTCTTGGTGGCTTGCTGGTAAGCCAGTCTAGCTGCAAGGGAAACAGGGAGTTCCTGATTCAGTGAGAGAGCCTGTCTTGCTTACATCATCATACCCAGATAAAGGTTCAACACTCAACCATCCAGCTGACAAAGAGAAATACATCCATGCAAAAGTTGGAACTGAAAGGTTCTGAGCATCCATTTTGTCATAATCAAATCCTCAGAATAACTTTAATGTCTATGGGGGTACCAATAAGCAAAAATACTATTATGAACAAAAAAAAAAAAAAAATAGAAAGAAAGAAACCTGCAAATCAGCATGCTGAGTGAAAGAAGCCATACTGCATAAGTTCATTTGTAGATAATTCTGGAGAGGGCAAACCAAATTCATATTGGCTGAAAGCCTGTAACTATGGCAACAATTATCTCAGGGGAGTGTGGAGATTATGAAGGCATATCTCTGTGAGGTAGTAATGATCTATAGATGTAGATATTTGTTTCTGTATCTATATTCATTATATCTTATTCTTAATGTACAGATTTTGTGTCAATGCTCTTTTTAAAAAAGAAGGCCTTGTCTACCAATCACTTTTCAGCCAAACAGCACACTGTATTCTAGTGAGAAAAACTAGCATTCTTAACTTCACTGCTAGAGAACCAAAGATAGAGACTAATGCTAATATGAGGTTCCACTGAACCCATCCTGTGTGTTCAGCCCTTTAAAGTCAATCGTATCCCCGGAATTTGTCACAGAAGGGTGAACCTCAAATTCCTTAGTAAGATCTGACACTTAACCCTGGCAGGTTGCCATGGGGCATGGGTCCAACCACAGTCTGAGACAGGAGACAACAACACACTTCTCAGTTGGCTGACTGTGGTTCCAGGATGGTTGTGGTCTGGGAGGAAGGTGGGAGGGCTGTGGTCTGTGAAGTCTTGTTGGGACTGGGATTAGGAAGATGCAGTCCAGTACCTGCTGAGCAGTAGGGATGTACCTGTCTTTGAACCACATCATCTTATTTCGTTAGTCCATTTCTCTCTCTGCTCTTACTTTTGTTTTTCTGCATCCTTCTCTGATATGATCAAAATGGAAAACTGGTATGTCTATTGTGTTTGATGGCCATAGAATACAGCTGAGCTCTGGGCCTGGGAATAAACCTACCTTTCCTGGTAGCATTTCTGAAGACTGCCGGTGCAATTCACTTCCGAAAGCAAGGGATCAGGGATTGATCCCTAAAATGCCCTTGTTCAGTCTCCAGAGGGAGTCCAGTAACCGCTCAGCTCCAAGACCCAATCTGCATTTTCCTCTAGGATAAAAACCCACAAGTGATTACGATTTGGTGATCTGTCATTCAAAACGCCAGTCTGATTTTGTGCTAGCTCATGTCAAGCGGGGTGATTAGACCCGTAATCGCAACTGTAAAAAGGGACTGGCTCTTCCTCAGTTCCCAAGCCTTTACCCTAACCACACTGTAGAATGACAATCTACACTAATTGGCAATTAGAGATGGTCATAAGGAGTGTGCGGTGTTGTTGTAAAGCCCATGTAAACCTCAGATATTATGATAATTGTTTTCAAGGAAAAACTGGATTAGAGGCAAGCCATGGAAACATGAAGGGTGTTCAGTGTTTGGTGGCTCAGGGGCCTCGCTAATCTTTAAGTCTCTGAAAGGAATATTGTTAATACTACATGACAGACAAATTATATCTTGAACCTCTAGAAATGCCTGGAGGGAAATAAAAAAAATATGCTGTTGGCAGACAGACTTCTTAGTATATTCCCAGGATGCCGCTGGATTTCCAGAAACCCAGCTATGGGCCTCAGTGAATCATATACGTCACATTACCAGAAACAGTCGCTGACAAATACTTTATTTAAATGTTATTGAGATAAAAGCATGAGGCGGCCAGCAGTTAGAGGCAGCAAAGTAACAGATGTGTCCATTTCCTGGTTGCCCCAACTGGGAAGTACCACCATCACTTCTTCCTTTTATTTTATTTTTTAAAAAAATTCTTTGTTATTTTGCCAGGGGACTGGAAGACATATGTCACTTTTCCACCTTAACGGGGCATTTTCTAGTTTGTTTGGATTTATGTCACAAGCTTAATGAGATTTAAATGGAATTTTTGTATGTGAATAATACAGAGGCTTACTGCAAAACTCTTTTCAGCTGTGCTGCCGGCATGCATTTGCATAAAGGTATTTAAATATGAAAGAAAGATCTTGGAGATCCCTATAAATCACCAGGCCTGAGTTACACGGAAGCAACTCAGGGACCGGTCAGCTTAGCCACAAGTACTTTCTGGAAAAGGGTTATGTCTTCACTTTTCTGCCACAGAAAATCAGCCAAGGTGGGGAACTGGTCGACCTCAGTATCTCCTATGGAATATCTGGTCCCTTGATGCCACCAAATAAGTAGATAACTCTTGATTCCCATTAGAGGCTGTGATGAGTTAGGTTTGCAGAAGGAGGATACTTGGGGAAGAAGGAGTGTGCATTATGAAACTGCTGTGGCAGAGATGTTGCTGTCATTATCTTTTTAAATAACCAGTGGTATCTTCTACCGAGACCCCACTGTATGGACAGGTGATGGAGGTCACTCCTCTGGTTCTTTTTCTGAGCCTAGCCCTTTCTGCCACCATCAAGAGGTGTGGGGTAAATTTCTAAGGTGGCACAGTTGCCCCGGCCTGATTTTAAGGACACTGCTATTTCTTGGCATGGCCCTGGCTTTGCAGTCACTGTTCGATGGCTTTTCTTACGTCGAGTCACCACAAAGTTGTCATTATCCTCATATTTGAGCCCAGAAATGAAAGGCAAACTGTGATCTAAAAGCACTGGGTCAGATGGCTCAGTGGGTAAAGGTGCATGCTGTTAAACCTAAGCATCAGAGTTTGATTACTGGGGCCTCTAAATGACCTCTGGATGCATATCATAGCAAGTTCAGGGTGGTACCCACAATCATGCAGATACACACTGTAATGAAAGGCTTTTAAGAAAAAAAAAAGCCAATTTTAAGCCTTTCTTCTATCCTTCGGTGGAGTCTGTCACCCTTTCCTGAAGTATTGAGTTTAGAGTGTCTGAGCTGACCAGATGGGTAAGGGCAAACCTCAGCTAATCTTTGAAAATGCCATTCTGTTGTACAGCTGAGTCTATTCAGGGGATGGGGTGACACCAGGACAGCTTGGTGGAATCTGTGCCCTCCCCTGGTTCTCTGGATAAAGGAGAGGCCTTGATTTTGGTTTCCGTCTTTATGGAGTTCAGTATGGTCCTCTGGGAGCAGTATGAAATAGGTCTCCCTGGGAAAATGATTTGGAACGTTACAAGGAAGGTGCCTATTAGCCACACTTGAAGCTCACCCAACAAATATCACAAGTGTGCTCTGGTGGTGCTGGGCTACAGCTAACCCTGTGGGACTCTAGGAGAAATGGAGGGATTGTCCTATTTGGACATCTTGGATGATAGCAAATTAGAGGGAAAGAGATCTGCACGTGTATAAGGAGTAGAGTTGGATCAATAGCAAAGCGAAAGCCATCCTGAGATGGTCTCTCTGCAAGAGCTCAATGTTTGCTCTCTCATATGTATATATTTGGCCTAATTTTATCGCTCACTATCACCTGTGTGCCTTTTGATCCTGAACTGAGTACCTTACATGGCCTCAGTCCTGGCCCTCCATTGCTTGCAGCTCAGAACTTGAGGCACAGACTGCAAGGAGAGCTGCTCTCTAAGTGGTAGGTGGTCAATGGGAATGTGACCTGGCTCATTTCCATCTCCCCCTTGTTTCATCACACCGTATTTCTGTTGGCAAGGGTCCCCCCCCACTTTCTGTTTCCAATGAAAGAAACCATTTCCAAGAGTCTGGAGAAAGTCTCCTATCAAGTCGAAGGTCTGTAGCAATGGGTAAGGAGGGAGTAGGGAGAGAGGAGAACTGTGAAGAGCTGGGGTGGGGTTGGGAAGAGGAGAGCGTGCAGCCCACAGCCTGGGTTTTACAGAGTGGTCCCTCTAAAGCTGGCTTTCTCAGGTTATCTCTTCTGTTCAGGGTTAGGTCAAGCAGGTCTTTCAATGGCTGATTCTTCAGATTTATAACTGTTTTAATTTAACTACCAGAGCTCCGAGGAACACTTTCCTTTGACTTCAATAGAGTATAGCTTTATTAAGAAATGGGGGTGGGGGGAGGACCTGGTGAAAATATGCCAGTGGAAGTTCATATATGAGAAATGACCAGATATTATATGTCTTTCATTTTAATTTATTTCCTAAGCATTGAATGAAATTTTAGGCCCATCCAAGGAGCAAAATAAGATTAGCCTGCTTAACAATAGGCATCCAGGTATTTTTTTCCTTTTTTTCTTTTTAAGACATCAAAATTTGCAGAGATAAAAGTTTAATTATGTCCTAGTTGCTAGCTGAGATTTGGAAATCAATGTGGTTATTTCAATGTAATTCATGGTGGGCTATCAAATCACACAGGGGATCTTTGTACCCCTTCTGTTAAAATATAGCCACCATAAAATAATTAACAATAATGGAGTTGACATTAGATTAATGTAGCTAACCTCAGGTTGGTGGTGGAATTGCTTTTTGAATGAAACAGAAAAAAAAAAAAAAAAATTAAGAGCCGACCTCTGCGAGGAGGAAATAGAAGGAACGTGCCCAGAACACTGAAGACCTCGGATTCTTTGTTCCTGTGTAGAACCGGCTTAATACAGTCTTTTAGATGGAGTTTCTGGGGGAATAAAAGAGTAAGAGATTGATCACCTTAGAACTTTATGTATATTTTACATACTTTATAATAGACCCAGGGCTTTATCACACCATATTGCAGAAGCTGATTGATATATTGCTCTATTTTAAGGGAATACAGAGAAGGCGGGAGTGGGTGAGAGTTGGATACAGTTGGATTTACTTAGTGGCTATCCAGCAGAGCCTAAGTGTACTCAAGGATACAGCTGTAGGATTTGCAACAATCGGTGTATCTGTTACTCTTCCCATCCTTGTATACAGTAACCAGAACAAAGAACACAGAAGAGGAAAGATTTTTTTTTTATCTCTTTCTCTCAGGTTCAAGGGGTGTGAGGGTTGTAGGGAAGGCTGGGTGGTTGAAATAGCTTGTCTGATGGTTGCAAGAGTTTTCCAGAGGCTTATTCCCATCTTGGTGAGTCTGAAGACAAGCCTGCACTGTAGTTCTCAAGGTTTTCTCCCGGTGGCCTGCACCCATTAACTAAGCCTTGTGTCTTAGAGGGTCCACAGTTCCCCACCTCTTGCCACCCACAGTGCTAACAGCTGAGGACCAAGAGTTCAAAGACACAAACCTGCGTGTGTGGAGGAGGACATTTACATTTGCGGGGGGAATATTTTGATTTGTTCCATGACACCAGTTAGCTGCCATAAATGACCTGGATAATCCAAACTTGCTGGCAGACATCCTGTAGTGAGATTCATGAGTCTGAGAAAGTGTGCTATCATAAAGGGCAGAGAAGCTTCCTTGGGACCTCCCTGTTGGAGCTTGGGGTGGTACTCAGTGGGTGTCCAGATGGTCAGCTGGTCTCAGTTTTGAATTTTTAAAGTTCCTTTTTGCCTCCCAGTCTAACTTCTCACCAAACCTCCCTGACCTTTCTATCTTTTAAAATTTCAGGTCTGCTTAAAAAAAAATTAAATGTATCTTTTCTTTCATTTATTTGGTTTGTTTAACACTTTTAAATTATAATCATACTATTTTAACTTTCCTCCCTTTAGCCCTTCCCAAGTACCTTCTTTTTCCAAATCTTTCCATATCCCATTCAACTGTATTCGGGGTATTACACACACACACACACACACACACACACACACACAAACACACACACACACACACACTCTCACACACACTACACACACATACATACACACTACACATATAGAGACACACACACATACACCACACACACATACACAAACATACACATACAGAGACACACACACATACACCACACACACATACACACACACACCACACACACCACACACACCACACACACCACACACATACCACACACACCACACACACCACACACACACACACACACACATGCACACACACCACACACACATACACAGACACACATACACACACCAGCTGAGTTTTTTGTTGTTGTTGTTGTTTTTTGGTTTCTTTGTGTGTGTAGATAGTTTTAGGGCTGACAAGAATATTGGTTATTTTGTGCAAACCTCCAATCTGGGTTATGACTCAACATTTTGTACTCTGAAACTTATGAAATTGGATTCCTCTATAGTTGTTCTGGAAGAAACTGCTTTAGCTTCAATGCCTAACTGAGAGAATCCTTAAGGACCCAGACAACACAGTAGATCTTGGTAGAAATTCCTTTCTCTAGTTTCTTGGTTTAGATCCTTTGGGCTTTTTGGTTTTGATAAATGTTTGGATCTGATTTTTTTAATGTGGCATTTATAACTTCCTTAGATGTCATTTGACTAATAAGAGGGGATTATCATGACACATAAAATCAAAAACAGTGAAACCAAGGCTAGGAAATGCCTCCAACAACTACACCAGAGGTCTGTGAATTGTTGGTCCCCAAGTGACCCTTAGATTTTACACGTAGTTATTGAAAATCATCTCCAATGCCAATCACTTTGTGAGGGGATGGAATGTATTTGTGGGAAAAACTTAAAATTATAATATCTTAATTAAAGAGTATTCTGTATAGAAACAAAGATATGTCCCTTGTTTTATTATTTATCCTTCCCTCTCCCTCCTTTCTTTTCTTGCTTCCTTTATTTATTTAGATATGTCTGTCTGTCTGTCTGTCTGTCTGTCTGTCTGTCTCTCTCTCTCTCTCTCTCTCTCTCTCTCTCTCTGTGTGTGTGTGTGTGTGTGTGTGTGTGAAAGTCAGCTTGTCATTTGATAAAGAACCTCATGATTTAGCTTCTCAGAATCCTTCTTCCAGTTTTCTAGGGCTTAGATAACCATGCTTGGGGCAGAAGTGCAGAAAGGTGGGGTCTGTGATATTTAGGAAACAAGTCTGTAAGATGCAGTAGGAAAAAGGGTCTAACCAGGGATTTTAGAAAAGCCCGTCTTCCTGTGTTTACTTTCTATCCTTTCCAAATCAGTTTACTTATGGATTTCTGCATGCTTACAAGAATTAAGACAGACATATATGAAATTTCTGTGAAATTTCATTAAAAGACAGACGTGTTTTTAGTCTCCTGCATTAACAGCTGGACAGCGGGTTCTCTCTGGAGTAGTACCACACACTCAGTTCTTTGTCATTTTCTTTCCTATGCTTTCCCCAAAAGCGCTTCTGAAGGTGCAGCTGGGACAACCACACATCATTATGCTGGGCACCGTGGAAACTCCCATCCAATGGAGTTTCTGGAATTATTGGCATCTGCAGGTTTCTTTCTTCTTAAACCTAAGTTCTTGGTCCAAGGTACTGGAGCTTCCATATGATCTAAGAGGTGTGGGCCATTTTATCTTTTTCCCTTTGAAAATATGGGCTTGGCTGTTCAAGTGACACTGAATCCAGTGGCACAGGGCACTGGCTGTCCCATAGACTGGAGGGATTGTCTGCATGAGAGTTTGACTGCAGCAGAACGGAGAGTCTGCTATGAATGTCACCTCTGTCCCTGCCATCGGTGGCATTAGAATTTAACCTCTCACTGGTAGTTCTAGAATGCAGAGGGAGCAAAAAGTCTCTCTAGTAACAACTTCAGAAGTTCACCCCTTGGACCACCTAACAATCCTTCTTTGTTAAAAACCGGGACACCTCCACTGGAGACAAATAAAGAAAGTGGGTGACGATCTCTATTTCCTAGCATAAAATTCCCTCAAGCCCAGATTTATCTCTTGCAAACAGAATGGTGCTCCTCTATGACCCTTTGACTGCCTCCCTGGTTTTCTTATATACACACGTGTAGTTAGCTATTTACTATCCTGCTTTGAGAAAAGAAACACCTAAAGTTTGAAAACAATCACCTCTTCTACTGAGGCTTGATCGCTCGGAGTTCTTATGTAAACTTTTTAAAAGTTCTTTGGTACATGATGTTTCTCCCACTTGATTTCTCACAAGCTGTCTATTCTCAGTGGAAAACCCCGTGTGCCCAGACTCCAGTTATTCCAAACCAGATGTGAGACTGAGGAACCGACTTTTATTTAACATTCCCAGGGGCTATCTCAGAGCTACTCTGCTTTGATTCAAAGGAACATACTTTAAATAAGATAATCACAAATACCGACACATAGATAGATGTACATTCATGTACACATATAGACACACATATATAGATACACACATATATGTACATCTTTCTATACACATGTACACACATATAGATAGATGCACACACATATATAACTAGATAAACACACGTATACACAGAGATAGATACACACATATACACATATAGATATACACACACATATATAGGGACCCACATATACACATATAGATAGATACATACAAACACAAACACATTATGCACACACCTACCACACTTACCACCCTCTTCCATGCACAGATACAAGCATGTATCAAGCCTATGGCTCATTTTTCAAAAGTCCTGAAACAATGCATCATTGGAGAAATGTATTAAGTGTATTGGTTCTATTTTGTGTATTCCACTCCATGTATGTGATTCCAGTTTGAGATGTCATTCTTATAGTCCATCTTAATTTATTTTTACATGTGTGGGGCATGCATACATGTGTGTATATGTATTCACATGTTTGTGAACTCACATGTTAGTATATGAACATATACAGACATATAATATGTGCAGAGACTGGACTTTTCTTCCACTGTTCTCTACCTTCTTTCTGGAGGCAGGGTTTCTCAGCTAAACTAGGACTTGAAGTTTTGGCCAGCCAGCTTGCTCCAGGGATCCCTTGTTCTTGACCCAGTGCACCTGGGTCACAGATGGGCATGCCTCCCTTGATTCTTCATGGTTGCTAAGGACCTAGGCTATAGTGACCACACTAAGTGGGACATTCAGTTTAGAGGATGAGCCATCTCCAGTTCCCTGAAATGGCATTCTTTATTTGCAAGTTCTCTTGGTGGGAAAGCATTCTCCTCTCTGTCTCTGGCTGCCCTGTTACAAGACAAAACTATAAATCTCCATATTTGCTTAATAACTTAAAGATATGAGACCATTAAACTCTGCATTGAGTCTTCATATGGCTCAGCCCCTTACTACTTTTTGTTCCATAAGTAACACAAAGACTCCATCATTATCTTTTTTATTTGAGAGATCTGTCACAGAGCTGTCACATCCTAGCCTTGCATTTGGCCAAACTTCCTTTAAAAAATATTTTAACCAGATGAATAGCTCTCTGTATATTTAACCTCTGTAAATGTGTGTGTGAAAGAGAGAAAGAGGGAAAGAGGGAGGGACGAACGGACGGAGGGAGGGACGAACGGACGGAGGGAGGGAGGGAGGGAGGGAGAGAGAGAGAGAGAGAGAGAGAGAGAGAGAGAGAGAGAGAGAGAGAGTCTAAACCAATGGTTCTCAACCTCCCTAATGCTACATCCCTTTAATACAGATCCTCATGTTGTGGCACCCTCCCTCCCCAACCATAAAACTATTTTTGCTACTACTTTGTAACTATAAGGTTGCTACTATTATGAGGAGTCATAATGTAAATGTCTGATATGCAGGATGTCTGATATCTGAGTCAATCAATGGATGATTGACTTCCAAAGTGGTCGCGACCCACAGGTTGAGAACCCACGAATCTAAGCCATCCTCCAAAATGAAATTTTGTTGCCCTGACTCTGATGCTATGGTTATCAGTTTTGTACACTTGTCATTAAGAAGCCAGGACAGTCATCCTTTCCTTGCTACATGCTAACAGACTTTGCCCTTGGGAGGCACCTGAAAATCTCAGATGGCACAAGCCAAGGTGTCGTTTGCAATAAGACCAGCTGCAGACTTGCTTTTGTTGCCCGAGAGAGTTAATTGTTTCCAAGTGACTCTTGATCACTAGTTATAACTTCCCCACATGAGCTGTAATTGAGTACCTGGAACCACATCTTCCACCTCTGGGTCCTGCGAGAGCGATCGGAGCTCCCAGGCTTTGTACACATGCTATGCTACGTGGGAGACGCAAGCGGAGGACGCGCTGAAATGACTTTCTAAGATAGAACCTCACAGCTCAGTGTTTGGTTTTGGATCCCAGGACAAGGAGAAGACCCAGGAGGGGCTTTACCAGAGGGAGGTAACAGGTATGCACACTCAGGTGCATATTTAAGTACCAAAGCAGAGCTGGCCTCCAGGCTCTCCCAGCATCCTTCAGTCCCTACCTGGCACATCCTGCCCCCTTGAACTTTCCAGTTCAGGTGCTGGGCTGCCCTACCCCCAGAGGCTCTTCCCTATACAATTCAGACATTTTGGTGTCTCCTTTTTTCTCTCTGCGTGTGCATTCCCTCTTCCTCTCCCCATCTGCCTCTCCCTCTCCCCTTCTGTCTCTCCCCCTCCCCCTTTCCCCCTTCCCTCCTATCCCCTACCCTACCCTCCTCTCCCTTCCCCTCTCCTTCTCCCTCCTTCTCCCTTTCCCTCTCCCCTCCCTCTCCCCTTCCCCCTCCCTCTCCCTATGGAGACTTCCCTGGCCTAGATCCTTGGGGCCAGTGAACTTGCCCACCTCAGAGCAGCTTCCCAATAAACCTGCCTTTAGTATAATCTAACCTGGTTTGAATCGGCTCTCAGTCAGGTGGAATAGAATGGCATGAATAAATTGTTCTCAAAATGTTTCCCCCGCCCCCTGCCCCTAAAAAGAGATTGGGATGGTGTGGGGATTGAGTCCTTAGATAAGCTACAGGTGAATTGCTGAGCCCAGTTAACCAAAGAATCTCACCTCAGTTTTTGCTAAATTTAAACTCTAGAGCAAAACTGAGATTTAGAGTATTTATATGGCATCCGAGCAAAAGAACCCTAAACGACTCATGAATATTTTTCCTTTGCTGGGAGAGGAGGAACAGGACATATTAAACCACCAAAACTTGCTGGCTTCACCATAGGGCCTTCTCCCTCACTCATTTCACCCCTGGGTGCAGGTCAGATGGTTTCCCTAGAAGTTATTCTCTGAGAGTTTGCTCGGAATTCCAGCTTCCTTCTCATATCTTTGGTTGCCAATCTAAGTGGGAGGCCCTTGGGAATGCTGACGGAAGGCGCCTGTGGGCTGTTTTCTGTCTAGGTCTAGAAAAATAATTGTCTTGTTGGAGGCTCAGCCTATGTTCCAAATAGACTGAGAGCTATCGTTTCCTGCGCGCCCCTCCAGATCTGCGGAATTCTCATCATCTCTGTGGAAAATCGGTCACAATGTTCAGAATAAAGAAGTTATGAGCCTGCTTCCTTTTTAAACAGGAAATGAGGAGATTTAGCATGAAGTGAGGAAGTTTGGGTTTTGCTTGGGAAAGAAAGTCTGGGCATTAGTGCCCCTGGGTCCAGATTCTTGTAGCTTTAGGTAAGCCTATAAAACTGGGGGTGGGGGGGGATGGGGGACCATCAATATTCAGTTAACAGAATGGGCAAGAGAGTTCAATGGTTAAATGCTCAGACATTGTTTATTTGCTCTCAGTGTATCTTCATAATCATTGCTGCTATTGTTCGTAAAGATCATTCACTAACTCGGTGACTCAGCAGAGATTCATCAAACAGTATGTTTCAGCCTGGTTAGATAGCAAGGTCACTGGAGGTAATCACGGGGTACTGTGACACCCAAGGTGTGTTGAATCCTGTACACAAAGGCTTGAAGAACTGGAGTTTCTGAGGAAGAACTTCCAAGGGTAAGTCTCCAGTGAGTCCGAGGGTAGAGAATAGAAGGAACACAGAGACTGGCCTTGCAGAAACGGTGCCTACTGCCTGGCACTTCAATTACTCAAAAATACAAGGAAAAGAATCGATGGCTGCTATGACACATCTGTGGAAATAGATCTGGCCACTCCCACCGTGGCTTCCTCATTCCCCTATAAAGGTTATTCTGGTCCTCTCTTCAGCCCCGTCTGGAGATCCGTCCTCATTCAATCTGACGCCATCCTGCCTAGGAAGGATGCAGATGGGGAGCCTTTACAGACTTCCCATTCTATGAAAGAAGAACAACAAAGTTTTATTTGTTTGTCTCTTCTTTCCGTTTGAGGATTCTTGACATATTTCAACGAGTTCCTGTTCTGGGAAGTCACTTTGCTTCTCTTGAAATATGAAGGCATTTCTGTCTCTAAAGCCCCCCATGCCCCCTTTGCTTGGCTTGGTTTGCTCATGCTGGTTAGAGTAAGTAAGAGGAGATGAATGAATAAAATTCAAGTCAACACTGGCTTTACAATGCCCACCTCAGTTCGTCTCCCAAGTGCTTTGAGGAATATATAAATTCAATTTGAAACTATTTTGATTTAAGAAACAAAGTAAGACTATAGCACTTTGAAATCAAATAGTAAGACCATAATTTTCATGTAGTTGTTTGGATGAGCATAATTTCACGGAATTAGGTGAAGATTAGGTTACATCTTTGCCTGGAGTGTTATCATCTAGATTCTTGTACATGCCCATGGGCACAGGTCAATGTTAGATCCTAATTGTGTACCATCTATCGCATAAGTTTCTTACTTAGAAACGTTTTGGAGAATATCTGTTGATAAAATTCTATTTTACCAATTATTTTGAAGTGTTCTTTCTGAAAGAGGGAGAGGAAGTTGTCTTAGGAGCTTAATTCTGAGAATTATGTCTAAACATCAGGATCATTGTATGTGGATTAGTGGGGAATTCATTTAGTATTCAGCTTGCAAGGCAAGTTTAATACTTGCAGAATGCTCCATGCAACCCTTGTTTTAATTGTAGCTCATTCTCTCACTGTTTTCAAAATGCTTCTTCTTCTTCTTCCTCCTCTTCTCCTCCTTCTTCTCTTCCTTCTTCTCCTCCTTCTTCTCCTTCTTCCTCTTTCTCCTCTTCCTCCTCATCTTCTTTCCCATCTTTCCTCTCCTCTTCTCCCTCTTTCTCTCCCCTTCCTTCTTCCCCCTTTCTCCTCTCCTCTTCCATTCCATTTTCCTCCCCCTCCCTTTTCCTCTTCCTCTTTCCCTTCTTTTCACCTCCTCTCTCCTCCACTTCCCTTCCCCCTTCCTCTTCTTTCCCCTTCTCTTCTCCTCCTTCTTGATATTATCATATGTCCTGAACATTCCATAATCTTTCTTCTTCACTTTATGTGAAAGTTTCCTTCAATCACGAAGCCCTACATAGGACACCTATATCAATCTTACCCTCATAAAGCTTCCACAAAAAGAACACTGAGTCAGGAACAAGGGATGGAACACATGTCAGAGCCAGAGGATGGGGACGAATGCTGTGGCCAGCCATCTTCTAGACATGGCATGAACATTGCAGTCATGGGCTCAGAGCTGGTATGGTGATCTACATAGGATCTATCAATAAGATCAGTCAACAATCCAGTAGGCAGAACTGCTCAGACTCACTGGGTTATTAGCAAAACCAGGAGGTGACAGGAAGCGCGAAGGGAGCATGTTGGGGATCCCTGGGGAAGTTTAAGAGGAGAATCGAGAGTTCATATGATGAAGATATATTATTTACATATGTAAAGTGGTGAAAAATAAGTAAAAGATACAGTATTAAAAATTTTAGTCATGGTTCTGCAACACCCACCCAGGCCAGTAACCCCTCCCTTCCAGTACTAGGTTTGTTATAACCATAGTTTCTGTATCGGGGACAGTTCCTTACAGTCTCTGAATACGGCTGGGTTAGCTCTTCCTCTGCTTTGGTCCATGCCTGAATAGGAGCCCTCTCAGTCCCTGCATGCACTGACACACAGGGACAATAATCAATATCAGAACCAGGACTTTCTTACTTTGTCCCCTGACCACTTGGCTTTCATCAGGTTAGAAACACGTTGCTACTTAAAGAAGGGAATGCCTGCATCAACCAAATAAAGACATGTAACAAACTAGTTTCAAATTCTGTAGGGGGAAAAAATGGAAAAAAAAATTCAAACAGAGAAATTAGTGGAGAATGCGTATTTCTTATTTCACAACAGACACCGTGTCCTTCATGTGACACAGCATGGGTGGGATTTAACATTCTCAGGCCCCCTTTTCATCACCAGCTGGTGGAAGCCAGGGGGAAACACAGCCTTTGATGTATAAAATAACCAAGAGGTGGGGTGTGGAACCTTTTAAAGCAGAGTTTAATCCCGACCAGTCAGGAGCGGGCCGGGAGGTCCTCTTACAGAGGACAGCGAACACAAGCCCGCTTGGCTTTTGAGGCACAAAATAAAAGAAACCTATAAAATGTGTGCGGCATAGTGTCCCAGAAATCAATTATGTAATTTTGTACAATCATATCAGGTAGAGTATCAGCCCATTAGTGAAACTCGGAGCTTTCAAACCTAATGGAGACTATTTGACATTCCTAGGCGAGCTGCCAAAGGCCCCTTTCCAATCGCCAACATGACAATTATTGACACAAACACGTGCAAGCAGGGAAGGGTTTTCAAGAAAATAATGTCAATAATTTTCTACTGTGCTTTAAGCTAAAAATCAGTAGAGGGTGAGTGAGTAGAATCCTTATGGAATCCATATCCCTGAATCCCTTGAGATTTGGGAAAGAAATCTATACTGTGAGGAGCAGCGGAATGTGGGAAATCTGCTCCACTCAAAATCCAATTAGCTTAAATATGAGGCGCTGGGCTGTGTGTTAGAGGTAGCTGGAATTGCTCTAACTACAGACTAGGTCCTCAAGGGTCCTCAGTTCACCCACCCTGCATCTCACCGCAAGGCTGATCTTTGCAGCTTGAATTTCATCTCCTCCCTTAGCCTTGTAACCTACAATAGCTGCTTTCAATTAGCGCCTCAGCCGCCATCTTGGGATTTGGGTCTGTTGGCTCTTTATCTCATCTTCCTTTCCACGGGTCCCTCCAAATTCTCACACAGGTCAAGCGTCTATCTGCATCCCTATACTCCTGCTTCACCCTGAAATAGCTTCTCCCATTGCTAACTCCATTCTGCCTGAAGACATACATGAACCCAACTAACTGTCCAGCAGTCTTATTCATTCATTCATTCATTCATTCATTCATTCATTCAATTATTGGCTATTTTTATTTATATTTCAAATGTTACCCCCATCCCAGTTCCCCCCCCCAAAACCCCTATCCCATACCCCCTCCCCTGCTTCTATAAGTGTGCTTCTCCACCCCCCCCCACTTCCTCCCACCTCTCCGTCTTGGTATTCCCCTATAGTGCGCATCAAACCTTGACAGGACCAAGGGCCTTTTGACTTATTCCTCCAGGAGGTCAAGGACTATAAGAAGAGCACCCTGTATGTTACATACATGTATTTGATGCTTCTAGATTTATCTGATAGATCCCTATATAAGATCTATGTATGCCATGAAGGAGAAGCCATGCTTTTTGCCCACAGATGAAAGCCACGCTTTTTATTGTAAAATGTAATGACTTCATGAAAAATGTGGAATTATATGTGTTTCTTTTTGCATAATGTGCACACACCACAATTAGCCTGTGGAGGTCAGAAGACAACTTGGGACGTCAGATCGTGTTTTTTACTGTGCATGTTTCAGGTACTGAACTCTGATCCTCAGGCTTGGATACATGTGCTTCCCCCCCTGTATTAACTTCCAGGCTCCTTAAAGATTTTTATTTAGGAACAAAACAGAAGAAATCTACATGGAAACTATTAATGCTGTGTTTTCCAGGTAATGAATCCAATGCCTACAGGGATTGAGAACCTGTTGTAAATTCATTCAGAATATCCAGTAGAGGTGTGGGTTATGGGCCTCTCTGGGAAGTCTCCTGATACCTAAATCATGAGAATGGGAGTAACAAAACAGCCAGGGAACAGGGAAAACTGGGCTAGAGCTGCCCACACCCCAGCTTCTGTTGCCCTCTTTATACCTAAGGTCTCAACCAGCTCTTGCAAGCAAACTAAGATGTATTAAATCTCAGTTGCAGATACTGAAGTGCAAAGGTATTAACTGCTTTGTCCAAAGCTATTCTGCTGGTAAATAAGACCTAGGACCTAGCTCTTTCTGGTACCAGCTCTTCTTCCTTCAGATCTTTATCTTTATGCTGTGTGTATGTGTGTGTGTGTGTGTGTGTGTGTGTGTAGGTCAGAAGACAATCTCAGCTGTTTCTCAAGTGCCACCTCCCCTTTGCTATTGAGACATTGTTTATCACTGGTCAGTCAGTCTGTGCTGGCATCTTTGCTTACCCATGATTGGAACTCGAAGCAAGTGCCAGCACACCCCGTAGTTTTAAAATGAATTCTTGGGGGATTGAACTTAAGCCTTCATGCTTGCGAGGCAAATACTTTACCAATTGAACTGTCAACCCAGCCTCTGCGTCCTTTTGCCTTCTGACACCTTGGTTTCTCATTGCTTACCTACCTTCCTACCTCCATAGAAGAGTCTTCAGGACTGCCTCAGGCATTCTCTTCTTCCTTCTGGACATCAATCATGTATTATGCAATTAGAACCTGCTTTGACATTCCATTCTCTCCCAAGGTTGGCCCTGGCTATCTGGGGTTGGCATACACTGACTACAATGCTTCTATGTCAGCCTGCACTTGGAAAGTGCTCGGATTTCTTCAGTACAGTCCTAGGCTCCAAACAGCTGATTGGAAGGGGGGGGGTGTCTGGTTATGGGGTAAAATGATTCCCTCTGTGTCCTAGAGAGAAAAAAAAATCAGTAAGTACCAAAGATCATCTATAGTTCCAGCTCTGACAGATAGGATGAGGTGGGCTAATGCATCTGCATGGTCAGTTCAGGAAAGTGAGGCACACCAGAGGTGGGTGGGGCAGCCAGTGTGGAAAGCAGCAGGCTCTGAGCACCTCTCTAAGCAATGCAAGTTTTAAAAACTATTATTTATTTATTTTTAATCAGTATTTTATTTATTTACATTTTAAATGTTATTCCCTCTCCCCGTTTCCCCTCCAGAAATTCCCTATCCCATAATCCTTCCCCCTGCTTCTATGAGGGTGTTCCCCTACCCACCCACCTACTTATCTGCCCTGGCATTCCCCTACATTGGGGCACTGAGCCTTCACAGGACCAAGAGTCTTTCCTTTTGTTGATGCCTGATAATGCAGTCTTCTGCTACATATGCCGCTAGAGCCATGGGTCTCTCCATGTGTACTCTTAGGACTCAAAGAGCTGAAGGGGTTTTCAGCCCCATAGCAAGAAGAACAATATCAACTAACCAGACCCCTTTAGCTCCCAGAGACTAAACCACTAACTAAAGCAATTCGATTTTTTTTGTTTTGTGCTTTTCTTAAGAAAAAGTAAGACCGATTAGGTTCCTGTTCATGATGTAAAACTTTGCCAGGGTGTATAGAGGTGGGCACTGCCCAGACACAGTCCAGGCAGCCTCATTCTTTTGATGGTGTTCACTATTTAGAGAGTTAGGCAATCAATGCATTTTCTCACACGACGGTAGGCTATAGACTATTAGATGAGACAGGGTAGAACTTTATTAGATGAATAATAGTAGAAAGCTATGAAACTCATCTATTTTTCTTTACCTTAGGTTCTTGGAAATCCAGACATCAATTTTATACTCAAATATGTGATATTTTTATACTCAAAATTTTATACTCATAATATTTCAAAAATCACACTTAAACTAGTTTTTTGGTACATTCACCTCTCTTCCTGAGATCCATGAATAAACTGACATAGTCAATAGGTGGTGTTATTTTTGACCATAGTGGGATGCTCACTGTTCAAATTAAAGAACCTTTTCTCCCTTAAAACCAAATTGAGTTATATTTGCAGTGTGATGCATGTACCTCTTTTACCAATAGCCTCTAAGGGTGGAAGAGTATGCTGAGAACACAGTTGTCTTAGGATTTCTATTCCTGCACGAAACATCATAACCAAGAAGCAAGTTGGGGAGAAAGGGGTTTACTAAGCTTTCACTTCCACATGCTGTTCATCACCAAAGGAAGTCAGGACTGGAACTCAGGCAGGTCAGGAAGCAGGAGCTGATGCAGAGGCCATGGAGGGGTGTTACTTACTGGCTTGCTTCTCCTGGGTTGCTCAGCTTGCTTTCTTATAGAACCCAGGTCTACCAGCCCAGGAATGGCACCACCCACAATGGGCGGGGCCAGGGATGGCTCCACCCACAATGGGCTGGGCCAGGGATGGCTCCACCCACAATGGGCTGGGCCCTCCCCTTTATCACTAGTTGAGAAAATGCCTGACAGCAGGATCTCATAGAAGCATTTCCTCAACTGAGGTTCCTTTCTCTGTGATAACTCCAGCTGTCAAGTTGACACAAAACCAGCCAGGACAACAGTGCACAGCACCATTTATTCCCTAGGCAAGGGGTTTGTACTGTATGAGAGGACACACCAAGCTGAACACAAACAATCAGGCATGAACTCCTTTCTTCATGCTCTTGACCATGGCTGTGACCTGATCAACTGTCTCAAGCCCTTGCTGCCTCGATTTCCCTGCCATGACTGACACTTGGAATTGTAAGATGAAACAAACCGTCTCTCTGTGAAGTTGCCTTTTGTCAGGATATTTTACCCTGTCGATGGAAATCAAAGCAGAGGAGCAGGTGACTTAATCTGATTTGTGTTGTTTACTGTTATTCTTACACAGGGCTATATAATGCTTTTGACATGAACCATGTAATCAACTTTGAACATATTTCCCTTCATACCTCCCATCCTCTCCCTCTTCCTCCTCCTTCTTCCCACGAATCTCTTTTGTGTCCAGTTTCACTTTTCCTTTCCAGTCACCTGTGGGGTTTCATGTATCATGTGAATATATGATTTATATATGTAAAGCCTAGCACTCCATCATGAGAGATGATATGTACTATTTGTCTTTCTGGGATGACTTAGTTTGCCTAATATGGTTATCTTTAGTTGCATCCCTTTTCCTCACAAAGGGCAGAACTCCACTCTTCTTCACGTTGAGAAAAACTGTATCCCATGAAATGTTTTGATGACAGTCTCTATGGTACATGTATGCAGATGGCACTGGTACCTAGTAGTGCTGGAAGAGGAAGGGTTAGCCATGCTTGATCATGAAGCAACTCTTTTCAGGACTCCAAGTCAGATGTCATAATCACAGTCTGAAGCACAAGCCAAAATGAAGAGGCTAGGTTTTCCCAAGAGACTCTCTTAATCAAGGTCTCGTCTTGTGACCTCCAAGGCCCTGTGCATAAATGGGGTAGTGAGACATACTAGGTGGAGATTTCTGGAGGGTAGGAGGCTCTGCATGGGATGTGAATAGACACCTGTGTTATGTCTGATTGCTTATTTGCCTGTCATACCTTACTTGGTGTCATTGATAATGTGATCTTCCTAACAGCCATGCGATGAAAGGCATAGTGTCACTAGAATGACAGCCATAGGCATGGGAACTTGACACTTTCCCCCCCTTTTGTTTCACAAGTGTTTTCTTGAGCTTACACAGCTCGTCTGAATAGCCATAGAGAAGTCCTGGGCCTGTCCTTGATCTTTGAAATGAGAGAGCTGGATAGGGTGATGTGTAAGAATATTTCTGTCCCCTTTCAGTCCTGTGATTCCATTGTTCCACTAATCTAGAATGCCGGAAATAGACAAAGAGAAAGCTAAGGGGAAGTGCCTGCCGTCAGCATGAACTGCTGTAACAGTATCATAGCTTGGTGGCTTCAACAGGAAGCACTCATTCCTCACTCTGTGTCCTAAAAGCCAATGGCAAGGAGTTAATAAATGTGGCACATGGTGATTTCTCCCTTCCTAGTCTGTAAACAACTTCATGTAAACCCACAATGTCTTCAGGAAGACCCCGTCTCTCTCTGTGGTTTCTCTTAAGAGGACACTGATTTCCACTGATGGCTTCATAGACCTCACTGCAAATGCCACCATATAGGGAGTTTGGTTCCAGCCTGTGTACCCTGCCTAGGAAAGGGAGTAAGAAAAGCAAAGCAGACATGAGGGCAATGTGAAGGGGCAGGGAATAGATCAAACGTTTTGACCTTGGACATGGTGTGCAAGCAACCACTTTACACCTTACTTTCCAGACTTAGAGTGTGGGTGTGAATCCCCATTTCAAATGGAGTGAGTGGGGTGGATATGTGTGTTTGTGTGTGAGCATGTGTGCTTACTTTCCCTTCATCAAGTCCTTACAGAGTGGTGTGATTTTGGACTGGAAACCTAACACCAGTCCATGAAGGTGTAAGCTCTCTGGTGGTTCCTAGAAAATGCACTGGGCAAGGGCAGACCCTATTTTGTTGAGAAGCTCTTTTACTGACATTTACCTTTGCCATCTAATACTGGTGCTACCGAATAGTTCAGGGTCACTGTTTCTTGTGCTTAGTAGGTGCTGTCAGATTCTGTATATAGGGAACAAGAGATTGAGCCAGCAATTTAATTCTCTCACCCTAAAGAGAGTCAGGAAACCTCACCAGAACCAAAGGATATGAGACCCTAATTCTCTGAGTGCTGAGTTATCTGACTCATGCTGTTTTGAAGATTCAGGCTCAGGGCCTAACCTGATAACAAATTCTTTCCATTAAGAAATTGCTGTCTCCAGTGAGCCTGCCTTTTAGAGCAGTTCAGAGTGCAGACGCTGGCAGAATGATAGGAGAACCCATGAAATGGTTGCAGCCAGATCAGAGCATCCAAACAAAGGCCCAGCGCAGCCCCATGCTAGGAACAGCAGGCACGTCCCCATGTAGCAGCCGAGCTGCCAACCAAACCGTCATAGATGCCCTGATCTCATGAACATGTAAAAGTAAGCTGGATATGAATGACTGTGTGCGACCCTAGCTTCCCCCCCCCCCGCACGTATTTGGGGAAATGTGCCTATTCAGCAGAGTTGGGACAGTGGGGCATGTGGGGTGGCTGGAGGGGAAAGAGATGACGGGGACAAGGGAGGAAGAAATCACCAGCCAAGTGCCCTCGCGGTCTTTCAGGGTGGCGTTCTTATGGATTTTTGCCTACAGCACATTTTCAAGCTTCTGTCCAGGTTTTTCTTTATCTTTTTGGTAGGAGCAAGGCCTGCGGCTTACTTACCATCCCACTGTTGCTCGATTACTCACTTTCCTGGGCCAGCAGCGGGGCGCCAGGTCCATCACGCAGCCTGGGCTTTGCTGGGGACCTTTGGAATTCAGTAAATTTCCACCCTCTGAAAACCACAGATACTCCCGAACCACGAGAGCCGTGGGTTGCAGTTGTTTTTATTTTGTATTTATTTTTTTGAGCTCACTGGGGGAAAGTGGACCTTCAAGGTTATAGCCGCGGTAAAGGATCGTCACTCCGGACTTTTATCCACTTCCGAAGGACTGCATGGCTTTCAGCAGCCATCAAAGGGACAACCCTTCATTCAGAATCTTTCATCATTTTAAATAGTCCACCTGCCTTTGTTGACGTCCGCTGCCTTTAGAGAGATGAGGTCAAACCCTTTCCGACACTGGAAATAAAATGGGGAGGAAAAGCAGCTACCTGCATGCACCCTTTATGCTCAGAAGCCCAGGCATTGGGAGCATCTTTATTTTAGAGAGAAAGCTACTATTGGCTACCTTGATCTCTTAAGACAAATCATACACACACACACACACACACACACACACACACACACATACACACACGTTTTTATAAAAAATAGAGAATGTTAAGAAAAAAGGTCTGTGCTAATATATATATTTCAACAAGGTTTTGGAGAGAAAAAAATGATCTTTAAATTGTCAGCGAGAGCTGGCCTGGTTCTATTATTCCCCTGTAACAGCAGGGTACAACAGAGCTTAAGATTTAAGGCAATTTTGACACCTGAAAGCGGAACTGCGCAGCTTTTAAACCCAAAGAGGATTCGGCCTGCTCACTTATTACTTTCCCCATCTTCAAAAGGACAATGTCTGGTTTTTAATCTTTGGCTTCGCAGGAAAGCCATGGGAAGTTATTGACTTTATGAGCACTTCAAGTATACAATCAGGCAGCAAAGGAATGTGGCTGCACTAGGGGGCTGTGAGTTCAAATTCTCATCTCTTTGTGGAGGTCTCCTTTCTGTTCAGTTAGGATGAAAAAAGGGCAGACCAAACAGGGAAGGACTGCCTTGCATTTAGATGGGGGTCTTTGCCTTGAGTTCCAGGAACCCAGAGCTGTTTGGTAGCAGAAAAACCCGCCTTTCTGGTCCTGTTATTTTTTGAGTCTGACAGCTCCCTGGGTTCTGTTGGATGCTATGTTCTGCCTTCCTGTAGTCCCTGTGAGCTAAAATAATGAACAAGCAATTAAATCTCATGCTTGAGGGCCTGTGCTGATTGCTTGCAGGAGAGGCAGGCCAGCCTTGTTCCCTCCCCACCCTGGCTCTGTCTCTCTGAGAGAAAAAGCATCGCTGTCGGCCTGGGGTGGGAGCTTGGTTGCTAGAAGAGGACCCAGCAGCTAGAAGTGTTCTTTAAACGGGTGGGAAAGAGTGTTGGTTTTCTTTCTCTCCCCTCCTCCTCCCCTTCCCTCTCCCTCCCCTCCCCCATCTCATCACTCTCTTTCATCACCCCTCCCTCTCCACCCCATCCCTCTCCCTCTCCACTCCATCCCTCCCTCCTTTCCCTGACTTTGTCTCTCTTTCCCTTCTCTTTCTGTCTCCCTTCTGCATGCTTTGCTCCTTTCCCACTCCCTCTCTCCCCTCTTTCCTCCTCCCCCTCTCTCCTGTGTGTGTATGTGTGTGTGAAATCAACTTCATGTGTTGGTCCTCAACTATCTACCCTGTGTTTTGAGAGGGAATCTCTCTCCCTGGGATGCAGAGTTTCCCAACACCACAGTGCTGGAGCTCCCAGCATGTACCATCAGGTTGACTTCTCAGATGGGTTCTGGAGATAGAGTTAAAGTCCTCCTGTTTACAGGGCAAATGCTTTCCTGACAGCTACCTCTCCCCTCCCTTCCTATCTCTTAGGAAAACACAGTAGGTATTATCATTCTTTTCTAATAAGTCCTCTAACAAATCTATGTTTGCTATGACCATGGTTAAAAACTGATATCTTGGTCTGGGTTGTAGACTGGTCTCTTTTAGTTGGCGGAGGTGAGGCTGTTGCCTTTCTGAGTTTCTTATTCATGCTGCTCAGTTGTGGTGAGAAGCTGCTGGGAGCAGTCCTAAAACCCCCTAGTATCATACAACTAGGGTAGAGCCAGAAATGCAGAAATGGATCTGAATAGTTTATGGGAGAACTGGTCCTCTCAAACTTTACTATTAGCCCACCTCCATCTTAATTTTAAAAGGAACTAATAGTTTGATAAATAGCTCTCTACAGATTGAGTATAAGGTACCGATATTCTGCTGGGATTCCCCCTTGGAATTGGAGATAGCAACTTATACTTTGGTATTGTCTCCTGCCTTCTGGATCTTTCAGGTTCCCATGGAGGTTGCCAAAAGAAACATACCATTATGCAAGAGCACATATAATAAGAGCCAGCAAAGAAAATCCCCCAGTGATGTCAAAATGTCTAAAAGAAGAGTCAAAGCTAGCATGATGGTGTCCTATAGAATGCTGTTCTGAGGAAGTAAACTCAAAGGAAGTCTATGAAATGGCCAAGATGGAGGAAAGAAAGAGGATTAATGGAGGGTAAGGCTGGTGGGTAGACAGGACCAGACAGCTCAGGGTTACTTTGGCAGGAAGAGTCCTATAGAGCCAATGACCAGGAGTAAGCAGAGAGGAGACAACATGGTGTCTGCATATAGAAAAGCGAGTGGGCAGGCTGGATGGGTTAGAAAACATAGCTCAGTGGACTAGGGTGTTGAATGGACATGTAGCAATAAGGCATGTGAGGTGTTCATTGGGGAACAGTTTAAGACTTGTGATGGCTAGATCTTGGGGAGCAGACAGGAGTCAGTGTCAAAGGTGAACCTTTGGTTTCTGTCTTGCACATCTCGGTGGATGGGGTCAGGGTAAAATGCTGAGATTATCTGGGTGTGGTGATACACACCTTTAATCCCAGCACTCAAGATGCAGAGGCTGGAGGATTTCTGTGAGTTTGAAGCCACCCTGGTCTCTAAATGGATTTCCAGGTCAGCCAGGGTTATACAGAGAAACCCTGTCTCAAAAACCCCAACCAACCAACCAACCAACCAACCAACCAACCAACCAACCAACCAACAAACACTCCTGAGATGATGTTCTGGGGATGCATCTTAGATTCATGGAGGGTGAGAGACACAGTATGGGTATAAGTACAGGTAAAGACCATGATGCACGTAAGGGTCCAAAGTTCAGCTGAGAGCCTGGAGAACTCTGAAAAGAGAAGCTCACAGTGTGGGTCAGGTGTCCAGTAGAAAAGCCATGGCGTGGAAATGAGAGATTGTAGAACCACACCATAATGCCAACTTGCATGAAGGGGCACATTAGAAGAGGCTAGGGCAACAGATAGTCCTGGGGGTATGAGGTATCGAGGAGGGAGAGGTGATGTTGGTAAGAGCCAGGTGAGGAAGAGGATGCTACAGAGACCGTGCAGACTAGAACTCCAGTCTCTTTCCATTCTCAGAAGTACGTGTGGGCATCTCATGGACCACGGCTCAGAGAACTTGAACCACCTGCTGCAAATCACACAGCAAGGAAGAAGCAAGGCAGGATCTGAATCAAGTCCCCTAGGTTTACAACCTTCCCTTCCCTAGACTCTCTATATCTTTATGCCTTTCAATTTAATTCATTTTCTAGGAAAGGGACGGGATAATGGATGGCATTTCGGTTTGTTAAAGAACCACGATGAGAAAGTGAATAACAAAAGGCACTGAGTAGAGCCTTATAAAATGATTAAAGGTTTTGAATATATGATAAACAGGCTTTTAAGACCCATGGATCTGACCCCTTATTAGACTGTTTATTTCATGACTGACAGATCAGCTAAAACAATTGCCGAGGGACCGCATGTATCTTCTGCTTCAATTACTTTCAGGGCCAATTTGCTAAAGATGATTTTTCTGAAGTTAGCCAATGTAATTTGAAACCAGAATAGGTAAGATACAGGCCAGTCATTGAGGATGCATGTGGAATATCACAGCGGGGGCTAAGAGAATTAAACTGAGTGGGGGAGTTTTATTTCTCCCCATCTTTCTAAAGACCGGAGATTGAGGCAAATGGGTCAACTGAACGCTGGCTGACTGCAAAGGCAATCCCAAGAAAATGATGCAGAAATTCACCTTCCCCAGATCACAAACGCAGCAGGAAAATGGAAACTCAGACAGATGTGGGTTGGACTTGAGGGTCTGAAGTGTTCTAGTGTTCCTGGTACTGGGCATGTCTCCTCACCTAGTGTGTCTCACTTGGTGGCCTGGAAATGGTACCATGTCACAGGATGGCACTGACAAGGTCCTCTGACAAGGGGGATGTTCAAAGGCTTGAAAATACCTGAGCCTCAATGAGGCCTTCAGCTGTACGGGGTGGTTATATTTTGACGGTCTTGTATATCCTGGGCTCACTATCTTTGATTTTCACCACACTCTATGATGCTCCAGTGAACAGGCACTTCCTAAAGGCATGGGTTTTTCTTTTTCTTTCTTTCTTTCTTCCTTCCTTCCTTCCTTCCTTCCTTCCTTCCTTCCTTCCTTTTTTCTTCCTTCCTTCTTTCCTTCCTTCTCCCTTCCTTCCTTCCTTCTTTCCTTCCTTCTTTCCTTCCCTTCTCCCTTCCTTCCTTTTTTCTTCCTTCCTTCCTTCTTTCCTTCCCCTCTCCCTTCCTTCCTTTCTTCCTTCCTTCTTTCCTTCCCTTCTCCCTTCCTTCCTTTCTTTCTTCCTTCTTTCCTTCCCCTCTCCCTACCTTCCTTTCTTCCTTCCTTCTTTCTTTCCCTTCTCCCTTCCTTCCTTCCTTCTTTCCTTCTTTCCTTCTTTCCTTCCTTTCTTCCTTCCTTCTTTCCTTCCCTTCTCCCTTCCTTTCTTCCTTCCTTCCTTCCTTCCTTCCTTCCTTCCTTCCTTCCTTCCTCCCTCCCTCCCTCCCTCCCTCCCTCCCTCCCTCCCTTTTTTCTTTCTTTCTTATCACAGAGTGAGTCTGTACATCCTAATATCCTGGCACCCAGATGCCTGGGCTATAGTAGATGTCAGGTAAACACATTAGAAGACCGAAGAAGTAAATGACCATCAGGGAACTCAAGAATTAAGAAGACCAGTGAAGGGGGGAGGGGGGAAGAAACTAGCTTTGGTTTTTGAAACAGGAATGAGAGAGAGAGTGAGAGCCAGAAACAGTAGAGTCTCAGAGGAGTTTTAATGGTAATTTGGCTTGAGTGTGACCCTCCGAGCTGAACTCAATCAGTCATAAAGGAATTCTAGCCTTCCAAGATTAAAGGAAGGGGATACACACTTTAAGAGGGGCTCCAGTAGTGAGGGAAAACTCCATCATGTACCAAACATGGGAGGGCTTAGGGCTAAGAGCTCAGCTGAGCAACACCGAGGCAGAACCAGTCAACAAGGGGCAACACCTATTCTAAATCCAGTTTTTAACACGTTAGGTTACCTCAGCATTGAGAGATGCTGTCACTCCATGAAATTTCGTCTTGAGGTTTCTACAAGTGTCAGAACACCTAACAAGTACTTGAAGGAGTCCAAGCATATGGTAGTTAAATCCAAGCACTTAGGGAGAGATGCCCAGCAAATGAAGGAAAAGACTGTTCTCAGCTTGGTTTCTTCTCATTCTCATTTTGTTGCTGTGGGTCCTGGGAATGGAATGTCCTAAACCTGAGTGGGGCAGAAAGATTTATAACAACCAGAGGCAATAGAAATCTTCATCAAAACAGATCTTCTGGGTACAGCAAGCCTTGGCACACCTGAATTCACAGCAGCTGTGGTTCCAGGCTCAAGACCTGCGTAGGATCACTACAGCCAAAATTCTAGCACAGGTCACAAAAGGACTCATGGATCCCCACCACTAACTGAGGAGCGACTGGCCAGTGTTGGTTACTGGCAGCAGGAGAATAAGTTTCCTTCAGGGCTCTGACTCCAGAGAGATGACACCTGCTCCAGTAGAGGATGCTACACCCATGATCACACTGACAGTACCAATTAGACTCAGTGAACCTAAGAGATGGTTCAGTGGTTAAGAGCACTGACTGCTCTTCCAGCGGTCCTGAATTCAGTTCCCAGTAACCACATGGTGGCTCACAACCATCTGCAATGGGATCTGGTGTATCTGAAGAGAGCAAGAGTATACACATATAAATAAAATAAATATTAAAAAAGAAGTGTCTGAACAATATAAAAACAAAACAAAACCCAAAGCATATGAGGCAAGGAGGGAGAAGGGAGAATTGGGGCTGAAAACAGATGTAGGGAGGTATTGGGGGGGGTGGATTTGATCACAACACATTGTAATATAGATGTATGAAATTCTCAAGCAATTAAACAAAATAAAAATAAATCAGGTCAACAGTGGAAACTGGAACAAAAATGTAAGCAGAGATTGTCAGTTTGGTTTGCTTCTTTGTAACAATGATTCCATTTTCTAATGAATTCATTAGGCAGCTCTTATGCAGATTTCACAGATATTATTGTAGGCCTGAATTTTTTTTTCTGATCTTACCTAAGATGGACATCATCCTTAGAAAATGGCCTTCTGGTTTTCCTGAACTTCAGAGAGGTTGCAGGAGTTCCTATATTTTCCCGTCCTTCGTGGGTCAAACAACACTTGGGTTTAAAAGCTTTACCTGCCAGGGGCATTAATTAATTAACTGCCTAATTATATTAATTAATTAATTAAAGGAGTATCATTATAATTTACTGAGATCCACATAAATTAGGTGGTTGAAAGAGGTTTTTTTTTTTTTTTTTTTTTTTTAATGTGTTCAGCTTTGCAGTGCACAGGCTAATGGATTTCCAAATTAGTTAACTGGGATGAAGAACAGAGCAGAGTAGTTATCATATAGTTTAGTCCATGAACATCAAACTAGTAGTGGCATGTGATCTATAGGCTTTAGAAAGTGCTCCTGTAGATCAACTCTGAGTAGCGTTCTGATTCCGAGTTTTTTATGTTAAGAATGATGGTTTCCGGGGCTGGAGAGAGGACTGAGTAGTTAAAGATGATTGGTGCTGAATCAGTCATAAAGACAAAAGTTCAGATAGAAGCAAATGCTTCAGGACTACCCACGTTGGGCAGCTCGCAAATGCTTATAACCATAGCTTCAATGTACCTGATAACCTCTTCTGGTATCTGGAGGCTGCTCCCACTACACACACACACACACACACACACACACACACACACACACACACACACAACCACATACACAGACTACACACACACACATGCATGCATGCTTTTAACATCTTAAAAAGCAACGATGGCATATGTTTTTTCTTCAGCGTGTGGAAAGAAATGAAAAGTAGGAAGGACTCCACCCTCTGTACAAATTGAGAAGCAAAAAGCCAGACTGGATATCAGACTTGGAGTCAGACAGTTGAGTGTCTCTTTAACCACTGTCTGACAAGTATACAAATCTCCTTCAGTCTATGAAATGAGACTCTCTCCAAAGGAGTCTGTGTGGTTGAAATATAATACATATGCTAACCTGTCTTCCAGGATGCCCACCACTAGTACACAGGAGTTTGAAGTGTCACCGGTTATTTTCTTGTCTAATTTCCCACACTATCCAAGCTTGTTACCAGAATGTAATACACATCTTTTGTTCATATCCTTAACTCAGCCCTTGCCACATGGAAACTTTTGTCCTTTCTTTCTGTTTAACTGTCTCTTGAGATTTGCTGATACTGTGGAAAACAGGGATGGACCTCAAGAAGGGTTTCAGCGATGTCATCAGACAAAGACAAACACGTGGGGAGTGCAGTTTGGATACCACAGGGTACAGAGATTGCTACGAATCACAGCCTTCTCAAAGACAGTCACGTGCATGTGAAATTCATCCCAGGCCATTTTCCTATTCAAAACAAATGTTCAGGCTCCAACAGAGGTCTATAGTTTGTGCTTACATCGAGGAGACTTCTAATCCATTGAGGTAGCTCTGAAAGTGTCCCAGGAGTGCACCATACCCATTCCCTCCCCCATCAACATCCTTCTTTATGCAAGAATTCTTGTGCTACTCAGATTGAGTTCGCCTACATCGATACTTTGTTTGCTATGAATGCACCCAATATACAGGGACTGAGGAGCACAGGCAGCTTTACATCAACTGACTACTGGTCTACCACACCAGACCTTAGCAAAAACGTGGCTATTGTAGGACTGATGCTTGAGCAGATGTTTAGAGTTAAGGTGATGTTCAAGGTCTAGGTCTGAATATTATTTTTAGCCTGAAATAGTTTGTGGTCTGGACTTGCTCCCATTAGCTCCCTGAAAAACATACAAACCTGTTTCTCTCTCTCCCCTGTTCCTGATTTTATTTTTGTTTCAGCAGTATTCAAACTAGCAGTTAAAATTTGAGAGAAAAGTGTAGGTAGAACCCAGTGGGTACCAGGCTGGAACATTCTGAGCCTCTGGCTTCCTGTGTGTGCCTTTTTCTTCTCTCCATACGCATCTTAGCTTTCTAGTGATTCAAACTCAGTTGAAATGTTGCTACTTACCCACCTGTCAAGCATGGTGTGAGAATGAGTGAGAATATCCGAGCCATATTTTTGCTCCTTGAAGAAAGGTGCTATGTAAATGCAAAGTGTGATTTCATTAAACGTTCTGGCATGATAACAGCATATGTTAAACTCAATTCCCTTGACCAATTTTATAAATAAATTTTGGTGTTACAATATGGTTGTTTTAATGGTGAGTATGTGTGTATCCTACACTCTGGGCTGTTTTTTCTGCCTGGGTGCTGTAAAATATCTATGTTAAAAAAAAAACCAAGACAAAAGCTTTGTTCTATTGTTCTAGACAAATCATGCAATTACTGCTCCAAGCTCTTTGCCTTTTTGTACTTACGATAAAGGTGAGTGAGTTTCCTACTGAATGGAAAAGAGAGGAAATTTACGTCCATAAAATATATTGTAAAAATGTAGTGTGGAGCTGGAGATGCAGCCCAGTTTGTTATGTGCTCACCTAGCAAGCATGAAGCTCTGAAATGGTCCCTAGCATTTTATAAATGAGATGTGATACTTGGAAGTGGTGATCCCAGCACTTGGGAGGTAGAGGCAGGAGGCTAAAGAGTTTAAGGCTACATGGTGAGTTTGGGATCAGCCTGGGATGCAGGAGAGCCCATCTAAAGAAAAATAGGCTAGTTTGGGTGAATGATATGTTTTTCTGATGAATCTGTATAAGTGCATCAATTACAGGGTTGAACATAAAGTGCTGGGCTTTTGTGGCCAGGGATGTCATTGACTGTGTCCCACAGAGGAGCATCAGAACCCAGACTTAGTCTGAGGAAAAGCTATTACTTCTAGCCTTAGACCACCAAGGCAAGACTCTTTCAAGGAGGTAGAAAGGTATGTTTACCTCACAGTGAGACCAGAGAATACAGGAGTGACAGAACCACAGAAGCTTTGCACAGTCACAGCACGGTGCTGGCATTTAGGGTTAATCAGTCTGAAAGGCAGAAGATGCTTTCTTGGGAGAGACAAACCAGCATCCTTAGCAGCTTCTCTCCATTCCTCACTTCCCTTGGCAAGTTCATTTTCTCCTTTATAGGCAAGGCACCCCTTCAGATTCCAGGAAATCACCTTCAGTCTTGCATGTTTTTAAACATGAGAAGTGGCTTTAGATGACCGAGGAGTTAGAGTACAGTGTGTTCCCATAACGATTCCTCTGATGGTATCACTATTGTACATTGTACGGTGTACTTATCAAAACTAACAGTTTGACAGTACTGACAGCTCCACCACTGACCTCATTTGGATTTCTTAGTTTTTCCATTAACATGCTTTTTGCTTTTTCCAGGATCCCATGATGTATTTGGTCCTCATGCCAATCCAGCTTCTTCCAATCTCTGACAGTTCTTTGTCTTTCTTGGCTAAAAGCATTTTAAGGAATTCTGTACAATGTCTCTTAATCTGAAATTTATCTGATTTTTTTTTTTTACCCAAAATACGTGGTGCTAGCTCTCTGTCGCTATGGTAACATGACTGAGAAAATCAACTTGAAAGAGGAGAGATTCAGTCTGGATCCTGGTTTCAGGGTTTTAGCCTCGTTCTGTAGCTTTTGGGCCTGTGCTGAAGAAGCACATCATGGTGGGAATATGGAGGGAAGCAACACTGCTCACTTTGCTTACATTATGATGGAGAAAGAGAGAGAGGGGGGGGGGAGGGAGGGAGGGAGGGAAGGAGGGAGGGAGGGAGGGAGGGAGGGAGGGAGAGGGAGAGGGAGAGGGAGAAGGAGAGGGGGAGAGAGAGAGAGGGGGGGGGACAGGGACAAAGACAGAGAGTAACAGAGACAGTCACAAGGACAGAGACACAGAGAAACAGAAAAACAGACAAATAGAGGCAGAGAGATAAAGAGAGAAGCGTAAGAAAGGAGGAGAAGAAGGAGGAATAATAAAGAAAGGAAAGAAGAGGAAACAAGGAGAAAGGAAAGAAGAGGAAGGTTCAGTCGAATGGAGTTAGGTTGAGTCTCCAATGACTGAGCTCCCCCTCACTCACCTTACCTACGAAAGCTTTCATCACCTCTCAGCAGCTCCAGCAGGTGAGGACCTAGCCAACAATGAGCATCTGGGACCTATTTACTACCCAGACTATACCACATGCTGAGGTTATAGGTTTGGGGAAAGGATAGCACAGAGACATCATGTTTCTGTCATTGAACGGTGTCAGTGTGCACAATTTATCAGATGGCATGAACCTTGGTCACTGACTTTAAGTGAGATCTGCTGGTTTTCTCCCTGGGAAAGTCAAGGTATTAACCCTTTCCTCTCTTCCAGTTGGTAGAAACAGGTCACTAGGTTCAACCACAGGGCAGGGGAATCAAAGGATTTTGTCGTCTTGTTCTGAAGAGTAGTTAGTGAATTTGCAGAAGGGTATGAATAAGACCCCCAATGCCTATTGTGGTTTGATGTATGGCTTAGAATGCTATACTTTGTTCAATAAAAACCATACTTAAAAAGTTGAATTTTAGCCTTTTCTTGCATGGTGGCTGATGTACTTTCTTGACACCTCACAATGGCAGTATTCACAAGGAAAGACACTGATGCTCATTGGCAGGCTGTGGTGCTAAGCTGCCATGTATGGGGGCACAGTGAAGGCTCTCATCTTCCCACAGGCTGGCCACCCTGACTCCACTTTCATGGAGGAATAGCTTTATCCTGCCTCTTTTGAAAACATGCCCATTCGTGCAGCACTTAGCGAGGAGCCTTGCTTACGGCTATGAATATTAATATTCTATTCTAGTCTTAAGAGGTCTTTCTTAGTTCCTGATTCTTTTTATGCTTATTTTACTTTTTAAATTCCTGAAGATAAAAGAGTACATTTATTTGCTTATTTAAACTAATTATGCAACTTGTATTGGCTTTCAGAGAATTAAGCTTCGTTATGGGATTTTTCAAATAAAACTGGTTTTGCCTACGCGCTTCTTCTTCTCCCCTTCTCTTTTTCTATGTTAATCCTCTGAGAATTTCATACAGTGAGTTTTTATCACCTACACCCCTCTTTCCTCAGCTCCTCCCAGATTCACTGCCATTTTCCTACCCACCCAACCTTTTGTCCTGGTTTTCTTTTTATATGCATTGCCTATGTATCCTTAGATGTGTGGTCTTCCACTGGAGTATAATTGACCTGTTAGGGCCTATGGTCTTGAAGAAAACTGACTCTCTCTTTCCTAGAAGTTAATAGTTGCCAAAAGCTCCTGATATAGGGGTGGGGTTTTGTGTCTGCTTCCCCTCTGTGTGTTGTGATCTGATCTGGCTTGAGCTTGCAAAGGTCTTATGTATGTTGCTGCAACTACTATAAGTCCATATGCTCAGCTGTCCTGCCATGGCTGGGAGACACTATTTCTTTGTAGTCACACACAACTGCTGGCTTGTCTAGTCTTTCTGCCCCATCTACAACCAAGACTCTTGAGCCTTGGTAGGAGGTACTTGATAGAGATTTAATGCCTAACATTCTACAGTCTCCTATTCTTTGTACCTTGGTCAGCTGTGGCTTTCTGTATGAATCAGTATCTATGCACATAGACACTTCTCTGACAAGGGTTTGGGAACGCATTCATTTGAATAGAGGTTGGGGCAGAGGTGGAGGGGAAAGGCTCCCAGCACACATGGTCCTCAGGCAGGCTCTGGTAGCTCCTCTTGTGTTTATCAATCAGACTGTATTTCTCAATCAATTATGTAAGAAAGGTTGATCTTTTCTCTTTTGTTTGTTTATTCATTTGCTCTCTTGCCTATTTATATCTATATGGGTCTATGGGTATTGATGGCATTCACTGGGTAGCCGTTCAATTTCACTGTGATTTATTGTTGTGATGGATTGATTGCACCCTCTAGCACTCATGTTAAAATTTAATTGCCATTGTGAAGATGTTAACAAGTGGGACCTTAAAGAGTTGGCTGAGTCCTAGGGAGCTCTGCCCTCATGAATGGATTAACGCCATCACAGTGGGAGCCGCTTAGTTACCAGGAGACTGATATTATTGTCAAAGTGAGTTGGCCTGATTTCCTCTCTCCTTTGTGTTCACTTGTCCTTCTGCCATATTCTAGTCTGGCATGAAGGCTCTTGCTAGATGCTGGCACCGTGCCCCCAGACCTCTCAGCCTCCTGAACTATTAGCCAAATAAATATCGTTTGTTTATAAATTACCCTGCGTGTAGGACTCTGCTACCACAGCACAAAATGGTAAGCTATTATGTTGCCCGAACCATGTTAGCTCTGGTCACTGAGATCTTTTCGGATCAGTTCATGAGCCCTTTTGACATCACCCTCATCTTAAAGGAACAATGTGTTTCTAGGCACATCGTTGCCTCTAAAACATATTCTACAATATCTTGTATCCTCTTTGCCCTGTTCTTAAAGTCATATCAGACTTGCTCTGAGGTAATTCCCAGCCTTCTGGGCGTGAGGAAAGGCAGCCAGAGAGAACGACAGAAGTGTTCTGATTTTCTGACACAGTGAACCAGTGAGAGTCTGTGGTTGTTTTAAACCATGGTATTTTGGGATAATTTCTTATATAGCCACAGCTCACCGATGTATTTTTATCAAATGCCACAAGAAGGGATTTGGTATTGGAGGTGAAAATGTGACAGATCCCAGAATGACACCCATCAGAGAATAATAGTTTGAAGATTCCAGCCAAGGCTTGAAAGATAATAAAGAACACCTGATTGTACACTGCACGGGTTTGTGGGGAACGGGCTTGTCAAGGTTGTTACTTATACTAATGTCAAAGCAAACGTGTATGCTTTGTGAACACGGTGGTCAACTTGAAGGAGATTTCAGATAGACATTGATTATGCTTCCTGGGTGCTTTTATGAGATTTTACTAAAACACAAGAGGAAACAGAGACAACCAAGGAAAGACTTAATCAGAAAAGGAAGCAGGACCTGATGATTTAGAAAATCCCTTATTTCTCTGGGTGAAAGATGATGCTTGAATTAAGCAACGATGCCCTGGCAAAGACCTGACTCAGTGTTACTGGGACGACATTCTCTGGAGACGCTGTGACATTGCACCCCAACAGCAAGAGCTTAGCAGAGATCTGGCCTTGTATCTGGATTCTGATTATAAAGATGAATCCAATCTTTGGCTCTCCACTTGAATCCAGAAGCTTCGATGCAAAGTAGTCTGGGCAATGATAGTTCTAGTTTGACAGTTTTGTACTTTTAACATCGTGGTAATAATCTATTATTTTGTAGGAGGTTGTAGGGGAACTTGTGGTAGAAGATAGTCTCCTTCACCTTCAGAAGGATGGCATGCAAGAAATCTTGGTGGATTAGCAAGAGGTAAAATAGAATGAATACATCAGAACCCATCTCCTGCATGCTATGTGGCCTGTGTGAACAGAAGAGCCCAAAGACAGAGCTGCTTAGGAGAGCATAGGGGTCCATGTCCTGGGGCGGGGGGAAGTGTTTGTCTTTTCTTTCCTTTCCCATGGAGAGTCTCCAAGCCAACTGAAAACAGCTTACCAAACCTAGGGATTCTGAAGAGATGCTTAATCTATTCAGGCTGAGAGAAGTAAAGAGGGTACCAGGAAAGCTTTTTCTATGGACCCTGGCATCAGAGAGAATGTAGACATGCAGACTGCCGAGTTTCCTGACTGAAGAGAGAGAACTCCAGAGTTATACAGAGAATGCATCGTATGAAAGAGGAAGAACGAAGTAGAGAGTATATCTTACGCTCAAGAATCTAGGTCAGTGAGGTTTTATATCTTGGGCCCATCTGCTGAAGAGACTTGGGATAACCTACCTCATGATCCCTACCCAGATGGGATGACATAGTATACAAGCTATGCCTCAGGCTTGGGGTGGAGCCCGACCAGAATTTGGAGAGAGGTTAATCAAGTTATTATATCCAGGTTAGCAGTTCCTGTCAGTGCTTAAATGGGCTCTAGATTTATATTGACGTTGGAAGTCCTTCCACTAGCAGGTGAAGATAGCCAACTGGCATGAGGGTTAGATACCCGCAGCTCCAGAACATATAAAATAGAGTCTGTCTCTTTCCATCTTTCTTCCAACCTTTGAAGATGCGGATGGTGATGGGAGAAGAGGATGAGATGAGCCAGGAGAGAAAGCTCCAGAACAAATAATTCCCTCTCCAGTCTTGAGCTAAAAGACCAAACTAGACTGAGATATGAGAAAGGCTCTGGATTGAATATGGTAGAAAACCTCTGATTTATGCTAGACATTCAATGTTCATTTATTTAATTTCATTAGCAGGTAAGTCATTGATGCCACTCCAAAAAAAAAAAAAAAAAAAAACAAAAAAAAAAAAAAAAAAAAAAAAAAACCTCACACTATCCTTTCATAAGACAAAGATGGTTTACTCCCAAGAATTGGACTGAATGACCAGAATAAGATTACTATGGAAAAGAATTCCTAAGGTAGCAAGTTTGTCTGAGATGGTGGGTGGAGACCAGAGGGAGAAGTCCACACTTGTACATTTTGAGGCTGTGTGGGAGAAAATGGTACCTGATTCTCCCATGTTTCTGTGGACATCAGCCCAGTTCCTAAAGGAATTATATGGTTTAGGTCTGTCTTTGTTTCCTGGTAGCCTTCTGGCTGTTTTCTCATGTGATCTAATCAGGATTGACAGAGGGTCCCTTAATGTTGGCGTCAACCATGGGGATGTTACTTTTTTATTTAATTACAGCCTAACAGTGCTCATATTGAGTTCGGAAGTCAATGGAGGGTATGTGTGTGTGTGTGTGTGTGTGTGTGTGTGTGCATGCACGCACATACACATGAGTGCATGCATGCATGTGTGTGCATATTTAAAATAGAATGGATATTTTTACACCTTATTATTAAATTATTTTTACATACCACAAGATCATTAAGACGAATCATGTAAATATGACACTTGTGTTTGAGCCATTATGATTTACTTGGCCTCCTGACTGATAGGTACTGACCATGGTGGTTCTTGTCTCCTCTCCACAGCCTCGGTCAGCTAGCAACACTTTCTTACTTAGGAAACAGGTTCAGGGGGTCAATAGAATCATAAATTAAGAAAGACGTGAGTTTAGTTCTCTTTGCTAAATGTTTGGGTGTAATAAATCTAGTATAGCATGAAGGCTCAGTGGTGATTGAGACCTAGGTGTCTTTAAGCATGACTCCACACCCATAGAACTAAGTTGCTTTCCCAAGTTTCTATCACACATACTAAGCACACACTTTACTAATGAGCTTTATCCCTAGGACAGGCATTATCCTTCAAGGCATTAACTCCTAGAGACATTGTCTGTCTACACCCTATTTTAGAGAACTTGATCATACGGACATATCAGTGCAAGAAGGCTAAAATAAGCAATGTTTCTTTTTTATTTTCTTCAAATTTCTCTATTAAGCTTAAGACTCTCTATATCTGTCTCTCCCTGTCTCTCTCTCTCTCATGAGAGAGAGAGAGAGAGAGAGAGAGAGAGAGAGAGAGTGAGTGAGAGAGAGTGTGTGTGTCTGTGAGTGAGTGTGTATGTCTATAGTGTTTGCATGTGTTCACATGGGTACAAGCATGTACATGTGTATATCTCAATGTGATTGGACATGAACATAGGCGCACATACATATGGAGGTCAAAGGTCAATGTTGGGCATCTTCCTCTATCACTCTACCTTGTTACTAAAGATGGAGTCTCTTATTGAACTGGAGTTTGCCAACTTGACCAGAATGGCTGGATAGCATGCCCCAGGAATCCTCCTGCCTCTTCTTCCCCAGGAGACATTGAGAAGGGAGTTTGTTGTTTGTTTTGTGTCTAGATGTAGGTCAGTAGTGATAGTTTCAGGTTGTTCTCTCAATTCTTACAGCAGGGTTTTTAATCTTTTTGCTCATACTGTTTCTTTGATTACACCATTGAGTTGTAGATTTCAGAGGCACAAATCAAATAAGATGCCAAATCAAATTCAGTCCGTGTTTTTCTAGCATTCCTAAAGGGTCAAATCACACTGTGTCCATTCCCGGACATTTGATGGAAATCTGGACAGACTACAGCTATGGTCCTTCCAGTTATCAACATGGGAAAAAAGCTAGATAGCTCCCTGTTGTCTCCTTCAACCAATGCTTTTCCCTTTGACAGTTCTGATTCTGCCTTCTAAGGGCCCACCAACCACCTGTTTAACAATCGTGTCCAAAATATTGTCAAGGGAATTCAGTTCATCTGTGTCCATCTGTAACTGTTGGAGCCCATGCTGCTGTTGCCTTTGTAAGTCAGACAAGAATCTCCCCAGAGTGTCTATTTCTAACCTGTAGACACCTGGGAAGCTTTAACTATCTCTTAAATATTAGAGACACTGAGCTACTCACACATTCTGATTCTTTTACTGTCTCATAGGGGTCTAGATTTGCATCGATTAACCTAACAATATATTATACTTGTTAGGTGACTTAAATAACTCCATGCGCTACTGGTGTAGAGGCTGGGTATTCAAGGTCATGGTGTCTGTTGATGTCATTTCTTGGTGGGGGAGCTTTTGTGTTGACTTATAGATAGCTCTATTCTTGTTGTGTCTTCATGTGATCTTTCTGCTGTGGATACAAACCTCCTTTGTACACCTGTCTGCATTTTCTCTTTTGAAGATGACACCAGTCAGACCCATCCGTGAAGCCTCATTTCTGATTCAATCACTTCCTTGAGGTTCCAACATTTATCTACAGTCACATTCTGAGCAATCAGGGATAAATAGGTCTTCCATATATGGATATATATATATATATATATATATATATGATACAATTTAGCTTGTAACATGCTATAAATATATCCTTGGACTAAAGTCATGATTAAAGCTAGAGGGGTCAAGTATTTTTTCCAGGTAATTGGGGAGAGTGTAGAAGGCAGTAAAATGGTCTAAGGCCATGCTGCATTGAGGCTTAATTGAGATGTATCACCAAGGTCTCACCTCATACCTATTGAATAATCAGAATGTTGATTCAGTAAGATTGCCTTCTTGTTGGCTTATGCACCCAATGGGTGCTTGAAAATGAGGACAGATAGGTTAAGGATCCACTTTGCCCACAAGTTCTTAAAGAGTGGAGATTCATAAAAATTTTAGCACAGTGTGGTGACAGCTGGCTTACAGTCAAAAGGCAGATGAAGAAAACTTTCTAAATGGCTGGACAGGTACTTAGAGCATACCAAAAATCACCATGTATCTTCCCACATGTAAATGCTAATCTTAGGTATATATTTTTTTTTCTCGTAGCCCCGTGTAAGGAAGAGACAGAAAATGGGAGAGGGATACACCAATTCTGCCACTAGGTTTCTGCTCTTAGTTTGTGAATAGACTCTTCAAGAAGCAGGTTCAGATGGGAGAGTGAAGTGGGTGCTTATTTCTTCCAGAATTGTTTATTTCCAACTTGAAGATAGCTGACTGTTTTAATTACTCTGTATAGCAAGTGGGGGAGGGCTATACAGAGCACTCCTGTGTCTAAACCTGGGGACTCATGGTAGCTGCCTTCTGTACCCCAGAGAGAGTGACATTTATTAATAAAGCACCAGGACTTTCAGGGTTGGGGTCTATGATGTCCACAAATGAGGAACAAATGCCTCCCTGCTAAACAGGCAGCCTTGACACACTTGGGTGGACCTAGACATTTTCTCACCTTCTTTTCTTTTAATTGAAAGTAATTCTTTTTATATGGTATAGTCTCATTATGGTTTCCCCTCCCCCACCTCCCCCCAGATTCTCCCCACCTACCCACATAGTAGAAGACAGATCTAAAATGAACCTACCTTGTTTTCTTAACTTCCTCCTCCTCTTCCATATTCTTCCCCATGTAACTGAGATTTTAGGGAAGGTCTTGTTTCATTGGGTTAGGAGTTCTACTCACTAGTTATATAATGATATGTGATATATGATATGCGATTTATGGTATATGATCTATATATTATAGCTTGACTATAGAGCTGATCTGCTCATCCCCAGTAGACTCCAAGATGACTGGCGTTGTCCATCATCAAACGTACGCCAACATTTCATGTGTGTGAGTCTTAAGCTATAGAAAAGTGCACTTCTACAGTTTCAGCTATTTATTCACAGCAAAGCCCATGGGTGACATACTTGTATTATTGTGATAATATTTCATATGACAAAATTCTTTCTAAATATCTGTTTTCAAAATGTTTAATCCATAACTCAAGTATTGAAATGTGTTTCCTTTTCATCCACTGTTTTAAAACGTTGTCTTTCTCCTATAATACCCCCTTTTCCCATTAAAGTAGTAAAGTACTTGGAGCTTATTTCCACCATACAAAAGGTCATTTACTGAAAACAAAGCATAGCCCTTCTGACAGTCTGACAATTATTTTAGGTAACTCCACAGCTAAGCAAGGGATCTTTGTAGAATAACTGAGTTCTCATGAAACTTTCCCCTAACTTATGAGGAATCAATTTATGCAAGTTCACCATCAGTTTTGTTTACATTTTGGGTAAACGTTGTGTTTCATTTTAAAGGTATCACTTTAAGGACACAGACCATGGTGATGACAATCTGCAGTCCCCTTATATCCCTGGCTTCATGCTCTTTGCTTCAGTGATATTCTTGTAAATGATACGGTGTGTATCCTTGATGCTGAGTGCTATTTCTGTAAACTTAACCGGGAGTGTTTGTAAGGGTCTCTTTGGTTGAGGACAACCCAATGGTGTTGTGATTGCTCACTCTTACTGGACCCTGACTCTTCAGAGAGATACTATAGATGCCAAGTTCAGTTTGCATGCCAAGTGTTTCTCAAGATTGAATTCTTTTTATCCTTCAACTGAAGTTGACAAGGAAGCTTAACAGTGTTTGGTCTCAAACCCATAGGACAGCCCATTTGTCATATTTGAAGTTTCTGAAAATTTTGAGTTTATTACTTGTACTTTACTATTAGTATATTTATATATGTTTCTGTCAAAGCATTTACTACCACAGCCTTGATTAACCTAATTTCAAACGAAGCTACAGAGACAGAAGTCATAAGGAAAGACATTGAAGTAGAGCCAGGAAATTTAATGGGCAAATATTAGATATTTTATATAACTAAACAAATGCTAAAATCAAATAACTACAAATTAGGGAGAAATCATCTGGAGATGAAAAGGCTCAAAATTCCAAGCAGGTTCATGAGTTAAAAAAAAAAAAAAAAACATACATCCAAATACATTGTGGAAAAATTCACAAAAATGATAAGGAATAAAAGCTTGTGGACTTTGAAGCAGCAAGAACATATTATTTTTGGGATAGATTTGTAGCCTTTTAATATTGCATTAAAGTGATTTTTTATTGCAGATAAAAAGTTTTACTTTTATATAGTGATTCTAAATCCAACAATTTTGATAAACTTTTTTATTGCTGCTCATATTTTTATAAACTTTTAGCTTGTATATATTATAATTTTCATTATCTGAAATGTATTACAGATTTATTTTTTATCAATTTTTGTTAATAGTAAGCTTCCATCACCATTAACAATAACAGTGCAGGACAGATTTTTTTTCAATACCATTTATTATTATTTGTCAAGATTTCTGTAGAGTTTTGATAAAAATCCTTATAGGATTTTTTTTTAGTTACCTTCTACTTTAGCTATTCAGAGTATTTCTTCCTTTTTTTTTTTAAACTAATGAGCCATTGAACTCACTTAAATTTAAATTCTAAATTTATTGAGATGACTAGATTGCTTTTCTTCTCCAATGTATTAATGTGTGGATGCTTTCAGATGGCAAATTATACTTGCTTTATTGGACAAATCCTAGTAGCTTATTTATTTAAAAACATCTTTTATTATTTGTTATTTGAGAATCCCCCGCATCTACACTACTTTCTCTAATCCATCCCGCTGGCTCTCCAACTCATAGAAGACACCCCGCAATACCCTTCACCCACCTCCGAACTTTACAAGCTTGTTCCGTACTCCCCACTGAACCCCACCAACAATGTGTGTGTAACTGTGGGGCCATCCAGGAGAGCATGGACACTTACCAAAGAAAACTGATTTCCTACCACAGCTTCTAACCACAAAACGCCTCAGCTAGGGATGTGCTTTTACCATACAAAAGTGTTCCCTGAATATTTGTTTATTGATCAGAGTTTCTAGCCTGCACGTGGAAGAAAGTAAGTTTATGAAATGTTTTTTCTACAGTTCATCTTATCCCAATCCCAGGAAGTGTTGGATTTTGATTTATCAGTGCTAACGAATAAGTTTTATCATTTCTAGTTTTGTAGAAAATTGTGCTTTGGATGCAGTCTTCTAATATATTTATTTTGTCGGCCATATTATCTTGCAGGATTTCAACATGAACATATAGTTACAACCGTTGAGTTTTCCTTAAATGCTGGTTTCCATATTCTGTTTCTCTCTCTCCCTTGATTTGTATTTCAGTTAATTTGGGTTGCTAAGACAAGATATATGGCACGATAATTTGTAAAGAACAGAAATTTATTTTTTTAGAGATGCTTATGAGGGAGAGCTCTTACAGAGATTTCTGTTTGAGGGGAAAGAGGTGGGGAGAGGAAGAGGGAGACTTAGAAGGAGGTAGACAGGGGGAGGGAAGAGGAAGGGAGTGAGGGAAGAGAGGAGAGGGAAGAAGAAAGGGGAGATGAGAGGGGGAAATAGAGATGGAGAGGGGAGAAGAGAGCAGGGAATAAAAAATTATCATCTGTCTATCAGATGCAGGCCACAGCACTTCTCCAGTAGCTAAACTCAAAGGACCCTTGCCAGAAGCCCCTTGCCTACAGCCTACATTACTTGTACAAAATTTGAAGAGTACTTTTTTTTTTTATTCATGTCATGTGTGTAAAAAGTTTGCCTGCATGGATGTCTGAGTGTGCGTGCCTGGTGCTTGTGGAGCCAGAAGGGGGCAGCAGATCCCCTGAAAGTGGAGTTACAGATGTTTGTGAGCCACCCTGTGGTGGTAAGAACTGACCACAGATCTTCAAGAACAGGGAGTGCTCTAAACCACTGAGCCACCTCTCCTGCTTCCTATGTATAAACTTTTAAAGCTTGCCTCCCCTTCCACAATGTTTCTAACACTTGAATGTTGAGGGCCACACTTCGGCCCCTCTAATCAGTTGTGGCAGGCTTTGGTTTATATAACTAGCTGATTTGAAAACTGTCATCTTACCTAACCACCAGCCTTGTTATTTCTTAGCTCATATCTATTCAGTCCTTCCTTCTCAGCTTTGGATTTGCTGCCTAATCCTCTGGTTTTATGAACTGAACCTTTAGTGTGGTAATTTTCAATGTTCATTTAAAAACATATCCAGGACTTACCTTTTGAAGTTATGTTACAATTGAGCTCACTTCAGCTCTGACATTATAGTAATTTTAAGGATGTTTTGTGCCAGCTCTGCTATTTTTATCGTGGGTATTGTCCTAGACATATAAAAACATTTATAATCGCGGAGGGGGATGGGCAAGGGATTCAGTACTTATAATGGCTTTTTGTCCTTGAAGTTTGATTTCTATAAATTTGCACTGATATCAAAGAATGGAGCATTAAGAGTATTGGTTCTCTGTTGCTTGTAAAACTGTCCTTTGTGACTGGATAGTTAGAATACCTTCTGCCAAGGCTTTATGTTTTGTTCTTAGGTTACACTTGTTCATTTTGTCATTCAAATATTTACCTTTAATGACGTTGCCATTGTTAGATCTTTCTGTCAATGACAGGGCATGAAAACTATCTTCTAGTCAGTCATCATTCGCCTTTGCACACATGTTCTGAAGCTGCATGTGTGGGTGCCTTTGCACACATGTTCTGGAGCTGCATGTGTGGGTGTGTGCAAATTCATGAATTTCATACTTCATCACTGGATAACTTCCCTTTGCCCTCATGCAATGCAGTTCTTTATTTCTAATATTTTGCCTTAAATTTTATTTTGCCTGGTAATAATTTACTATATTGGCTCTTTATTGCTTTTCATATTTGCCTGCGGTATATTTTTTCTAATGTTAAGTCTCTCTGTGGTGTTTTATTTTAATATCTCTTAAAACAACCATGCAGCTAAATTAAAACCCATCCAGTGATCACTATTTTATTAGATGAATTTAATTTATTTTTATCATTTTAGGATAATTGGTGCCTTTATATTCATTTTTAAGCTTTCACATTGCCTGTCTAGTCTACCTTCTAGATTCTCCAGTCTCTCTCTTATTTTTCTCTTTCATTAGGGATTAACAGGGCTTTCTTTCTTTCATTTTCTTTCTTTCTTTCTTTCTTCATCTTTTTCTCCTTGTATGGGTCAGAAATTATAAATTATCCTTCTAATGTTTCAGTAACCTTAAATTAAAATAACTATAAATATACAAACAAATATAAACCCACAGTTATCATTTTCATCCCCCTCAATAAAAAAAAAATCTCCTATGAATTAAATTATCTTTTTAAAAATTTCCCAACCTTTAATTTCCTGCTATCTGTATAACATATTAAATTCTTCCTTGATATTTGATTTTCTTGGTTCCTTGACTTTTTTCAGACTTTTCCCCAATAAAATTCTTCCTTTAGTCGTTGCCTTAATGGCCTTCAATGCCAAACCAAGATTTCTGGGCTCCCCGGCCTTATGGACTGGGTAATTAATGACCAGGTTTTCAGCTTTTCTGGCATGAAAGCAGCCACTGTTTGATCATACAGTCTGAGCTGAGCTAATGAATCTTTTTAAACACCCTTGTCTCACATCAGTCCTATGTCATAAACCTGTTCCTCTAGAAAACCTGGAGCAACCCAGCCCCTTTCCCCTCAGAGACTAAATCTTCAGTAGAGCGAAGGATCTGTCCAGCAACAGGGTAACTTTGGCTTCCACTACAGCAGGATAGAAGTCACCTACACAGTGACTACTGTTGCACAGGTTGCTATCTTTGCTTGGGAGACTGTAGTTGGAGCTACAGAGTCCTAGAGAACCAGGCTAGCCCGTTACATCATGCTTTAGAGTAGACTTAGAAAGGGCAAGAGGTATCATCCCATTCATTTCAGAGTGCTAAATGCTTTTAATGGTTTCTTTTACCTCCCCTCCCCTCCTCTTCCTTTCCCTCCCTCCCCTCCCTTTTACTCTTCTCTCCTCTCTTTCCTTTCCCCTCTTCACCTCTCTTTCCCTCTCCTCCTCCCCCTCTCTTTCTAAGGTAAGAAATGTTTACAACAGTCAGGCTGGCATAGAACTCACAGCAATGCTCCTGCTTCAGCCTCCTTTGTGCCAGGGTGGCAGGGCTAGCCACCATACGACCTACCCTATAGAACCTTTTAGTTCATAAATTATCTCTAAGGTAGACTCTTGGTTCTAGTAAGTCAGGTCTTTATTCTGTCTGGTGCCCTCGAAGGTAAAACGATCGGTATTCACTGGCAAATTAAGCTACAGTAGGCCTGCCTAGAATTATATGACTCTAGAGACTATTATGTCCAAAAAAAAAAAAAAAAAAAAAAAAAAAATGCTCTATCAAGGGATGAAGTAGAAACTTAAAAGTTCATTGGAAAGCCATTTGGATGATGTTTTGCTGGGGCAAAATGTGCAGAAACATTTAGCTGAAGTTCACTCAGGTGAAAGACTGAGGCAGACTCGTGAAGGAACATTTAGCTGAAGAAGACACAGGCACAAAGAATGTTCTGCTAAAGCCAACATGTGAAAGACACACGGTGAAAGATTCTTTGCTAACATATATTGGTCTCCCTTACACTGTGTAGCTGAGCTGTATTAGTCAGGACCCCACAGAGAGAAAAGCACGGAAAATGTCTGGTGGTGTGCTGCGGTTTCTTGATGCTTCCTTTGACTCAGGCTGATGAACAGAGCGATGTCAGCTGAAGCAGATGCCTGTGCCGGGGCAAGACCCGCGAAGGACACGTGATGTTCAGAGGGATATAAATAAGACTCAGTGGACAGCGACGGAGGCTGAGCTCGACTCGCTTATAGAGCTCGCTGTGCAACATTTGCGGGGCTCTCCTCATCTCTCACCTCTGCTCTGCTGAGAGAGGCACATCTGAGAACTTCTCTGGCGTTCCTCCTGGGCCCTCCTGCTGCCTTGTGCCAAGCTGCTGCTGCCTGCTGACCTGTGAACGGAACTGATTTCCAGACAACTCAAACCGAAGTTGCTCCAAAGAACCTTTCTAAGCAGATCCACTCTACCCCCCCCCCATCCTTTCTTTTCCACTACCTCTGGTGGGTGGTGGGATAAAAGAGAGGTTAAAGCATTTTAGAACCATCATTAAAAATAAAATTTGAAAAAAGTTACTTACAAAGGGACTTGGGATTTGGGTTTTCTAATAATATGTAGTCCCTAGACATTGAATTAAACCTTGATAACATTTGCTCTATTCTGAGGCAAAGACTCCAAACCTAAGAGATTTATCTCCACTGAGTTTTGCCTGCAATTTCCACAGATTGATATGAATCTCTTTTCCTTCAGGGTTACCAAATATCCTCTAGCTTCTGGATTTCAAAGAGGAGACCTATCTTCCTACATGAAGGCTGGGACCTTGCGATGCTTCACAGAAGTACAGCCTCGCTCTGTTGTGGAAGATGAGTCAGAGATGATTAATGTGTCCTAAAATACGGTCCTTCATATGCAGCTTTGATTATATGTTTAAGTTGTTCAATTATATCTAGATAGAAAATGATAATTAGCCTCTAAAATGAAAATAACTATATTGTTATTAGAAGAGAGGAGGGAGGTGTTTGTTTCTACAGTTGCACAGATAGAAGCCCGTACACAGAGGTTTTCAAATTCTCTAATAGGATGTAAATCGTTACAGCTTCAGATGCCTTAAGAACCATGACAGAGACAATGTGTTTTCATTTAGACCTCAAAATAGAGCCTTGAATGTTCTGCCAACCTCGTCTCAAATTACATGCACACAATGAGACATTTCTCCCGGGTTCATTAATTTAGTAATGATGGTTTGAATTTGCAGTCATAGGCCAGCTTTTATGAAACAATCAGGTAATGAACTAAAAATTCCAAAAAATCCAGAGTCCCCTAAGCCATTTCTTACCTACAGAGATGTCAGGACCTATGTCTAGTTAAAAGTTCCAGAAGAGTCTTTTTTTGCAGGACACAGAACCTCCTTTTCCTGCTGTGCCCATCTTTTGCCCTGTTATTTGGAGGAGAACCATGCAGGCATGAACCCAGAGCCGAAGGTCCCTTTGATGAGAATCCTGAGTCCTACTGATCACAGAAAGTCGTTTCTATAGAGCATGGTGCAAACTCTTCTCATAGAGTGTGGATTAGTGTAAGTGGTTCTACTCTGCATTGGTGAAACCAATGCAGAACCAAGCAGAGAGTATCCCAATGATTTTGTCCTCATGACATAGCATACATTCATTTGATCACAGATTGCTGCTGTTTCTATATATAGACAGGGACAGCATTGAGAGATCTTAGCAGATACTGTTTGGCTCTACTTAGGGCTGACACACCCATCTAATTCTACAGCTACCACAGATGATAATTTGTTCATTCTAGCCTGCTTTGTTAATCTGTAATGGTTTGAATAAAAATGACCCCCATACACTTATAGGGAGTAGTGCTATTGGGAAATGCCTTGTTGGCCACTATTGGCCTTGTTGGAGGAAGTGTCACTGAGGAGTGGGCTTTGAGGTTTCAGATGCTCAATCCCAGTGGGTTACACTCTTTCTGCTGCCTGTGAATCTATATATAGAACTCTCAGTTCCTTCTCCAGCACCATGTCTGTCTGCACAGCACTATAGTGCTTCCTAGCTATGATAGTGGACTAAAACTCTGAACCTATAAGCCAGCCCCAATTAAATATTTTCCTCTGTAAGAGTTGCCTTGGTCATGGTATCACTGCAAGAAATAAAAATGATAACACAGAATCACATACTCTTGATTTTTATACTTACTGATAGATAAAAAATTTTAAATCAGTGAAGTTGATAGCTTTTGTTTTGGAAGTTAGTGCAAGCCCTTGCTTTTCATGAAGACTTCAGACACTGACAACTTACATTACAAATATAAAATCAGAAATGTGTCTGGCCAGCTCTATACCTGGGACGCCTGTACTCAACTGTCAGCTTGACTCCATCTGGAATGAACCTAAACAATGAAATGGAAGACACACTGGCAAAGGACTTTTGCTTAATTTGAAGTAGGACGATCCATCTCTAATTCAGATCTTGGAGGAAGATACTTTAGATGTGGAGAGGATCTTTAGTTCAGATCACTGGAGCTGATAAAACCCATAACCTGGGCCACACCTTCTGTTGGAAGCCTATGGAGAGACATGGAAGGAGAAGAAAGAAGCTTTGGTTCTTTGCTTGCTTGTTTTCACTTCAGTAGTGAGTCCTTCCCCTCACTCTTGTCGGAATCTGCCTTTTCAGGACTCCAGTCTACTGAAGACCACCTGAAACATCCAGCCTTATTGGCTGAGCAACTACTAGATGTTGGGATTTTCCTCTTACAACCAGCCATTGTTGAATTATTTGGGCCATAAGTCTTTATGTAAGTCATTCTTATATATATATATATAATATATATAAATGTTTGAAAGGAAAATTGCATTAGCCAGGGTTGTCTAGAATATCAATTTATAGAATGAATATATAAATGAATATATATTTGTATATATGTTAAATATATGCTTACACACAGATATGTATAAATTTATAATATATGCATATATGTGTATTTGTGCATATGTGTACATGTACATATACATACAGGGGATTTATTGCAATGACTTAGAGGCTGCAATGCAGCTAACTTAATAAAGGCTGTCTGGGAACAGAAAGTCTAAGGATCCAATTGCTTCTCAGTTCACAAGGCTGAATATGTCAGCTGGTCTTCAGTATGTGCCGGAATCCTGAAAAAGTAGACTGTAATGCCAGTGAAGTAATGAACTTGCTACAAAGGTATGGGCAAGCAGCCAAAAAGCAAAAGCTTTCTTCTTTCATGCACACATATAGGTTTCCAGCTGACGGTATGGCCTGGGTTAAGCGTGTGTCTTCCCACCTCAGTATCCAAATTAAAGGCATACATCTTCCTCCCTCAAGACCCAGATCAAAGGCAGGCATCTTCCCACCTCAAAATTCCAGACTAGAAGTGGACTCACTCACTTTAAACCAAACAAGAACGCTCTGACAGGTGTGTTCTCCATGTCTAGATTGTAGTTCATTCCAGATGTGACCAAGCTGACAGCCAGTTGTAGCCATCACAGAGTTTAAAGGCAGTGGACAGTGTCTGATCCGATGGCAACCCCTCTAGCGATTCAGCATTGCAGAAGAGAAAGCAGTCCCTACCCACTACCCAACCCCCTAGAAGACAAGCAGCGCATTTCTGTACGTCTTCTCTTTTGCTGGAGTCTCTGGCTTTCCTGTTGTTTTATGGTCAGATGGCCCGTGTATAGCAGGAGGCTGGAGTAACTGAATAGGCGGTGCGTCTCAGAACTGTGCAAGCACATTGGAAAGACAAGGAAGAGGTAGAGGTGAAGTAAATGATACAGAACCTCAACAGATGGGCACCATCACGGAGAATTCAAACAAAAATATTCTCTTATTTCCGTCTTTCTTTTTTTTTTTCTTTTTACAGGACAAATAATGACCATGACATCCTCAGGGATGTTTTTCTATGGCTAGGATAAAATCTGAACTCTAAAGGTGTTGGCAATCAAAATGGTTGCTGTTTGGAGAGTCTCAGAAAGGGTCTGCATTTGGAGGTAGCAGCTGGGGTGTGTTCCCCAGCAGACTTCCCTCACATTCTAGCAGCAATCACCCTAGGGTCCTTAGATTATCCTGGAGCACTGAGATAAGCAAAGCACCCAGGCTTCTTGGGTGCTAACTTGTTGGATTCTTGTGAGAACATTTTCTTTTTGCCGAGCACAAGAGAGGACACTTGGGCCTGGGCTAACGAGCCTTCTGTCTGTCAGAGGAAAATTGTCTCCTGGGATACGGTACAGACAGAGTGTCCTTAATGCAAAACTGCAGATTCTGAGCTGATCCACAGTTTGACATGTTTTGATCCCTGACAGGAAGCCACAAGTGGAAAATTCCATGCCTGACCTCGCAGAGTGGGTCACAGCCCAAGCCCAGGTGTACTCATGACAGTGTATAAATTATCTTCAGGCTAAGTAATGTGTGTCTATAAAACATATATGAAATTTACATTCAACTTAGATTCCATACCATGATGTATTTTATAGCAGATATTCTCAAACATGCAAACAATTTTTGAAATCGAAAACGCATCTGTTCCCAAGTACCTAGGAAGAGAATTAAACCAACCTATAACATCTTCAAGGGTTAAAGAGGGTCAAGGCCATGAGCACTATCAAAGGGACTATAGCTAACAGACCTTAGAAGCAAAAATTGTCAGAAAATAGTTAAAACATTTGTGTAGATATGCTGTCTTCCCCACTGATGCCTGAGTTTTGGAAATGCTAGTCACATATTATCTTGACTCTAGTTGTGCTCCAGGGAGTCAGAGGCCAGGCCTACATCTACACTTAGCAAGGGATAGATTGGATAGGAGTCATAGACTCACAAGGAAGGAATAATGGAGTGACAACTGAGATACACAGAGATGTGGCCACAAGTCTGGGATGCAGTAGTGAGCTGAGAGACAACCACACAATGGGGTGAGTATGTGAGCATTGTTAACAGTGGCCTCAGGAGGAGTGTCAGAAATGCCAAGGGCAGAGAATCCAGAGAAGACAGGAGACAGGGTTGTATGTTATTACACAGAGGGCTGCTTGAGACTGCTCGCTGAGGAATAAGGAAGTGTGAACAGTTTCATTTGTTTATATTCGGGGTTGGTAAGTTCTTGATTGAGATGCATGTTAGCATGAGTCTTTGGGGGAACTATTAAGAAATATGTCTCTTCTGTGCTAAGAATTTTCTTTGCTGGCCTGGGGGCCAAGGAACTAGCAGAGTCTATACCTTCTTTCTAAAGTCCTAATGACAAACCAGATTAATTCCATCCAAGGTGTCTATTGACTTACAGAGCGTGGCTTGGGGGTTATAGTCAGGAGTGCGGGTGACCCTCAAGCAGGCACACCACGTTTTCATCTTGTATGGACTCTTATGGCTTCTTAAAGGCTGGGTATAATAGGTCATTTGGAAGTCTCCGTTCTCTCTGCCTTTTCCCCCTCCCCTCCCCTCCCCCTCCCTGCCCCGTCCTTTCTTCTTTGTTGCTTGCTTGCCTTCTTGCCTTCTTCCTTTTTTCCTTCCTTCCTTCTTTCCTTCCTTCCTTCCTTCCTTCCTTCCTTCCTTCCTTCCTCCCTCCCTTCTTTCCTTCCTTCTTACATGTCCTGTGGTGGTTTGAATGAAAAAGCTCATCTTTGAATACTTGGTCCCCAGTTGGTGGAATTTTATGGGAAGGATTAGGAGGTGTGGCCTTGTTGTAGGAGGTGTATCAGTGGGAGGTTGACTTTGAAGTTTCAAGAAACTGAAGCCATTCCTAGTTTGTTCTCAATTCATCAGCCTCCTGCTTGTGGGTCAGGATGAGAGTTCCCACCCACTCAGGCTGTCATACCTTGGCTCCTCCATTGTATATGTTGGCCTCTGGAACCATTTGTCTAATTAAATGCTTTCTTTTAAAAGTTGCCTCGCTCTTGGTGTCTTCTCAAAGCAATAGAAAAGCAACTAAATGTGGATTCCCATGATTGGTCCATGCACACCACACAATCATCTTGAGCCATAAAGAAGAATGACATTCAAGACTCCAGCAGTTCAGAGGATGTACCGTTCTTGTAAAGGAGCCAAGTTTGATTCCCAGCACCCACACTGGGTGGCCCAGAACTGCCAGTATTTTCCAATCCAAGGATCTAATGTCTCTGGCCTTCAAAAGCACCTGGACTCATATGTGCATTCTCTGTGTAAATATACATAATTAAAAATAAAAAAATAGTTTTTTTAGGAACAATAATGTATGTTATTTATAGGAAAATGACTAGAATTGGAGAATATTATATTAAGTGAATTAAGTAGTTTTAAAAGACAAATATATGAGTTCTATCTGTAGGACCTAGATCTCATACAGATACAGGAAATTACACATGTTTTCCTGACATGAAAAGATGTAAAACTGTGAAGGTCATTTAATATAGGAAGTGCAGAAGAACAAGGAGTGTGAGTGAGGGAGAATGACAGGGCACATGCTCAGTGCACAATATATACTGTATAAAACCTAAAATATACTTTTAATAAAAGAAAAGGTGAAAAATTAAAGTAGATCTTTAAAGAAGGGAAGAAACAATTTTTAAATGTTAAAAAAAATCTATGCATCATACTCACACACTTTAGTGCAGGAATTCTGAGTGGGGAATCCTAGACCAAAGTAATGACAAAGTAGTTTATTCTCTTTCAGATTCAGCGAGTTCTTTTTTATATTTAAGTTTCTTTCTTTATAAAGGAGGGACTGGCATATTGTAATTAGACAAACAATTTTTTTAATTATTCAAGAAATGTCAACTTAAAATTCGTGGGTACCAAACCAGATGGATTGTACAAAAACCCAAACTGTAAAAGACAACATCTGGATCTTTCAGCTTGGCTCCCCAGGGTGGGAGTCACACTCAGCGGGGACCATACTGTGGGCCACACTCAGCCTGCTCTTCTTGTCTGGGCCATGGGGAAGATCAGCGAAGGAAAGCAAAAGCCCTTTGGAACTTCACTTCTGATCCCAGCAGAAACGCTGCCCTTTTTCCTCACCTGCTTTCTCTCCTTTAAACTATTTCCCAATTCCAGTGCAATTTAGCCCTCAGTGCACATATCCAGTCCAGGGCTCTGCATTTGCCTGGCGCTATGTTTTATGCTCTGCCCTGCTTCCCAGGGACATCTCAGGTATTTGTATCCAGCTTATGATCATCTGGAACATTGTAGAATGGTAATTAGCAGGGTATCTTTTTATAATTTTATATTTATAGAATTTATAATTATAATTTTATAATATAATTACAAACTTCATAATTTTAGAAGTATTTTTAAATTTATTAATATCTTTTGTTAATTTTTTGAAATTTAAATTCTTTTCTAATACTTAATTAAATTTATAGTTATAAATTTAATCTATTTTAAACAATATCAAAGCATGAGATGTAAAGTGAGAAAGTAAAAATACCACTTAACTCACCCACATCTACCCTGGTTCCCTTAAGTACCTATTATAGTGTTTGATTACCTTTATGGAAATCTGTTTCTACATGTTTAATCAAATTAATGATAATAAATATGCTATTGGTTATATCATATTAGTATGATTTAATATATAATGAGGCATACTTTATCATTTATACAATTTATGATATAAATATAATACATAAATAATATATGATAGATAAGTAATACATCTCTGTATAAAATGTCTTCTTTGCCCCACAGAGCTGTTGAAATGTCTTCATCAAAACAAAACCAATTTATATTCATATATCAATCCTATCATGGAATATTCTCAACTCAGATGTATCTATTTCTCTATCCTATGACTATGCCATATAAATTTTGTTATGTTTCTGGGATCTGACTGTTTCTAATCTATGACCCCAACAATGGATTACAGGTTCCTGACACTGGGCTCAGAAGTACCTTCGTTTTTCTCTAAATAACTGTTTTACAGTTCAAAGTTGGTCCTGATGCTGGTGAGGCAAACACATCACCAACTGAGCCATCTTCTTGGTCCTACCACTGCGTTTTTATTACTCAATACCTTGGGCTAGGTATGTGCTAACCACTCTCACTTTGGGTTTTATCCAAAATATTGTGGGTATTTTATTCCACTCATGTGGGTTAGGTGCACTGTGTTTTGAATGTTAGAGCTCATGTCTCTGAGATAAAGCACCCTCAGCCCTACCTCATGTAATTTACTTTGCTCAACTTCCTATTTTGATAAAGTTTCTGCGACTGTATTAAGAAATTTGAGCTGTGGCTCCCCCTTTTCCTGGAGTTTGTCTAACTTAGTTATTTTTTTTCATCAAGGTTTGTGTCAGATTCATAACACCAATAGAAAGTTATTTTTCCTTCTGCCTTTTAAACTAATTCATCAAACTTGGCACCAACTGGCCTTGAAATTTCCATTATAGATGTGTTTTGATAACAACTTTAAATACCGGGTTGATTAAAGTTCATGTAGGTTTTTTGTTAGCTGGTGTTTTGGCTTCTCTGTGCTCTTCTGCCAAAGTTAATCTGAATTGTCCAATTTAAGACCATAAAGTTATTTATAATATTCTCTTGTTAGCTTTTGGGTGTGAGTAGGTTATCGATGGAGACTCCCCTTGGTACCACTGACCTCAGTAACCCATCTTTTCTTCTTTGTTCTTGTCTAGTTTTGCCAAGGCTATCCATTTTATTACACTGTCAAAAAACATCTTTTGACTTACTTTTCTCTGCTGGCCTCTGCAGACAGTGGCTTCGGCTCTTCTCTTCCTGGCTAGGATTTAACCATGTTATTAATCTCTCAAAGAACCAGTTTGTGAATTTGTTAAATTCCTCTGTCATTTCTTTTCCATTCCTCGGACTTGTATTCTTTTTTTCCGTGTTCTCTTTGTGCTAGAAAGTGATTTTCAACTTTCCTTTTAAAATATTACCACATAAAGCCACATGTTTCTCTGTCAACCCTACATGCGTTGACGGACTGAATTTTAATTACATTCCAGTTTCAATATTTTCTAGTTTCCCTCGAAATATTGCTGCGCCTGGATTGTTTAGAAGCATACTTTTCAACTTTTAAACAACTGGGCTGTGTAAATAAATACTTTGTTAATTATCTCCAAAATTCAACTCTTTTATTATTGTTTGGTCTATGATGTCTTTGCAGAGTATTGGATCTTACTGTGTTGTCCAGCTGTAGCCTAACTGACTCTTCAGAGCAATTGGTGTTTCCTAGTTCTGTCTGTGTTGAGAAAGAGCATTAATACTTTTCACCCTAGAAGAGGCTCTGTGTTTTAAGTTTGCTCTCTGCCCTTGCTGAGGACCTTGATCTGGATCCCAGCACTCACAGAGGGCTGTTCACAGCTGCCTGTATCTTCAGCTCTAATGGATTGTATGCCCTCTTCTGGCCTTCTGAAACATTGCACACACAGACTTGTGTGCACGTGCCACCCACCCACACACACACACACACACACACACACACACACACACACACACACACACACACACACGCTAGCTAGCACACACATTGGCTTACTTGCTTATGTACACACACACAGACCCATACATGTGCACACACAGGGAGTAACATATATACATAAATAGAAAGACATGTCTGCAAAGATTCTCCAATTGATAGCTTGCATCCCTTTGCCCGCTTTCTCTTTAACTCTTGCCCCTGTTTCCTTGTGTGTCTGAAAGGATGATTGTTAGGTTTCAGGAACATTTATGATCATTTGCTCCTTACAGTTGATCCCTTTCTCAATGAGAAATGCCCTTTCAAAGCATCTTTGGCAGTTCCTCTCATCTTGACGCTTGTAATGTCTGATATTAATGTGCTTACTGCAGGTTAGCCATATCATTTCCTAGGCCAGTTTTATCCCATTATGCAAATTCAACCAATGTCTCTGTTTTATTTAAAGAAAACTGCAAACCAGTGTATTTTCTATTGAAAGAGCATATGTGTGAATGGGCACTTTATTTTCTATTACCCACAACCAGCTTAACTTTTATTGGTTGTACTTCAGCGGCCAACATAGTAAATGATTACAGACATGGATAGACTTAATTTTACTGCTGTTCTCTCTCTTCCTCTCTGTCTCCCCTTTGTTTTCTATCTTTGCACCTCTTCTTTTGTGTTACTAAAATTCTGTATTATTAGATCACTTTCATTCTTTTCTTTGTTCCTTAGGCTTCTTTCTCTAAGAGGTTCTTGTCCACATCTTTAGTTGATCATTGCTGATATAGAGTTTATATTAATCATTCACTAAAATACAGTAGTGTAAGGGTGACAATGTTCTTTTTAACCATTGTGTTTGCTCTTCTTTGGATCCTACGCCATTGCTTAACTATTACATCACACTTTGCTTAATATTACATCATACTCTGCTTAACTATTACATCATACTTTGCTTAACTATTACATCACACTCTGGTTAACTATTACATCACACTTTGCTTAATATTACATCACACTCTGCTTAACTATTACATCACACTCTGCTTAACTATTACATCACACTCTGCTTAACTATTACATCACTCTGCTTAACTATTACATCACACTCAACTATTACATCACACTCTGCTTAACTATTATATCACACTTTGCTTAACTATTACATCACACTTTGCTTAACTATTACATCACACTTTGCTTAATATTACATCACACTCTGCTTAACTATTACATCACACTCCTCTTAATTATTACATCACCCACTTCCTCAAGGTTTTCCTCTCTGCTCTACACAGTTATATAATTTGGGGGAAAACAAGCTGCCTTACCACACTTTCTCAACTGATATTCCCATTCTCCTCCAGGCCTTGTGCTATGTAATTTTGTTTCTATCTCATCTTATTCTTCTCTATCGTGAACAACATACCCATTTCTCAGGAAACACTTTACATTCTCACATTTTTTTCAGAATCTGAAAATGCCTTAATTTTACTTTCATTTGGGTGGCTATTTCCTTTGTGGATAAAATTTCAAATAATGTTTTTTTTTCCAGCTAGCACTTTAAGATGCCCTCATATTTTAGAATGGGGCTGATGTTCCTACAACACTGGCCATTCACTATGCCATGGGTCCCTTGGATAAAGTATTCAGTTATTCTCAGTCTACCTTTAGGAGTCTCCTCAGAATTCTTAGCCTTTGCGAGTTTGATTATGATATGTAGTTGTCTTGGTTTTTTCCATCTGTAATTTGGTACCTTCTGAACTATCCCCAACCCAGTGTGTGTGTATGTGTGTGTATGAGTGAGAGGGGGGGCGAGGGAGAGGGAGAGTGAGAGAGAGAGAGAGAGAGAGAGAGAGAGAGAGAGAGAGAGAGAGAGAGAGAGAGAGAGAGAGGGAGAGAGGGAGGGAGGAGAGGGAGAGAGATTATGGATTATCTTTCTCATTTTTATATGTTTGTTTGTAGACAGGATTTCTGTAAAGCCCAGACTGGCTTAGAATTCACTGTGTAGCTCAGGCTGGCTTAGAACTCAGAGATCTACCTTCCTCTTCCTCATAAGTGCTGGGATTAAAGGCATGCACCACCACCACTTGGTTCCTTCTTGTTTTTTAAGAAAAAAATTCTTAAACAAGATTATCAATGATACTTTTATTCAGTGTGGTATACTTTATTTCCACCAAATTTTGGAAATGTGGATGACATTAAAATAATATATAAGAAGGGAGTATAGATTATAATACCTAGTCCAAAAAATTAGGTATTTGTTTGTTTGATCATTTGCTTATGTATGCTTGCGGGCCTTAGGTCATACCAAATAATTTTGATCTTATCAGAAAAGCTCTTATTCCTTCCAAAGAGTAACTTGCTTGAGATTGACTGCCCACTGTGCTGGGTGGAGTCTCCTGCTTTTGGGTAGGATGGTCTCCAAAGTCTCTTAGTGCTGTATGAGATCACACGTCGTTGTTTAATGCTTGCTCATAGGGCAACTATGTTGACTTTGCACCTCTGTGTGACCTTGCTTCTCTGTGTGACCTTCATCTGTGTATGACCTTCATCTCTGTATGACCTTCATCTGTGTATGACCTTCATCTCTGTGTGACCATGCTTCTCTGTGTGACCTTCATCTCCGTGTGACCTTGCTTCTCTCTGTGACCTTGCTTCTCTTTGTGACTTTCATCTTTTTGTGACCTTCTTCTCTGTGTGATCTTGCTTCTCTGTGTGACCTTCATCTTTGTGTGACCTTTATCTCTGTGACATTGCACCTCTCTGTGACCTTGCAAATGATGTCCATGCATTGTTAGCTGAGTCCTTAGGTAAGCTCTCTAGGGAGTTTCCATGAGAATTATATGCTCACTCCTATTTAGCTATCTTTTATGAAGAACATGGTTCCCACCGTTGCAGCTGGTTTGGTCTTTTCAGCTCTAACATCTGGCTCTTCAGTCTAGCAAAATGGCTGCTATCCTGGTCTGTGAAAGAAAAAAATACTTGGGCAAAAAATCAGAGCAGTGGTGGGATACTTGTTGGGTATATCACATGAGTTTTTCTTCCTTTAGAGGATTCTATCTTGTCCCACAGGTTTTCAACATCTGAACACAGTTGGCTCATATATTATGTCCAGATTCAGAATAGTTGAGATATCAAGTCTAGTTATTGATTACACCATTAGAGTGCTAAGTAGAATTTATATACATGATTTTAAAAGTAATTTTGGTTATTGTACTGATATTCCAATAACTCCTTTTTTTTTTATTAAGGTGAGGATTAATGTTTTTGTCAATTCCCTGCTATTTTCTATTTCCATATAATCTTTTTCTCTTTATGCAAATATATTGTGTATTGTAGCTTGCAAATCACTATTGCATAAATATTCATGTATGGGTGCACATCTACACACATATGTGCATATATTATGCATATGTGTGTGTGTTCCTAGACTTACCTTGGAATTGCATATGAATAAACCCATTATAAATTAATAATCTTTTAAGTTAAAAAAGCATTTAGAAAATTTAATATAATTAAGATTATAACTTATGTAGATAAAGTTACCAATAACACACACACATATCTCTATTCTATCTATCTATAGATATTTATTTAGTCTGTATTGATAACAACATACTTTTTGCATAAGTATGTGTGTATACCCATGTTTGTATTTGTGTGGGTATGTACATGTGCAAGGAAATTCCACATATGAGTCTGTAGCCAGAGACTGATACAGGGTATTTTCCTTTATATTCCTGCACTTTAATTACCTAGGTATAGTCTCTCACTAAATCAAAATCAAGAGCTAAGCAAACCAGCTACTTGGCTAGCTAGCCTGCACAGGGGTCCCTGTCCCTGTCTCCAAAGCCCTGGATTACAGATGGGCTGCCATGCTTGTCTTTTATGAGTTCTGGAGATCTGCTTCTCTTGCTGTACAGCAAACACGTTATCCTCTGAGCCAGCTTCCCAGTCCCCCAAACAATGTACTTTTAAATGTCTCTCTTTTCTTTACTAGTACATCCCAAAGTCCCAAACATGCTTGACATGCATAAGCTACATATTGGCCTACTGTTGGGTAAAGTCATTTAACACGAAACATCTTTTGCAATAAATATTGGATATCTCATGCACATAGCAGGTGGATATCTCCTTGACAGGACAGGATCTGAAAGCATGAAACATGATATCTCACAGGTGCTGGCCACATAGCACAGAATGGGCTGCTGTTGTTTCTTATGACCGTGGGGCTGACTGGGAGGGGAGGCTCCATGCTGCTGTCTGGAAGGCTGTGGTACTAGCCTCCTACACACTTTTAGCTTAGGAAAATATCAAAATTGTAAGGCTGACTCCTCCTGAATATCTGCTGTGTTTGCACCATTACATATTTAAAAAGTCAGACATTGAAAGTTCATCACGAGGCAAGCACCTTATAAATATTTGTGATTTGTAGCTTTGAAATGTACAGGTACATTTTTTTCTTAGTCTATAACAGAGGTTCTCAACCTGTGGGTCACAACCTCTTTGATGAGGGTTGAACGACCCTTTCTCAGGGGGGTCACCTAAAACCACTGGAAACCACAGATATTTACATTATAATTTATAACGGTAGCGAAATTACGGTTCTGAAGTAGCAACAAAAATCATTTTCTGTTTGGGGGGTCACCGCAACATGAGGAACTGTATTAAAGGGTCACAGCATTAGGAAGGTTGAGAACCACTGGTCTATAACAATAACAATATTTTTCGATGTCTTTCTTAAGTAATACATTCCCATAAATCAATTCATATAGATCCAAGTCATTGTTTCCGACAGCAGGGCTCTGTCAAAGCTCATTCAACTAATTAATTTTTAGAGTAGAGGACTAAGAAATGAAGGGTATATTTTTTCTATAAAATGCAACAATATTTTGCAGGTATTTTTAAAGTTGGTTGTGTACGTTTGTCCTTTTCTTCCGTCCATAGCAGATATTTCGTCCTCTGGCTCTAGTCTACCTTTCAGGTTCTCTTCCGTGGGTTTCTAGGAGGGCGGGGTACACAAACCTTTATCACCACCCACCCCATCTGTGGGTTTGGACTTGCAGATGCCACTCATTGTGGTCAGAACACAAAGCACACATGGGACATGGGCAGAGGTTTTCTTCCATCATTATTCACGCTGAGACAACTTTCCATAGGAACTATTTACATGGTGTTTATATTGCATGCGGTGTTGTAAATACTCTACACATATAGGCAAATATGATTTGTATTCACCGTATAAGGACTTGATCATCTGTAGGTGTTGGCACTATTCGGCGGAGCTGGCACCAATCTCCTATGGAGAATAAGGGATGCTAATACTCTCTGGACCACCTTTTCTGGGAGTCTAAACACAGCGTCTCTTAAGAATCTCTGCCTGACATATTAGCAATTAATAAGCAAGTACAACAGAGATTTTAATATGTAAAACGGTCGCAAACTTACTTGCATCTTTTAGCCATTGTCTTTCAGTTTTCTGGTTAGAAATAAGAGCATTTTCATTGTAGTAAACATACAGATTAGCAAACGATTATACAAAATAAAACTCATAATCCTACAGCCTGGGGATCATTAACTTATAATCTTTTACTATATACATGTATTATGTATATATACTTTTTATATATTTTACTGTATACATATTTTACTATAAACATGTATTACTAAATACATATATACTTTATTTTACTATATATACTATATACGTATTTATTATATACATCTTCTGCTATATACATGTATTATATATGTAGGGTTGCTGTGAGCACAGCTTCTGTTAATTGCTGCTTTGTACCACAGAGGAGTAAAGTATTCTTGAAGTCTTCGTTTGAATTTCATTTTAAAATCCTGTGTTCTTTGCATTTATATGGCTTTCTCTCATTTTTACCATAATGTAGCTTGAGAAGTTTGCTTTAATTAAGTATTTTATGATTTTTTTTTTTAACGGGCTGTGGAAAGGTGTATCTGATGTGCTTAGAGTTGAACAGCTGCTTATCCGGACTACTTAGGCATGCCTGCTTTGAAGCCGCTCGCAAAGGCTATCCTTTAGGTATGAAATCCTGCAGAAGCCCACAGTATTTCTGTTTAGTTGTTGTAACGAGTCTGCGAAACGGCATTGAACTTGGGAACCTAGAATGCCTCGTTTGGATCTCAGTCCTGCGTGTGTTTCAAATGCAAGGTAGCTTTGATTTCTAATTTTCAATTTAGTCAGCCAGCCAGAAAAAAAGAAGCATTTATGGAATGCTTAGAAAAAAAGTCCCCATTCCTCTTAAGTCTGTCAGTCCCCCGAGGAGGAGTGTGCCTGCTCCCGGCCAGCCCAGCGTTTAATCCCAACCTGTCACCGGTTTCTATGAAGTGAGGTTTCTATTACTTCCTGGATCGCTCTAGTCTATCAGAGGTCACCATCTCCAATTTAGCCTAGATGTGGATGGGAAAATACCCTGTACAGCCCCAGCATCCAAAGAACATTGGTGTCAAATTCAATTACTGCAGAAGGAGACCTTCTTTTTTCCAAAGGTCTCTGAATCCATTAAAAAAGCGGCTCAGATTCCTCGCACTCACGCTGCGGTGAACGTGTCTCCCACACAGGCCCTCTGACAGCTGCGTTGTAATTTCACTTTGTCAAGTCCTCTCATGGTCGGAGTTTTATTTGTTGAGAAAAAGCTCAAATGGAAGCAGAGGCTGTTACGTTTTTAACATACATCTGCACAGGCCTGACTGAGGTGAATCCCACAGACGCAGAAGAGCCCACAAGGATCTCAGCTCACGGAAGTTTCCTCTTTCTGTATTTCCAAACATGTTGAGTTTCCAGATGTAACATGTCAGTTCCTGATTGCTGTGACCACAGTTTCTGTTAATTATCCCTGTCTCCTACAAAGGTATAAAGTATTCTTGACGATTTCTTTTCTTTCCCTTTTATTTTAAAATCCTGCTATGTGGAAATTCCTTACATTCCCATTTGCTTAAAATGTAGAGATTTTTCTTTTCATTCATCAAGAAGTAAACAAATTCACTTTGAATCGAAGAAAATGTCTCAACACATCTCACTTTAAAAAAAAAATAGCCGAGAAATATATTTCCACTAACCCAGGAATTTAGAGTCACCATCTCAACCATCAGGGGCTATTTCCAGATCCTTTCCCTGTCTCATAATTAGACCATTGTGAACAACAGCATCCTCAGGTCCTGTCTCAAGCCTTTACACACTCAACTCCATCCTCTGCAGCCTTCAGAAATATTCTGTTCCTGAGATACTTCGTTGTATTTGCCATTCAGTGAGGGGAAGGGTCCCACTCAGAGCT